>NW_022437039.1:6684468-6743151 GCF_009761245.1 Sapajus apella | reverse complement strand
AAATGATTAGAGTACTAGTAAATTGATTTGAGACCACAAAAGCAATATGAAAAAATCAATGAAACCAAAATATACTGGTTCTTTGAGAAGATCAGTGGATTTGATCAATCTCTGGCCAACTGGTAAAGAAAACTGAGAAGAAAGAAATTACCAATGTTAGGAATGAATAAAGGATAATACTTCAGACCCTGCAGATGTTAATCAACTAATAAAGAAATCCTACAAACAACTCTATAAACATATATTTGAGTACTTAGATGAAATGGACCAATTCATTGAAACCACCAAATTCATCAAGATGATATAGATAGCCCCAGTAGACTTAGATCTGTAAAATACATTGAATTAATACTTTAAAGTCATCCAAAAATAATCTCTCAACCAAAATTCTAAACTTTCTGTGGAAAGTCATAGGACCTAGAATGACCAACATAATTTAAAAACAAACAATAGAATTAGAGGAATCATACTAACCAGTTTTAAGACTTAACTGTAAAAATCACAATCACCAGTACACTATGGAATTGCCAAAGGAATCAATGTAAATACATAAATGAAGGAGAAGCGAGAGTCCAGACATAGACCCAGATAAATGTGTCCAATTTATATTTGGAAAGGTGCAAAGATAATTCACAGGAGAAAGATATTCTTTTCAACAAATAATTTTGAAATAATTGGACCTCTACATGAAAAGAAAAAAAGAAAAAAGACCCTTAATCAACACCTCACACTAAATGCAAAAATTAACTCAACGTAGACTATAGATCTAGATGGAAAAAGCAAAATTACAAAACTTTTAGAGGAAAATACAAGAGAAGGTATCTATGAGTACAGTAAGGCAAAGAGTTATTAGATGTCACACTCAAAGCATACTCTACCAGAAACAAAGGGATAAATTGAATTTTACCAAAACATAAAACTTTTTTTCTATGAAAGATGGTGTTAAAAAAAAATGAAAAGACAAGCAGTAGGCTGGATGAAAATGTTTGCAAATCACATCTCCAACCAAGGACTTGTATCCAGAATACATATAAAGAACTCTCAAACTCAACAGTCAGAAGATAATCAAGTTACAAAATGGGCGAAAAAAAAAAAAGAAATCTTCAGTAGACACTTTGCCACGGAGGGTAGATGGAAGGTAAACAAGCACATTTAAAGATGTTCAATGCCATTAGCCATTAGGGAAATTCAACTTAAAACCATGATGAGCTACTACTAAACATCTATTCAGAGGATCAAGTAGAAAATAGTGCCGATACCTAGGCAAGGGATGCAGACAGCCTCATTAGAACTGTCATACTTTGCTATTGCAGATGGGAATGATACAGCCATTCTGGAAAAGAATTTGGCAGTTTTTAATGAATTAAACCTATGCTTAGTATATAACCTAGCATTCCCACTCCTGGGTAGTTACCCTGGGAAAATGAAAACTTATGCTCACATGAAAACCTGCACATGTACATTTATAGCAGTCTACTAATCTCCAAAAGCTGAACAACCACAGATGTCCTTCAGTGAGTGAACAGATAAAATGTGTGGTACATCCACACACTGGGATACTACTCAGCAGTGAAAAGAAGTAAACCACCAGAACATGCAATAAGCCAGTTTCAGAATGTTATTAATACGATTATACTATGATTCCACTTATATGGCATTCTCTAAATGACAAAGCTATAGGGATGAGAACAGTTCCGTGGCTTCCAGGGGTTGGAGGTAGAGAGAGAGTGGGTTGTGACTGCAAATGGGTAGCAAGAGAGAATTTTGGGCAAGTGATGACATTATCCTATATACTGATTATAGTGTTATACAAATTTATACATGTGTTAAAATTCATAGAACTGTGTATCAAAAAAGTCCATTTTAGCATATGTTAATTTAAAATTTTTTTAACACTAATGATGTCACCTTCTATGGAGGAGGATGGAAATGACGCTTCTCATTCTGAAAACATCTTCACAGGAAAAACATGTTATATGATTAATAGCAAACATTTATGGGACACCGGCTTAGCAAGCACTGCAATATTACTGCATTTTATCTAACTTACTCCTCCCAACAACACTAGGATAGTCATTTTATTATTATCCCCTGTAAAACATAAAGTATCTGAGACAGATATTTTCTGTTACTAATTTTTCTAAATCAATTTAATTTTTTTTTTTTTTTTTTTTTTTGCCAGAGTTTTGGATCTTGACCTGTGACACAGCCTCAGGAAGTCCTAAGAACATGTGCCCAGGGTAGTTGGGTTACACCTTGATTTTCTATGTTTTAGGAAGTGATAAAACATCAATACATGTGAGGCACAAATTGGCTTGGTCCAGAAACGTGGGATAGCTTGAAGAGGTGGTGAGGTTTGGAAGTCATGAGTGGTTTCAAAGTTTTTTATGATTGGCAAATGGTTGAAAGAGTTATTATCTAAAGACCTACAATGAAGCCAGATGTGGTAGCTCAGGCCTATAATCCCAGTACTTTGGGAGGCAAAGGCAGGTGGATTACCTGAGGCCAGGAGTTTGAAACCAGTCTGACTAACATGAAGAAACCCCTTTTCTACTAAAAATACAAAAATTAGCTGGGCGTGGTGGCAGGCACCTGTAATCCCAGTTACTTCGGTGGCTGAGGCAGGAGAATGGCCTGAACCCAGGAGGGTTGCAGTGAGCTGAGATTATGCCATTGCACTCCAGCCTGAATGACAAGAGCAAATCTCCATTTGAAAAAAAAAAAAAAAAGGCCTGGAATCAATAGAAAGGAATACCTGGGTTAAGATAAAGAGTTACAGGGGACCAAGGTCTTATGTAGATGAAGTCTCATGAGGTGATCACCCCCAGAGGCAATACATGGCAAATGTCTCTGATTCAGACCCTTAAAAGGTGCTAGACTCTCAGCCATTATCTTCAGGATCAGAAAAAGACCTGGAAAGCAAAGGGGATTTGCTATAGAACGTAAATTTCTCCCACAAGAGTCAGCTTTGCAGTGCCATTTCAAAATATGTCGAAGTATATTTTGGGGTAAAATACTTTGGTTTCTTTCAGGGTCCTGCTGTCATGTAATGCTATACTAGAGTCAGGTTGGAATTTGATATCTTATTGCTACAAAGAATCTGTTCTGTCAGTCTTAGGATTTCTATTCTAATGTTAATGCTGATCATTTGTGTACCCTAATGCCAAAGCGGGGAGGGTATAATGTGGCATTTCTGACTTCTCCTTCCTAGCATGGCCAGAAAGGTTTTCAGGTTCTCTTGGCTGAAAGGAGGATCCATTTAGTCATTTAAAGGGCTTAGAATTTTATTGTTGGTTTATACCCCATTTTATAGATGAGGGAAACTGAGTCCCAGGTTAGGTGGCTTGCCCAGACCCATGGCTAGGAAGTGAAGTACCTGGTGTTTGAACACAAGTCTAACCAACTCCAAAGTTTTGAGTTTTGTGCCAACTACTTCCTGTTTCTGGGGTTCCAGTATTCTACTTTTCCTGTTTTAAAATCCTGCATATTAACTAAGTATAGCCTTGCCAGAGAGAAACATCATCTCTGCTCTGTGAATGAGCCCTCTCCTCACCACTGACCTCTAGTCAATGAGAAATGCTGACTCTTTGGGTGAGGAAATTCTCCAGTATCAATCTCTGTTGTTTTCCTTATTTAATATAGCTGTTAAGTTCTTTTAAACAATATAATTCATCATGAGATAGTCAAACCCTGGTTTTATTGATACAACAATTAATTAGTCGGCTGCCCAATTCTGCAAAGTTTGTTCCAGATGAACGCCTGTCCAGGCTCTGGAGCCATGATGCAAATCTAGTGAACACATCGGACACACTGCTGACAATCACATTTGAGATGGTGGAGGTGAGTATCCCCGCCCTTGCCTCTGGGGTGGCTAGTGGCTGGAACTGCTGTGAGAGCTATTGCAGGAGCTGCTGCTGCTAGCACCAAAGTGGTGGACTGGTCATTCCTGGCCTTTCCCAAGGAGTGTTCCTGGGTCCTTTGAAAAAAAAAGTGAAGTAGAAAGTTTGAGGTTTATGTCCATGCTAAAGTAAGGCCGTGCTGTGCAGTGTATAAGAAAGTAGGGTCTGGGGTGGGACTGCTTGGGGTCCAGTGGTTGTCATTCACTAGGTGGGACAAAGGACCACTCATCGTGTAATAGCTGCATTAAGATACAACTTAACATGCCATGCAATCAACTGTTTATTCAATGACATTCAGTTTTTTTACAGAATTGTGTAAACATCACCACAACCTAACTTTAGAATACTTTTTGTACCCAGATTCCAGGGGTCTGAGGGAGGTCCTCAAATACCACTGGGACCTCAATCCCAGCCAGTGTCTAGGCTCTTGACAGCATCATGAGAAAGAATTTAAAGATGAACCAGAAAACAGTGAAAGTACAGAGATTTATGGTAAAGCAAAAAGTACACACTCAAGAAAGGGAAGTGCAGGTGTACTCAAAACAGAGTCGCACAGTGGGTTTGGGGTTTCCATCTTTATGGGTCTCTTTAACCAAGGGGTAGAATATTCTTGAAGATTCCTGGAAAAAGGTGCATATTTCCCAGAACTGTGGTGTCACTCATTTTTAAAAGGGATGTGAATGTTCCTGGAACTGTCAGGCATCGTTGGATGTGTGATTTAGTATGTTAATGAGCGCACTATGAAGTCCTAGGTAAAACCTGGGTCAAATCCGGTGCCATGCTACGTCCAGTCAGTCTTAGCCAGCTTGCTTCACACCCTGGCTTTTCAGGGTGTTATTAGTCCCTAGCTTCTGCAACTGTTTCAACAATTTCTTTTTGCTAGTCATGTGAAACTGCTGCCTGGAATTTTCTATTACCTTGCGACCACCCAGTATTATTCCTGTCTTGACCCCCAGAGGAAACCTTATCCTCACTTGCCGTCACTTCCCATCTTCCTACCCCAGCCTATCCCTTAAGCAATCACTTATCTACTTTTTGTTTCAATAAATTTGTCTTTTTTGGAAAATTAAGTAGAATGATACCGTTGTGGTCTTTCTGTGCCCAGCTTTTTTCTCTTTGCATAATTTTTTGAGGTTCATCCATATTGTAGCATGTATCAATACTTTATTCTTTTTCATGACTGAATGATATTCCATCACATTGGTATACCACGTTTTGTTTATCTGATCACCAGTTGATAAACATTTAGTTTGTTTCACCTTTTTGGTTGTTATGAATAATGCTGCTATGACATTCCTGTACAAATCTTTGGACATACATTTTTAGTTCTCCTGGGTATATATCTAGGATAAAAGTTGCTCAGTTCTATGGTTATGCCATGTTTAATATCTTGAGAAACTTCCAAATTATTTCTCACACTGGCTATGTCATTTTATAGCCCCACCAGCAATGTGTGTGGGCTCTCATTTCTACACATCCTCCCCAACACTTGGTATTGTCTGTTTTTTTTTTTTCTTTCTGGCCACCCCCATGGGTATGAAGCGTTACCTTCTTGTGGTTTTGATTTGCATTTCCCTGATGGCTGATGATGTTAAGCATACTTTCATGTGCTTATTGGCCATCACATGTTGTCTTTGGAGAAATGCTTCTTTAAATCCTTTGCCAATTTCTAAATCAGGTTATTTGTCTTCTTATTATCGATCTGTGAGAATTCTTTATACACTGAGTACAAATTCCTATAGACTGGCCATTTAAACCCTCAGCCCCAACTTTCCCTCTAGGCTGCTTACCAGTGTTTCCTTCCTGTAAACCCATACCCTCATTTCCACCTTGTCTGTCCTACTCTTTTGTTTCCTAACCCTTTCCCATCAGAGAAGGAAATCGATGTGACACACTCACTGCCTCAAGGGAGCAAAACCCTAGACCCATCAGTGCTCACTTTCAAAAGACAGATTTCTCGTCTTGTACTTCCCACACATTTGAAACATTTTCTTCTTCCTTCTTCTACCCTGCCCCCCCACCAAAAAGCCCTAAATTTGCAAGAAAAATTCCAGATTTTCACTCCCTGCAAAAAGGCAATGAGGTGTATCAGAAAGAGACAAACCTGGAGTTTTACTGTTCTGCAGTCAAATCCAGCTGTGACTTCTCTATCTGTGCAACTCCAAGCAAATTGCTTAACCTCTCTGAGCCTAACTTATCTGACTTAAGTTCTTGTTGAAATGAGAAAGAGTATTCTAAAAACATGATTAGTGAATGCAATAATCACCTCTTATGTGTACTAAACATTCAATATGAGAATTTCCTCTGCTCTTTACCCGTGCAGTCTCATAGCAACTTTGTGAAGCAGGTGTTGCTCTCTCGACATTACCAGGCACAGGCAGACAGAAAGGTGCATCACTTGCCCTAGGTTACTCAGCCAGTGAGGGGCAGAGCTGAGATTCAAACTCAAACCTTACTCTCTCTAGAGCTTGTGTTCTTCTTAATGAATTGCAAATAGAGGGCCCCCACTGTAAGCTATTACCCTATTAGGGTAATTTAGAGAAAATAACAAAATCCAAGCAAGAGCTTCCCTGTGGGGGGATTATTTGTCTGCAATATGTGTGCTTTGTGTGGCTGACTTAATCTTTATTGAGCAAGGCCACCATGGGAAGTACGGGGCACAACAATGAACAAAACCTGAAGGAGCTTCTTCGCTAAAGCAATTAAAGAAATAAATATACAGGCCAGGCGTGCTGGTTCATGCTTGTAATCCCAGCACTTTGGGAGGCTGAGGCAGGAGCATCACTTGAGGTCAGGAGTTTGAGACCATTCTGGCCCACATGGTAAAACCCCACCTCTACTAAAAATAGAAAAATTAGTCGGGTGCAGTGGCAGGCACCTGTAATCCCAGCTACTCAAGAGGCTAGGGCATGAGAATTGCTTGAAACTAGGAGGCGGATGGTGCAATGAGACAAGATTGCACCACTGCACTCCAGCCTGGGCGACAGAGTGAAACTCCATCTCAAAACAAACACACAAACAAACAAGTTACTATTTTATTACACATTGTGCTAAGTATCTGGGTTTGAATTCTCACTCTGCAGTTTACCACTGAGGTTCTTTGAGCTTTGGTTTCCTCCTCTCCTCTGTACAGCGGGTTGGTGATGTCCGGCCTCACCGACTGTGGGGAAACCTGGGGATGTCAGCGTGTGCTGGTCCTGCTCTGTATTCCATAGTCTGCATCCAGTTAAGGGCTGCAGCCAGAAGTGATCATTTTCTTGAGCTCTGGTTTTCTGAGATCTGCTTGCAGACACACAGCTCCACTCTGCTGCTGTGAGGCCAGGAGCTGCTTCCTCTTGTCTGCACTGCAGTGACCCATGAAGCTCATGGAAGCCGGCCCCCGTGCCTTCTTTCAGAGGAAAACCAGAACTGACAAGCATGCCTTTAGAATACTGAACCTCCACAAGGAACTGCAGAGGAATCGTTGTGCACATGATTAGAGTTTCAAGGAAGTCACATGAGAACAGGCCACACTAGGGTTCGGCATTTCAACTGCAGATGAGAAAAAATCTGAAGCCGTAGGAGGAGACTTCAATACTTTATAAGGCTGTTTCTGAATAAACTAGGGCAGTTGTTCTTGCAATTGTATTTAATAGTAGGCCAGAGCTTGCCTGACATGAAAAGACGGGGGATAATATGATGAATGTATTGGAAAATGCTTTGCTTTGTCTTTCTGCTTAGACAGGAATTCAATATTTGGTTCTTTGGGTGAAAGTGCCCTAGCGAATGAGAAAATGAAAAATCTGCAGATGAAAGATATTCAGGTGTTGCTGTTGCACAAACAGAAGCCCAAACTTTTTAACTTCACATCAGGGGAAAAAAAAAAAAAAAAAACCTTTACCACGTGAACAATGGATTTCTCTCCTGCAGTCGTTAATGTCAGGGAGCTGGAGATTGGCTGGCTGAGTTCAAATCCACAGTGTCTCTTGCTAGCTCTTTGGTCTTAGGTAAGTGGCTTAGCCTCTCAGAGCCTCATTTTCCTTGTCTGAGACAAGGGCTAAAATCTCTTCATAATGAGGATAAAGCAGCTTCAAGTTGATAAGGTGATCAGTCCAACGTGTACGCACAGCAGAGCTTCTCCAGTTCAGTTCCACCGGCCCTCGGAGGGGAACTGTCCTGTGCACCATAGGATGTTTAGAAACATCCCTGACCTTTAGCCCTACATACCAATAGCACTCTCTCTCCTACCACAGTTGTGACAACCAAAAATGTCTCCAGATGTTGGCACATATCTCCTGGAAAAGAGACCAAATCACCCCTGATTGAAAACCCTTGGCAAACAGGAAGTGCTCTCCACAGGGTTGTCTCTGAAATTCTCCACTTAAATGCAATGACTTGAAACTCTCTAGACTAGAGTGTGCTTTCTGGCAGTTCTCTGCTCTCACCTTCCCTTCAAAGGCTTTTTGAAGCTCCAAAGCCTCAAAGCTGCTTTGTGCCTTGTTTTCCTGAGTTCTCCTGCTCATTCTTCAAGACTCAATACAGGCATCACCTCCTTCAAGAAGCCTTCTCCTTCCTTCTCCCCTCAAAGATGGGGAGGTTCTGTCTCTGAGCCCACAGAGCACCTGTGTTTCACTCACTCATTGATTCATTCAAAATGTATCATGCCCAGCACACAGCTCGCACTAAGAAGCACCATATTGAAGTGGTGTTCATTCCTCTGGGGTCCATACCCAAGGTTTGTTTTCCCATGCCAAGGAAATCAAGAACGTGGAGACACAAGGAGTGAGGTTAAGAGCAAAGCTTTAATAGGCAAAAGAATGAGAAAAGCTCTCTCCTACAGAAAGAGGGAATCCCCAGCGGGTCCTCCAGCCCAGCAGGAGGTTTTAAAGATGAGTTTGAGAAGGCGTTGTCTGATTTACATAAAGTACAAAAGATTGGCTGGGCCAGGTGTGCAATTTACATAGCATGCTAATCACTGGTTAATACTAGGTGTGTCATTTGCATAGTGTGTGAAGAAGCTGGCCACTCACCCTCATCCTTTATCGTGCAGATGGGTTCTCTACCTGGCTGGTGCCATGCTGCCCTCTATTTTACTGTACACATGGTGACAAAGAAAAGGGAAGATGGAGCCTCCATGTTGAACATGGCTGACTTTCAGTTAGCCCTTTTCTGTTGGTACAGCTGCTGGCATTCACCTGTGCAAGATTCCAGCTTGCATGTCTGCAGCTTGATTTTTCAGGCTGCTCTTTGTTAGAAAAGAAATGATTTGGGGACTGCATTTTGTTAAAAGGGAAGCCTTGCTGAGGACTGCTTTACCCTCGCTATCTGCCTAAATAATTTCTTTCTAGCCCCTGTATCAATATTATCACAGAGTTATCACTGTCTGTGTTTCTCTCCCACATAAGACTGTGATACTCAAAGGTCAGAGTTGCAGGCATGTAGTAGGGACTCATTGAATACTCAGTGCAGGGAGTGGTGAAGGGAAGAGCTAATGGCTGGGGTCCTTCCCAAAAGGACAAGGAGACCAGCCACCCTAGCTTCAATCCTTCTCCCTCCTGCTTTCCTCTGGTTCCTCAGGACACAGCCCAAGAAGCAGCAGGAGCTGTGTCAGCCTCACTAAATAAAAACGGCTCTTTAAAAACATCATTAGAAACTCATTTACCGCAAGCCACCAAAACCGCGTGAGGCAGAGAAAATCGGCCCATCCCCGACTGTCTTTCTCGTGTTCCATTTGCTCTTTTCTTTTGTCTGTTTTTTTCCCTCATGTTTTGCTGATTCTCTTCATTTCCAAAGAATTATTTCCACTGCTCCTTGCCGCCAAGTCCCCAAACAATCACGCACATATATTTGTGTGTTGCTGCAGGCGAGTAGAATGCCTTTGCTGCCTCGCACACTTTCTGCAGTTTGCAAAGTTTTAGATTCCAATACCCAAGTTGCTGGAGCCAGATTTGATCATATATTAACATTCAACTGCTGGACTTAAATTCTCTGCATAAAAAAATGTACGTAGGAGTTTGTAATACAGCTAAACAGTTTGTGTTTTATAAAACTTCCTGCCTTCCCTTCCCAATTCTAATCAGTGCTATTGGTTGGCCCAGAAAACGATGACGTAAACGTTGCTTGAAAATTGGTGTACAGGTGAATTTTAAGAATCACTTTCCATTGATTCATAATTTTCTTAATTTTTAGCAGGGACTCTGTTCAGTGTCTGGGCTTCTGATGCTGCTCTTCTCCCTTTGAGAAAAGGAAAACGGGAAACAGAATGACACTGGGGACCCACCATGTGCCTCTCCCCTTGGGAGAAGTGCTCACAAGCCCACGCTTGCAGTCAAGGACTCTTGGGCAGAGAGAAGTCAAGCAAGTTTCTGATAGTCACACAGCTGGTGGTGACAGTCAGGATTAATAACAGAATCAGCTCCTAGAAAACTTGAATGCTGACATTTTCTCTGTCCTCTTGCTACCCCATTATTTGAGCCCTGATAATATATGAATAATGCCTACCAGGACACAACCCATGCAGGAACAGTGGAAATCCTTTCTTTCTGATCTGCCTCTTATAAGAGGATTCTCATTTCCAGCCCTTCCAAAGGCTGCTCTAAGGATTAAACCTCACAAATTTATGTTTGCTCAGCTGGGCACCCAGAAAACAGTTTATCATTAGTAGCTGTTATTACTATTTCTTCCTTCTAAACTTAACAGTCTCTGTCCCATTCTCCAGGCCCTGCCTGCTATGGAAGATTTCTAAAAGAGCTCTTTAAGGATTGGGTGCACCTCTGATTCTATCTCTGATTCAAACGTAATGTCCACTATGAATCTAGCAAAGCCTGGTTGAATTGAGCAGTGATAGTGGTAGCAGGCTAAATGAGTAAAGGGTACATTGACAAATGTCTTTCCAGTTGAGGCAGTCCAATGCCGTGGGCTGTTGCAACTGTATGTCTAAGGACCCTAATGGATCACACTAATGGCAGAAATATGAGATGTACTAGCAGGCTACGGGGGACATAGTTAAGAGTAGATGAAATTTCTTTTTCCTCCAGTATAGTATAAGGATTGTATCTCTGTTTTGTATTGAATTGTATTGTATTTTTTGAGACAGAGTCTTGCTCTCTCTCCCAGGCTGGAGTACAGTGGTGTGATTTCAGCTCACTGCAACTTCCGCCTCCCGGATTCAAGCGATTCTCCTGCCTCAGCCTCCTGAATATCTAGGACTACAGGTGCACAACACCACAACTGGCTAATTTTTGTTGTTGTTGTTGTTTTGAGACAGAGTCCTACTTTGTTGCCTGGGCTGGAGTGCAGTGGCATGATCTTGGCTCACTGCAACCTCCCCCTCCAGGGTTCAAGTGATTCTCCTGCCTCACCCCCCGAGTAGCTGGAATTACAGGTGCCGACCACTGCACCCACCTAAGTTTTTGTATTTTTAGTAGAGATGGGTTTTCACCATGTTGGCCAAGCTGGTCTCAAACTCCTGGCCTCGTGATTTGCCTGCCTCAGCCTCCCAAAGTGAAAGGGTTTCACCATTTGGCCAGGCTGTTCTCAAACTCCTGACCTCAAGTGATCTGTCCACTTTGGCCTCCCAAAGTGCTGGGATTACAGGTGTGAGCCACCACGCCCGGCCTGTATCTTCTTTTCACACATTGGAACAGTTCTATTTTTTTCAACTTGGGATTTCTAATGTTTTGTTTTTAAGTGCTATCTGCTAGATGATCAGTGCTATTATGGATATAAAGATGATGATATGGTTTGGATCTGTGTCCCTACCCAAATCTCTTATCAGATTGTAATCCCCAACATTGGACGTGGGGACTTGTGGGAAGCAGTTGGATCATGAGGGCAGATTTCCCCCTGGGTGCTGCTCTCGTGATAGTGAGTGAGTGCTCACCTAAGATCTGGTTGTTTACAAGTATGTAGCCCCTCCCACTCTCTCTCTCTCCCTCTGTCTTCCTCCTATTTCCTCCTTCCCTATAACCCAAAATCATAGGAAACTCACTTATTAAACATTTACCGACTGGGCGTGGTGGCTTAGGCCTGTAATCTCAGCACTTTGGAAGGCCGAGGCAGGCAGATCACCTGAGGTTGGGAGTTTGAGAACAGCCTGGCCAACATGGTAAAACCCCATCTCTACTAAAAATACAAAATTAGCTGGGCGTGGTGGTGCATGCCTGTAATCCCAGCTACTCAGGAGGCTGAGTCAGGAGAATCACTTGAACCTGGGAGGTGGAGGTTGAGGTGAGCCAAGATGGCGCCATTGTACTCCAGCCTGGGCAACAAGAGCAAGACTCGGTCTCAAAAAAAAAATTTATCATATGCCAACATTGCATTCATCACTTGATTCACACAGTAAAAGCATATTAAGATAGACTTTATTATTATTCCCATGTTATGGATGAAAAAACTGAGAGGTTAAGTAACTTAACTATAGTCACAGGACTCCTAAGTGGCAGAGCTGCAGCTGAGCTCCTAGACTGTGAAATTGAAAGGACCATGCCTTTAACCAAATGCAACACTGTCTCTCTGTGCTCTTTCTTTCATAAAGAAGCTTCCTAAAGGATTCTGAGATGTGGGAATTCAAGGAATCCTGGAAACACAAACACTGGGCTTAGGTCTACGCCTGCGGCATCCCTGGGTGCAGCCAGAGTGCTAATTAGCATTTGTTTATCGACTCTAATTATCTGAGACTCTCTGACAGTTTGAGTTCATGAATGCTAATGTGAGGGCAGAGTTGTGAGAAGTTAGAACCAGAGGCCTCAGGCTTATAGAGACACACTTTGTGTTTTAGCTGACCCAATGGCTCCTGGTGGGGCAGAGAGGCTGGGACGTGGAGTCAGAAACAGATTGAAATGAAGAGAGCCACTTACCATGTACCTTTTATCCCAAGAGCTCTCACTTTGCTGGAATTATGCCCTAAATAACCCAGCTCAAGGACTAATGAGTTTCAAAAGATTGATGTAGTAATTTTAACATTTGTATTGCAAAAGGTTGTAGAGCACATGTATTATTTTCTGCCTGCCCAGCAACTGTTTTTCTTTCTTCTGGTAATAGGACATTGATTTTGCCTGGGAAGACACCCACTCCAACTTTAAGTCCATGTAATTCTGATGTTGTCCCCCAACCTACACCCCAGCCCTAGGCTCCAAGAGGGACCCTGTAATTCAGACCTGGCCAATTACCATATTCTATCCTCATGGCCTCAGGGATCGACTCGGGAATAAGCCAATGAGATTCAATTCCAATTTTTTCTAAATGTTGAAGTATCTAAGTCGTGAATAGATCTGATTGACTTCAGGTTCAGCTATATTCAGAGCATCAATTGTATAAACAAGAATCTGTCATTCTCCACCTCTGGTCCTGTTTTCATGTTGCTTTAGTTTTTTTATACACACACTCTACATTTCAAGAATTCTGGCTACAAGCAAGGCCCTTCTCAGCCTTAGTCTCCCCATGTCAAATTTCACAAGAGAATTATTCATTGCTTCCAATCACTGCACAGTCTACCCCCTTGGCCAGTTACAGTTAGGAAAAGGCAGTTCTCTGACTGGCTGCATCCAGGTCACCCTTGCAGCTGTAGGGAGGTGGGCACCAGGTGCCATAAACTTCATTGTCTGTGGACAATGAGTAGTTTCTCCAAGGTAAGCAGATGCCCTGCGTGGTTCTTTTCAACAATGAATTGGTCCCTATCTTTTGCACAAGTCCAGAAAATGGACTAGGTTATCAGACCTTTCAGACTTGGAAGGATATACTGGCTCTGTCAATGGTGTCATTGGCCAAATCATATTCCTTGGAAGACTTACAATCCAAGTTATAAGCAGATGTTGGTGACATACTAGGATACTGCTACCAAGGCACAGGGACAGGCCGATGGACTCACTTGAGAGGATGCTTAAGGGCCTATTTTCCTCCAAAAGCAGGAGACAGAGGAGAGGAGATGGTGGCTCCTTCCCCTGTCACCCAGCACAGCCTCCCTCATCCTTCCTTTCTCCTCTAGTCTCCTTTTTTTTTTTTTTTTTTTTGAGAAAGAGAGTCTTGCTCTGTCACCCAGGCTGGAGTGCAGCTGCGTGATCTTGGCTCATTGCAACCTCCACCTCCCGGGTTCAAGCAATTCTCCTGCCTTAGCCTCTTGAGTAGCTGGAACTGCAGGCACCCGCCACCATCCCTGGCTGATTTTTGTATTTTTAGTAGAGACGGAGTTTCGCCATGTTGGCCAGTCTTGTTTTGAACTCCTGACCTCAAGTGATCTACACACCCAGCTTCCAGTATCCCTTTTATACCCCTTCTCAACTTCTGCCAGGGTATTATTCTCAATTTAAGCTACTGATGTCACTCTTTCTAAATGTCAGTGGGTCCTCATTTTATAGTTCAAAGTCCATGGTTTTAAACTTGACATCTGGGTGATTTCCAGCCCAACCAGAAACCCCTGTTGTTTGAGGATTTTTTAAGGCTGGGTGCAATGGCTCACTTCTGTAATCCTAGCACTTTGGGAGGCCAAGGCAGACGGCTGGCCAACATGGTGAAACTCTGTCTTTACTAAAAATACAAAAATTAGCTGGGTGTGGTGGCGTATGCCTGTAATCCCAGCTACTCGGAAGGCTGAGGGAGGAGAATAGCTTGAACCCAGGAGGCGGGGATTGCAGTGAGCTGAGATCACGCCAGTGCACTCCAGCCTGGCGACAGAGCGAGACTTTGTTTCAAAAAAAAAAAATTAATTCGAATTTATTTTGAGATGGGGTCTCACTTTATTGTCCAGGTTGCTCTCAAATTTGTACCCACAAGCAGTCCTCCCATTTGAGCCTCTTGAGCTGTTGGAATTACAGGCGTGACCCACCACACCTGCCTCTTCCCCCCCTTTCTAATGATGACACTTCCTAGTTTCTGTACCTCGTTTCCTCCAATCTTTGTCATGCTCCAACCGCAGTGAGGTTTTTGTTTGTTTTCTTTGGGTACTGGCTCTTTAGCACCTCTGTACCTAGGACACCTGTGTCTATGTACAGCCTTTTAAAGACTCTCCCTCTATTAAGCCTACGCTGCCTTGTCATCATCTGAGACAAGCTTTGAGAGCACAAATTCTGGAAGTCCAACATTCTGATTCTACCATTTATTACCCCTGTGATCTTGGACAAGTTAGCTTCCATTTCTCAGTTGTCTCATCTATAAAATTTGAGGTATTAATAATAATAGTGGGGCCGGGCACAGTGGCTCATGCCTGTAATCCCAGCTCTTTGGGAGGCTGAGGTGGGTGAATCATGAGGTCAAGAGATTGAGACCATCCTGGCCAACATGGTGAAACCCTATCTCTACTAAAAATACAAACATTAGCTAGGCGTGGTGGTGTGCACTTGTAATCCCAGCTACTGCAGAGGCTGAGGCAGGAGAACCACTTGAACCCGGAAGCCGGAGGTTGTAGTGAGACAAGATCGCACCATCACACTCCAGCCTAGAAACAAAGTGAGATTCCATCTCAAAATAATAATAATAATAGTGTATCTTCCTCTTGGAATTGTTATGAGGTTTAGATGTATTAAATTATCTAACACACTTGGAGCAGTGCCTGGCACAAGAACATTCCAGTAGTGTTCGTTGTTATTTTATTCACTTCCATACTTGTCTCCCTGTAAACTCTAGCCTCTTTGAGGGCAGTGAATGCAGCTTCTTTTTTTTTTTTTTCCTGTATCCTCAATGTTTATTAATTGCTCTTTTTCCTTCCCTCACTGCAAAGAGGGTTTCTGAACACTGAGCATCAGCATCTCCAGTCTCATCACGGGGGACACTCATCCAGAAGCAAATCTCAGCCAGCAGGAGCGGAGCCAACGTGGGAGGCTGGAACTCCAGTAAGATTGCCACCCTTCGGGGGCCAGCCAGGATCTCATGCCTACTGCTGATTTGGTGGCTATGGTGGACCATTTCAACAGGTGACCACATAGAGAAGGGAACAACATATTCTTATGGAAACACCACCTGTACAGGGAAAGGCAGGGCATGTGGGGAAGCACAGGGAACAACACACAGGAAGAAGAAGCACTTGGGGGGAAACAGTGCTCCTCTGAGCTCAGCATGCTGCATTGTCTGCTGGGCGGCTGGCGGAGGACCAGGGCACAGAGCAGCATTTAACTGTTCAGCTCTTGCTCTGAACAGCTGAGCTGTAAATGTTCATACCTCAGCCAAAGAAAAAACAATCTAATCTGAAATTATATTCCAGTAAAAATAAAAATATGTTGGGTTGGAAGAAAGAAAGTTGCATTGCCTTTTGATTTCACCTCCCACCTCTTTTATTGCAAGAGTTGTGTTGCTGCTCCTCCAGCTGTGATAACTCTTTCAGGAATAATAAGAGCTTGCATCTATCTTAAACAGAGCAACAAAAGAATGTATTCCATCTACGCTACCTGTTTGTTTATATTGAGTTAAATAATAACTGGCACTTATAGACCACCTTAATATGCATTATCATTGTACCCTCAAGGCAGTCATTGGAGGTAGGTGTGGCAATCATCCTGGTTATAGATGAGCAAATGAAGCATCAGAGAGGTTAAGCAGTTTGTGCAGGGTCACACAGCCAGCATAGAAGACAAGACAGTATGAAGGAAAGAGCTCTACGTTGAGTTCAGATAGTTCTGGGTTTTTATCTCTGTTCTGTTACTTAGTAGCTGGGTGAACTTAAGTTATTCATTTTAATAACTGAATCTACATTTCCCAGTTATTAAAATGGTATAGTAATGCTCACTCCATAGATTTATTATAAATTTGATGAAACATTTATATAAAAAGACCTAATGTCAGATATACTGCTTAGTAACTCCTTCTCCATTTGTTCCCTTTCCTTTGTAAATATTGCACAGAGTTGGAGCTTGAACTCAGACCAGCTGATCTCCCAGCCCATGCTCTCTGCACCCCTCCACGCTGCCTGCCATCTCTACCCTCTGCCATTATGATAGTACAATGGCAGGCGGGAGGTGATGCCTTCTTGTAAATCATCTGTGATAAAGTGAGGAAGATCCATGGGTACAGGAGAAACATGAATTTATGCATTTGTTCAATGAGCGAGCTCCATGTGGATTTAGGGGGAGGGCAGGTCCAGCTTTGAATGTGTGCTTGTTAAATTGTCGGTGTGAGGAGATAAGGGGCACTGTTCAATAGGTAGTTGGATATGCAGAGCTGAAGCCTGAGAAACCAATCCAAGCTTTGGCTGCAGATTTATGACTCATCATTTTACAAGGGATCAGAATATAATACCTGCTTTCATGACTCTCAGAGGTGGTAGAAACAAGGTGTGGCAGAGGCAGAAATAATTATAATACAATATAAAATATGACAAAGGCAAGATTACAATAGATCCAAGAGGACAAGCACTTTGTCCTCATGGAGCTTAGGCTGCAGTAAAATTTAAGAGACATGAATCAAAGTTACCATTCAAATGGATGTTAAAAATTGTAGTGCCAAACTTTCCAACTGGATCCATGGTGTCTTCAAAATTCATTCATTTAGTTGTTCATCCTTACAAAGGATATATTTGTTTTTGGTTTGGTTTTATTTTGGAGATAGAGTCTCACTCTATCGCCCAGGGTAGAGTAAAGTGCAATTTCAGTCACTGCAGCCTTTGCCTCCCAAGTTCAAGCAATTGTCCTGCCTCAGCCTCCCAAGTAGCTGGGATTACAGGTGCCCCCACTACACCAGGCTAATTTTTGTATTTTTAGTAGAGCCAGGGTTTCACCATGTTGACCAGGCTGTTCTCAAACTCCTGACCTCAGGTGATCCACCTGCTTCGGCCTGCCAAAGTGCTGGGATTACAGGCATGAGCCACTGTGCCCGGCCCATCCTCACAAAGGATATTTCTTCTGTTCCTATTATAAACCAGACTCCATGCTGGGTTCTGGAGATAATGCGATGAGTCGAAGAAAACGCAGCCTCTTATTCCCATGGAACTTAGAGTTTGTTGGAAGAGACAGATGGTAATCAAATGTTTGTGTAATATACATAAAATTGCAACAGTGACAGGGCTATAATGAATATCAAATGATACTAGAAAGTATTAATCTAGGCAGAAAAGTTGGGAGGGCTTCCCTGAGGAAAGCTTTAATGATTTTAGAAATGGGGATGAGTTCATGGGTGATGAGGCATGAACTAGGTGAGGAAAAGAGGATGGAGAACTTAAAAGAATAGCATGTGCAAAGGCCCTGTGGCAGGAAGAGCATTGTGCCTAGAAAGGATTGGCTAAAACCAGTGTAGCTTCATTCAGCAGGCATCTGGCTACAGTTCAAAATTCATCACTGTATCTTCAGTTACAGCACAGATCTAGGTCCCATAATATCTAGTTACCTTGATTCTAAGATGTCAGTAATCATAAGTTATCCCATTGGTTTGTTTACATTGCTTTTTTAAATTGAAAAAAAAAAAAAAAAAGTAAGAGCTTCACTACCACATTCAATGACTATTTTTTTTTTTTGGAGGTGTGTTTTTGCTCTGTCACCCAGGCTGGAGTGCAGTGGTGCAATCTTGGCTCAATACAGCCCCCGTCTCCTGGGTTCAAGTAATTCTCCCACCTCAGCCTCCCAAGTAGATGGGATTACAAGGGTGCACCACCACACCTGACTAATTTTTGTATTTTTAGTGGATGGGGTTTCACCATGTTGGCCAGGCTGGTCTTGAACTCCTGACCGAAGGTGATCCACCAGCCTCAGCCTCCCAAAGTGCTGAGATTACAAGGGTGAACCATCGCACCTGGCTTACATTGATTTTTAAGTGGGCTTTTTATTTAGGTAATTTTAGATTTACAGAAAACATGTCAATTAAAAAATGCATTCTGAACTTCAAAGTGTGAAGAAGATGCACCTTGGAATTAAAGCAATTTTTATAATTATGACCTCCACAGCTAACACAATTAACTTTTTACTGTGTACCAGACACTCTGCTAAGCACCTTCAAATTAAAACTCAGACAAAACAGAAACAGGTGCAAAATGGTTAACACACTTTCCTGAAGTCACCCTGTTAAGAGTGACCAAGTCAGGGTATTCACCCCAGTTGTTTGGGTCCACGCCTCTGTGACCACTATATGCCCCTTGGCCCGACTCCTCTTCCCAGGATGTACTTTTCTTTCACCAGTTGCTTTTGGGAATAGGTAGTGAGCTGCGTGACAAAGGATGAGGCTGAAGGGGACTCTGTTCTTACCTGACAACACAACCTGTGGCTTTGGTCACGTCTCTTTCCCCTCTGTGCTCCCTTTTCCGAAGCCAGAACAAGCACAACATGAAAATGTCATAGATTCCCTGTGGAGATGATCGTCACCTCCAGGTTTAAAGCCAGCCTGTTCACACCAGCTGAACAGATCTGCTGTATTAGTACCAGGAGCTTGACTTTCCAACAAAAAGGAAGCCCAGGGACGGGTGAAGTCCAGATGATTTTTCATGTTCCTTTCCAGGTAATCATAGTCATCCCTAGATCTCATTTATCTTGTCCCCCCTGGGTACCATGACAGGAAGCTAGCCATTACTCATTACTCAACTGTTGATCTCTTTTGCTAGCTTGTTGATTGGCTTCATCACAACTTTGGCGGCAGATATTAAAGTGAATAAGAGAGGTCCACCATAAGGATGTTTAGAAAAAAATAAAATTTACTCTTAGTCATTCTCAACCATATGAAAGACCTTTTAAAGATAGCAATAGCTGTCACTTGCAAGGCCTGAAGATTCCAATATTCCTTGCTTGGCATAATGCACAAATTTCCCATTATTTTTATTTTTTTGAGACAGAGTCTGGCTCTGTCGCCCAGGCTGGAATGCAGTGGCTCACTACAAACTCTACAGAGATCCACATCTTCATTCTAGTCTTGCTTCAACAATCAAATTACTATGTCATCTTAGGTAAATCTCTTGCCACCTCTGAGTCTCCATTTCTTCTGTGTTATAGATGTGTAGACTTGAAAATCTTTAGAATCCTCTTCTTAGTTCCGAGGCTCTATTCTTCTCCCTTCTCTCTCATAAGAGAATTATGACCGTCTTTGTGGAAACAATACATGATTATCACTTAAATATATGACATAAAACATTTAAATAAATTCAGGCATGGAGGCTCATGCCTGTAATTTGAGCACTTTGGGAAGCCAAGGTGGGAGGATTGCTTCAGCCCAGGAGTTCGAGACCAGCCTGGGCAACACAGGGAGACCCCGTCTCTATACAAAAAATTAGCTGGTCATGGTGATGCATGCCTATGGTCCCAGTTACTCAGGAGGCTGATGCAGGATTGCTTGAGCCCAGGAGGTTGAGGCTGCAGTGAACCATGATGGCACCACTATACTCTAGCCTGGACAACAGAGCAAGTTTCTGTCTCAAAAATAAAAAACAGAAGCAAAACAAACAAAAACCACTTAAATAACTCAGAAAAGTGCAAAGAAAGAGTACAAAATTTACCCCAAATCCCACCATCCAGGAATAACAATGGTAGCACTGGATGAAGGTAATTCCAAATATCTTATGCTTATATCCTAATAGAAGCAAGATCAACAGATAGAAATAAGATTATAAAAACAGGATCATAGTATCCTGATTCTTTTTGAAATACAGTATTGAATTAAATTTTTTTTCTTGGATAAAAGAAGAAAGCAGGAGAAGAGTAGAACTGGAAGAAAAAGAAATTGAAATGAAACTAAATGAATTGCTGAACTTCATCCTGACACCAAATACTCACGAGGCTACAGCCTGACAAATACCAACAATTCTGATGCAAAGACATTTCACATTAGAGGATAAAACAGGTGCCTTTTAATTCTGAGTGTGAGATCTCAGGCTCTAAGCCGGAAGAATAGGCTGCAGGGTCCAGACAATTTGATTTGAGCGGGATTGTGAAGGCATGATGGCTGGCTGGCTGCCCAGCCTTGCACTATAATTGATGGCAGCGCTGTATTGACCCAGACTATTCCGCAAGAGAAACCCAGTTTCTGAGACGGTCAACTGGGGCTGTCAGGGAGCCAGCAGAGGGCTCAGGCGAACCTATCCTGTGAGCCCCAATCTTGGGGAGTTGACATCTCTCACTGCCTGACAAATCCTCCCCAGAATCCAAAATGATTGAGGGCAGGCGGGGGTGGTTTTCTGGCATATCTAAAGACAATGTTCTGATTTGATTCCAGGGGCTTCTGGCAATAAATCACACATTTGGCTGAGATTGGCCCATCTCCACCCCACATCCCTTCTGCAGACAGATAAACTTCCAGTCTGATTTTATCTACTTGGAAGACAGGGGCGGCTGTGACGCGAAACAGAGATAGATGTCTTGATTGATTAAGCAAGAACATAGAAACACAAGGAGAGCACCAACCATGGGATTATAGGGTTGGACAGAAAAAAATGGGTCATCACTGTGGGACAGTGCAAGTTCCAACGTTCTGGGTTTGAATCCAGGGTCTGCCTTTTATAAGCTGTGTAAATGCAGACGAGTGTCTTTTCTTTCTGTGTTGTCAGTTTTCTCAGCTGCTGATGGAGTGGATAATAATGACTGCTGAAATGTATTGTGTGTGTAAAACAGCTGCGGTACACAGAGTGCTCACGAAGCGAAAGCCATTTGTACGACCTTAAGCAAGTCAATACGGTCTCTTTGTATTCCAGTTTTATTAAAGTTAATAATAGCTCACTATAAATAGCATGTATTGGATTTACAGTATGTGGTGGGCACACACCAAAGAGGTAATGGAAGAGAGCTGAATAAGGGTTCTATTTACACAGGTGTGGGTCAGATTAAGGGATATGATTAAGTACTCCCAGGGCTAGCAAGAGTGGGAAACCACTCCTTCTGAAGGAGTGAAGGGAACTAGAGAGGAACCGGGGCTTTAGGAGAGGGCTGCCGGACAGCAGGTTAGGGTGGTGCAGAAAGCCAGCAGGTAAGTAACACCCACTTCCTGCTCTCGGCCGTGCAAATCCAGCTGGACCAAACCGAACTGAAAACCAGAAGGACGGGGAATCCAGGGATGATGCAGTGGAAACGGCTTCAGCTTTTGGACTACAGAGAGGATTAAGAAGCTGCTATAGTTTGGCTGTGCCCTCACCCAAATCGCATTTCGAATGTAGCTCCCATAATGGCCTGGGAAGGACCGAATGGGAAGTAATCGAATCATGGGGCGGGTCTCTCCCACGCTGTTCTCGTGATGGTGAATAAGTCTCACGAGATCTGATGGTTCTCGTGATACTTATTCTTATAAGGAGACTTCCCCCGCACAACCTCTCTCTTGCCTGCCGCCTAGGAAGATATCCCCTGCTGTTCCACCATGATCGTGAGGCCTCCTCAGCCATGTGGAACAGTGAGTCCATTAAACCTCTTTCCTTTATAAATGACCCCGTCTCGGGTATCCCTTTATTAGCAGCACGAGAACAGTCGAATACGGAAGCATAAAGGGGATGCACAGCACAACTCTGTAGATGCCATTTTATTTCATCCTTGCCACAATCCTATAGGTGAGGACTGTTGGCTCCTTATCTTCCACATTGAAGGGACTGAGAAAAGCCTCTGAGAACTTAAGAACCTTGACCAAGTCGCACATCAGGTAAGCAGCAGACCTGGTATCCAAACCTGGGTCTGTGTGATTTTGAAACTCATGCTCATGGTTGTTTCTGTTAGAGACTGTTTTTCCTGCTTGTGTATACCATCCCTGGGATGATCCCATGAGAACAGGAATGAGGCAGGGAAAACACAGGACGCCCAGAGAGGGTAACAGGGCCATCGTCCTTAGCCATGAAGAAAGCTTTTCTGAAACACTGGAATCGAACCCACACTCACTTTTCATGATCCCCCCAATACCCTCGTGAAAAAGTTATCATCTTCTTGCTTCTTCGCAGACTTCATCTTCCCCTCGCCCTCTCCCAACCATATTCCCTATCCTCTGGCTACCCAGAAACATTACCCATCTCCTACACAAAGTCAGGGGTCTCCAGAGACACAGAGCCGAGAAATAGCTATACGTATACATATATGCACACAAAGAGATTTACTTCAAGGAATTGGCTTACGGGATTGTGCAGGCCAGCAGGTGATTGAGACCAGGTTACAAAACTGGCTAATTTATGTACTTTTGGTAGAGAGGTTTCACCATGTTGCCAAGGCTAGTCTCGAACTTCTGGGCTCAAGGGATCCATCTGCTCTTGGCCTCCCAAAGTGCTGGGATTATAGGTGTGAGCCACTAAGCCTGGCTGAAAAGAGGATGTGGGAACCCTAATTTATAGCTGGTTGGTCAGAATCAGGGGTCACAACCTGGGACTTGACACTGATTTGTGAAGTAGGGGTAGTCTTGTGCAATGAAGCCCTTAACCTATGGAATCTGACACTACTCCAGGTAGACAGCATCAGTATTCAATTTAATTGAATTATAGGACATTAAGTTGGTGTCTCCTGGAAAATTTCTTGGTATGTGGAGGAAAAAAAAATCCCACACATTTTGGTGACTGAAGCGGAGTGTGTTGAGTACGAGTAGAGAGAAAACAGTTTTATTTTCTCCTTTACAGGCACCTTATTGCCCCCACATTGGTAGGTTACTTGATCAGCTAATTGTTACCACCAGGCTGAAAACTCAGGCAGGCTTTTGTGCTGCAGACTTGAGGCAGACTTTGTCCTTCTCCGGGAAATCTCACTTTGTTCTGAAGTCCTTCACCTGTATTCTAAAGAGTAATATTTTTTTTTTAATTAAAATTAACTAATTATAAATGTTAACTATATCTGTAAGATATGTTCACAGCAACACCTAGGTCTGTGTTTGATCAGATAGCTGTGTACTACAACCTAGACAAGTAAACACATGAAACCTACCATCACAACCTCTTCATGCCGCCATGACTTTGTGGAAGCTGTTCCCTTCTGCCTGAGCTTTCCTCCCAGCGTTCTCATTCATGCCATTCCTGGAGGCACAGCCCAAATGCCCATCACACACTCTTTTTTGTAAAGCCTTCCCTGATTTCCTCACACAGTGTGATCCTCCTCCCTCGTGCTTCTGAAGCATCCCCAGGCTCAGTCTGTCATAGTGTTTATCACACTGCATTGCAAATATTTACTCTAACCCACCACCTCACTAGCCTAAGACACTTCCTAGGGCAGTTGCTGGATATTTTTCCAAACCAATGTCCCCAGCATCTTGCACATGTCTCAGCACATGAAAGAGCTCAATGAATTTTTTTTTAATGAGCCAATTTGTTATAGATAAGAAGGAGAATGTGAAGGAAAACAAAACCCTGAAGCTCAGTGGAGACATGGAGAGATTTCACTACTCACAAAACTCACCAGTATATACTTTTTATCTCACTCAGCCCTGATTTCAATGTCTTTCCCTTCCTGCTGCTGACAGCCATGTTAAGGCAGGACTACCATAAGACCAGTCAAGCCCTTCATTAAAAAGTAGGGATCTGGGTGTCTGGAGATGAAGGCAAGCAGGTCTGCAGAAAGTCACCAGCTACTGCTTTCTATGAGAGGCTCTGCTATTGGTATTTCACAGTACGTGATCTTTTTTAGCTTCCTGCTGGAAAACACCAAGTGGCTGTAAATCATTCCACTGCAGCTGTCCGAGTGATAAGTGTCTGGGAATTAGAAAGGGGTGGGTGATGTGCTACCACCCCCAGGAGCCATATGGGCTGTTTCCAAAGCTTGGCAACTTATGCTGCAAAGCAAAGGGCTTGGTTCCTTAGCTCCCAAATCAACATGAGCCAGAGGAACATTTGTTCTCATAGTGGGGTCAATGGCAAAAAGATGTGAGGAGCCAGGTCTCTTGGGAGAGAGCCTTCAGCAGTCTTGTAGTGTGGGCTCTTACAAAGGTGGCCACTTTGGTGAGACAGTCAAAATCTACTTCTAGGCTTATCTAACCTTGAAAACATTATTTCAACTCACTGAGCCTTATTCTACTTATCTGTGAAAAGGGGACAAAATAATAACTATTTTGTAGACTTGTTATGAGAATTAAATAAATGTGATGTGGTAAATATAGATAAAGCATTTATAACAGTGCCCGGTGTACGCTAACCACTATGTCAATATTCCTCTCATTATTGTCATCATCACAATCACCATCACCATCATCATTCGCATTGTCATAATAATAATCACCATAATAATAATAATCACCATCATTATTACCATCAACATTATCTCCATCATCCTCAATGTCGCCATCATTATCATCACCACATTATCATCTTTGATGTTATTATTATCTCTCTTGTCAAACATTTATAGATCCTGTTACATACCAGGTTCTGTACTAGGCTCTGAGAATTTCTAGAGATGGAAAGATATGGGCCAGGTGTGGTGGCTCATGCCTGTAACCCCAACACCTTGGGAGGCTGAGGCAGGTGGATCACAAGGTCAGGAGTTCGAGACCAGGCTGGCCAATATGGTGAAATCCCGTCTCTACTAAAAATACAAAAATTAGCTGAACATGGTGACATGTGCCTGTAAGCCCAGCTGCTCGGGAAGCTGAGGCAGGAGAATCACTTGAACCACCGCCCCCCTCAAATAAAGAAAGAAAAGAGAAAGATATGATTCTTTAACAGGAAGTTGGGCATGCAGACCTTCCAATGGCGCTGCAACAAAGGCTTGTTCAAGGGGCACAGAGAAGAGGTAACTGAAGAGGAGCAATGTTTGAATGATGCCATAGGAATGTTCAGGAGGAGAGCCAATTAGTAAGGCAGACAAAGGGGTGCTGTTTTGAGTGCATTCCAAGTAGAAGAGCATGAACCCAGACCCAGAAGATGCATTCAGGAAGCTGCGTGACCTGGCATAAAGGCTGGTCAAGGATATGAAAGCAGAACTGGTGACCCCTCAGAATGTTCCTAAGGTACATTCATGGCCACGGCAGCTTCCTGGACCTCAACACACTATATAACATGTATTCCAAGTAGGTGCGAATTTTCTCTAAGCCTCTTTCCATAATATCAGTAAGAGTGAGGATAATGCTGGATGCATAAAACCTCAGGTAAATTGGTCCTAGATTTCTTTCTTTCTTTCTTTCTTTTTTTTTTTTTTGGCCTATGAAAGCTCACAAGAAGGAAATGTTGCCACTCAAGTTTCCCATCTGAAAGATATGGTTTGGATCTCCAAGCGGACACGTAGTATTAATAGCTTTCAGGTTTCCATTTTATGCACCTGGCAGTGTTTGAGACCATAAACATACAGTATACATCACAGCAACCACAAGGAAAAGAAATTACTAAACCTTTATAGAAAAGAACACTGAAGCTCAGAGAGCTTAACTGGCATGTCCAAGGTCATGCAGGTACTGAGTGACTGTAGTGGCATTCAAACTTCATCCTGCTCAATCCTAAGATTTTTGATTACTCGAGGGATGGCACTGTCAAATTTAGTAGTCACAGGACTACCATAGGTGGCTACTTACTCATAAAGTTCAATTAATTTGAATTCAGTAAAATTTAGAACTCAGTTACAAGTTGCACTAGCTACATTTGAAGTGTTCAATGGCAACATGTGGCTAGTGGCTACCATATTGAATAGTGCAGATGCAGCATATTTTCATCAGCAGAGAAAGTTCTATGGAAGAGCACTGCTTTAGAGAACAAGCTATACCCTCCCTACATGTCTTATGCCATCAACAGATCATGCCTCATTTAGTTGTGACTGCAACATCATACTTAAGATGCTCCAGAGACCCACAAACCTACCCTCATAAGGTTACCACCCAGGAATAACCCATTTGGAAGGCAATTAGGTGATATGAATCATGAAAGGTGCAATTAATCAAAGCAAAAGGCAGAGAAAGAAACCACGGAACGTGGCAGCTGCTCCAAACGGGAAAACCTCCTTGAGAAAAGAGCAGGTAAGCACGCATGAGCATCTGCCCATCCACACCTTGTGCCTTTCCCTGGCCCCAGGACCCCAAAGCTGTGTTTCATGCTATTACTCTATGACCTTCTGTGTCTCTGGAGCTTTCCTTATAGAACGCTTTATGGATATTGACTCATTTAGTTCCAGCATAGGCCCATGCATACCATGTGCCAGGCACACTGCTAGACACTGTGAAGAAAAATCCATTCAGGATTTCGTCTTAGCACCGCAGTCATGAGAATTGGGTTCAAGGCCAGCTCTGCATCTCACTTAGGTCTGCCACAAGCCCTTTGTGGCTCTGAAGCTCAGTTCTGAATCATCTGGAAAATAAAAATTCAGAAAAAAAACGTGATCATCAAATGAAATGATACATGTGAAAAATCTCCCTGCAAGCTAAAAAGTACTGCTCTGGTCACTGTTTTCATCGAATGTCAAGGTTACCCCTATGGGACCAGTGAGCTTCAGATGGCCAGCTCGGGGAAGAAGAGACTTGTTCAAGTTCTCATTTTACGTATAAGAATATGTGAATACAGGCTAAAATGGCTTTTGTGAACGGACACAGGAAGCCAGAGAAACAGAGAGGGACTGAAATTTCTCAGTTATACATCTCTTCTTTCCATTCTGATTATCATTCCTTTGTTGGCCAAGCTATGAATCCCTCTCTGCTTTCAGGACACACATGCTCTAAATGGGCTTTCATTATCTGAGGTCAGTAAAAAAGGCCCTGGAGACCATTCACTGAGCACTTAATATGGGCCAGATAATTGACATCCATGCTGGTGTTTAATCCCTATATGCAGACTATAGAAGGGGAAACACCATCAGAGAAGTTCAGATACACCACTGGCAGTTGGCAGAGGAGGTGACCAAGCCCATGTTTTTCTGACTTTGAAGCTTTTCACAGCTCTCGGTCCCCTGAGGCAGCAGCAATTTGTAGCTGCCTGGGGGTACAAAGAGGGTGGGGAGAAACGATGCCTCAATTGTCAGTACCAGGGCAGGGTAATACTGGAGCTGCTTTCCCAAGTGCTGATTAAAATGTCCAACAGGACTCACCACCCTCGGAGGGGATGTTTTGCCAAAGCCCTTTTGTCCCTCCATCTGGCTAAGAGAGGACAGTTATTGTTAGGGCAGAGCTTCCCGGAGAAAGGAGGTAGAGATGGTCACTGGGGAGTCTTCCAAGAACATTAAGAAGCCCCCTCCAGGCCCAAGTTTTGGGTTTCCTCCTCCCTGTTAGAATCTGCATGCTTATTTTTTTTACTTATGCTTAACCAAACTTTTAGGTGAAAAAAGTTCTGGAGGAATTTTCTGATTAAATGAAGATGCTATATTCTCAAATTATTTTAGGCAAACTCTAGTTCTATTTCCTGCTTAGAAAAAAATTAAAGTCCCATATTAACCTTTTAGAAAGATCAAAGTAACTTTTGTTCCTGTATATTTATTCCAACTCCCTCCTTTTCCTCTACCCCCTGTTCTCCTTCCTTCCTCTCCTTCTCCTTGCAAATGTACATCTCAGGTTTAGGATGAAGGTAGTAAACTTAACGGGGGATTAGGGGATACTATTTATAAAAGTTACTGGTAAAGCCCTCGACTTCAGCATGTGTTCACTTTGTTTATTGATCAGTATGTCTATACTAGCATTGTTCAGCATGCCCACACTAACTTTGATCAGCAGGTTTATTCTAGCATTGGTCAGCACACTCATGCTAGCATTGATCAGCATGCCCATAATAGCATTGATCAGAGGGCTTATACTAGCATTGATCAGCATGCTTATACTGGAATTGATCAGCATGCACATACTACCATTGATCAGCATGCCCATACTACCATTGATTAGCACGCTCATATTAGCATTGATCAGCATTCCCATACTAGGATTGATCAGCACACTCATACTAGCACTGATTAGCATGCCCATATTAGCATTATCAGCACACTCATACTAGCATTGATCAGCATGCTTAATTCTATGATAGCTTTGCTCTTCCAGAGATTGCTCATGACTTTGCATTATGGTATTAGTACAGCTTGTAATGCCACTTCTGTGTGTGCAGCTGCATCCCCAGCCTCCACAACCCGATGCCTAATAAATGTTCAACAATTATTCATTAATTTTGCTTTGCATATCCTTCAAATACTTAATACTACCTGACCTTATTTCATTTTCTCTATCACTAGAATGTAAGCTGCAAGAGGACAGAGACTTTCTTTAGTTCACGGTTATGTCCCCTGCACTAGGTGGAGGCACTACATCAATAGTCATTGGATAAACAAAGCCCTGCAGAAGTAGCTGACCATCTCAAATCCTAAATTTAGGGTGAGAAAAGAAATGAAAGGCAGCCTTTGGCTTCTGCAAGGCAAACAAATTAGGGGCTTGTGAATCTGAGCATAGTAAACAAAGCTGTCAAATAGGAGTACTCTAGTTAGTAAATATTTCATATACAGCTTATGAAAATAATATCTAACATTGTTTGTCAACTACTTGAGATATGTTTTATATGCATCATCTCATTTAATCCTTCCCAGCTGTGATAGGTGATAGGTGTCATTATCCTTTCGCAAAATACATATAAGATGAGAAAACCAAGGTATGCAGGAGTTAGGGAAAATGTCAAAATCATGTGGCTGACAGGGTGGCCTTCATTGCCCACCCTGAACGATTGTCTTCCTCAGAATGAACATCAACCATTTGCGGTTGTGTTGATACCATTAACCAGTCAGGGGCTTAATATGCAAGCATAATTAAGTGACTTAAGCTAAAGGACAAAAAAAAAATCAGCTTCCTCTCTCTCTGTCTTTGTGTTCTAATAACCATCACTATGTTTCTCCTGAACTAATTCTTTTATTTCCATAATTCATTCTTCTTTTCTCTTTGCTTTCGTGGCTAAGTACTTTAAAATACATTTTACCTCCTGTGCTTATTCTTTTGCCTGCTATGCTAAAGTTCTCTTGACAGGGGCCTCGATTTCAACTCTTTGTTCTTTCAAGTCTCTGTATTGTAGGATTTTTTTTTTCTGTAATGCTGCACCTGAGCTCCTAGAGGGCAGGGACCTTGTCTTTTCTGTTTCCTGTTTGCTCCCCAGCATGTACACCAATTCCGGGCACACAGAAGAGATAGCATAAATATCGCTGAATGAATAAATATGAATGCTTTAGCCGTAGGTAGAGTAACAGCTCTTAGAAAATTATGGGGGTGAGTGGCGAAATCTATATGCCCTGAACAGGAGGTCCTGGGAAGGTGAAAAATGGGATCTATTTTGTGAGGAACCCCCGGAGGTATATATTATATGATATTGTTTGAATATTTGTCCCTACCCAAATCTCATGTTAAAATGTAATCCCCAGTGTTAGAGGTGGGGCCCACTGGGAGGTGTTTGGATAATGAGGGCCGATCCCCCATGAGTGGCTTGGGCCATCCCCTTGGTGATGAGTGAGTCCTCACTCTGAGTTCACACAAGATTCTGGTCATTTATAAGTGTGTAGCACCTTCCCCCCACCCCCCTTCCATTTGATCTCTTCTCTTTCTCCTGCTTTTGCCATGTGAAACCCCTGCTCCCCCTTTACCTTCCACCATAATTGGAAGCTTCCTGAATCATGAGCTAATTAAACCTCTTATAAATTACCCAGGCTCAGGTATTTCTCTATAGCATTGCAAGAATGGCCTAATACATTATAATTATGGAAGGAAGCAAGATTGGGAAGAAACTATTAAGACAATATTGCATTGTTGGATGAGACTGGCTTGAAGCCAAATACGGTCTGCTTTCACGAAGCTAAAAGAATCTAAAGTTCTTTGACCTGAACTAATCACCTTCTTCATTTTAATAAGAATTATGTTTGTTGAGCAGGGTCCTGGTCCTGGTGCCCATGCGACCATATAGATCCAACACAATTGGAAATCTTCACTTAAATCTTTAAAAATCCAATTGATTTCAAAAAAGTCTACCTAAGTCAGATTTAATCTTTGCCTTGAGCAAAATGAAAGTTGTGAACCCCTTGCAAAGCACTCATGAAGCTTTAGACCTCTGGGACTTTGGCTAGTGAGAGTCAGGGCACTCAGATTCAATCCCTGGTAGATAGTGATTTGTCTGTTTGCTCTCAGATCAGAGCAAATGACCCTGAATAATTTCCCATTCCTATTTGAAAAAGGACAGATCACCAGTTGTGTTAGTCTCCCAGAGCTGCTGTAACAAATTACCACAAACTGCATGGTTTAAAATGGAAATATGTTGTCTCACAGTTTTGGAGATCAAAGGTCCAGAAATCAAAGTATTAGCAGAACCATGCTCCCTAGAGGCTCTAGGGGAAGATCCTTTCTTGCCTCATCCTGGCATCTGGTACAGCAATGCTTGGAACCCCGGGCTTGTAGCTCCATGCCCCCAATTTCTGCCTCAGTCATCACATGGCCTTCTTCTTTTTTTCTCCATCTCTCTCTCCTTATAAGAGCACAGATCATTGGATTTAGAGCCCATCCTAATCCAGTATCATCTCATTTTAACTTAATTACATCCACAAAGACCCTATTTCCAAAAAAGGTCTCATTCACAGGTATGGGGTTTAGGACTGGGACATATCTGTTGGGGTGGGCACAGTTTAACCCATACCACCAGTCAAACCAGTTTTTTATTTTTATTTTTTGAGATAGAGTCTTGCTCTATCACCAGGCTGTAGTGCAGTGGTGCAATCTCAGCTCACTGAAACCTCCACCTCCTGGGTTCAAGTTATTCTCCTGCCTCGGCCTCCTGAGTAGCTGGGACTAAAATTGCATGCCACCATGCCTAGCTATTTTTTGTATTTTTTGTAGAGTTGGGGTTTCACCATGTTGGCCAGGATGGTCTCGATCTCTTGACCTCATGATCCACCCACCTCTGCTTCCCAAAGTGCTGGGATTACAGACGTCATCCATGGCACCTGGCCATCAAACCAGTTTTATCAAGTTTCTTTGTTTTGAGTGTGAACTCTGAACTGGGGGATTGACTTACCAAGACTCTTTGACCAAAAGCAATTAGAGGAACCTTGGATTACTGATGTGCTGCACTGCCGATGGGCAAGGGATCACACTTATCTCACATACCTTCCCTGGACTGCAGAGCATCTCAGGGTATCTGCATCTAACTGAATCTTTTAACACCTCTTTGGGGCAGGTAATGGTGGCTCTTCTTTTCACCCTCTGGCAGGTCTTTAGAGAGCATTACCCTTACCCACTTATCTCACATTGGAATAAACCAAGGCACCCAGAGGTTGATGAACACCCAGGACCTGTTTAGAACTGCCAGTGGCTGGGGTCAGTCTGGGTTGCAATGACCTACTTACTTTTTTGCTGTGAGAATCACCTTTTCTTCCCCACCAGACTATGTGTCATGCATGGGCAGTCACTTTCTTTTATATAAAAAACAAGAAAAGTAGTGTGAGGTTACTTTCTTCCCACTACTTCACATGGCTTTTAGACTGAGCAGTCCTGCTGTCATTTTTTCATATCTCCTTGCACATACTTGGAACATAGAATTATCATTATCTCTTTGCATGTTGATCTTCTCTGGAAGACTGTGAGTGCCCCAGAGAGAAGGTGAACTTTCCTAAAATTGTCTTAGATTCCATGGTAAAAGGTACACCTTGGCTACACCTTGGAATTGTATCTGAATGGCTTGGCTTTAAAATGTATTTTAAAGGAATATTTTATTTTTAATTGTGTTTTAGGTTTTGGGGTACATGTGAAGAACATGCAGGATTGTTGCATAGGTATATATATGGCAGTGTGGTTTTTCTCTCCTCTCATCTAAGCCTTGAAATGTATTTTGAAACTCTCTTTTCCCACCAGGCACTCTCTTTCACACTGCTTGCTTATCTAATTATGTGCTTGCTTAGAAATTCCAGGGCCTAATCTTAAAATAAACCACCCAGGAAAACCCAGCTGTGGAATTCTCCCCATGTAGAGATTACCTCAAGGTGATTATTCTAATATTATGACCCAATCATGGTCAAGATGGCGCCAGGTCTCACTCATGTGGACAATAACGCAAAATGGCCATTGGAACAAGACACGCAGACCCTGCACCACACCTGCATGCTTTCCATGTAAAGCTTCCCTTCTTGAATCCACTCCCTTGCCTCAAATATTGAGATGGTTTTCTGGAGGCTTGGGTCCAATCAACTCCTAAGTGCTGGTGTTTGAATAAAGCTGCTTTTCTTTCACTGCATCTCACATTTTGGTGTTTGAGTGATGAGCAGCTGAACTTGACCTTGATTACAGAATCAACTGAGGAACTTTAAAAAATACTGATGCCTGGCTTTTATCCCTAAAGATTACAATTTAGTTGGCCTGGGGTGTGGCTAAGAATGAGCAAATTTTAAAAGCTTCCACATATTCTTTATCGAATCTATCATTGATGGGCATTTGAGTTGGTTCCAAGTCTTTGCTATTGTAAACAGTGCTGCAATAAACATATGTGTTCATGTGTCTTTATAATAGCATGACTTATAATCCTTTGGATTATAAATCCAAAATGGTAATGGGATTGCTGGGTCAAATGGTATTTCTATTTCTAGATCCTTGAGGAATCGCCATACTGTCTTCCACAATGATTGAACTAATTTACACTCCCACCAACAGGGTAAAAGTGTTCCTATTTCTCCACATCCTCTCCAGCATCTGTCTCCTGATTTTTTAATGATCGCCATTCTAACTGGCATGAGGTGATATCTCAATGTAGTTTTGATTTGCATTTCTTTAATAACCAGTGATGATGAGCTTTTTAAAAAGCCTGCACATTCCGAACATGTACCCCAGAACTTAAAAGTATAATAATAATATAAAAAACTGGCCATGAAAAAACAAGAAAGTATAATATTGGCTGATAAAATGTCGGTTAGTTTGTCATTTCCTTTCCCCCTTTTGTTTATGAGGTTAATAAAACATATATGTATTCTGTATAATAAAAAATATAAATGAAAGCTCCCAAATAACTTCGATTTTTTGTTTTTCTGTCAATTTTTATTGAACATAATAATTGCATATGCTTATGGAATACTTGTGATATTTTCATACCTGTATACAATGTGTTATGATCAAAATAGGAATGCTATCACCTCAAACATTTATCATTTCTTTGTGCTGGGAACATTTAAAATCTTCTAGCTATTTTGGAATATACAGTAAATTATTTACTATAGTCATCCTGCTGTACTATCAAACATCAGAATTTACGTCTTGTATCTAACTGTATTTTTGTACCCATTAACCAACTCCTGTTCATCTCTCCTTTCTTGTATCCTTCGTAGCCTTTGGTAACCATAATTCTGCTCTGTACCTCCATGAGATCAACCTTTTTAGCTCCCATGTGTAAGTGAGAACACATGCTTTGTCTTTCTGGGCCTGGTTTATTTCACTTACCATAATGACCTCTGGTTTCATCCATATTACTGCAAATGACAGGGTTTCATTCTTTCAATAGGTGAATGGTATTCCATTCTGTACATGTGTTATATTTTCTTCATCCATGCATCCGTTGATGGACACTTAGGTTGACTCCATATCTTGGTTACTGTGAATAGTGCTGTAATAAATGTGGGAGTGTGGATATCTGTTTGACATACTGTTTTTCTTTCTTTTGGATATTTACCCAGCAATGGGATTTCTGGATCAAATGATAGATCTATTTCTAATTTTTTGAGGAATCTCCACACTGTTTTCCAAGAGGGCTGCACTAATTTACATTCCTACCAACAGTGTACTCCATTACACAGGCAACTTTGACATTCACTCAGCCAAGGTTGGGAACCCTGCCCTAGCATCCAACATTGAGGTTTTGTAGTGGTGGTGACAGCAGCAGCTAATATTTATTGATCCTTTATAATGTGGCTCAATTTGTATGCATTGTTTCATTCAGTTATGCAGCCATTCTAAATGGCATCAACTATTGTTCCCCTGATTTTGTACTGGAGGAAAATAAAATCTAAAGAAGTTGAGTAATTTACCCAAAGTTACCTAGCTAGGAAATGACATAGCCTGGCTGTCAGCTTTCTTGAAATCTGGACCCTTTCCCAACACCATTACGCAGTGTTGCATTCACCGTGCTCTCTGCCTCCCTCTATTGGCGGATAGGAGATGTTCCATAAGCCGTTCTTGAATAAATAAATGGAACTGTCAAAATCTCAAATTCCCTTAGACATCTCTTTAGCTACCATAATAAGCTGGACACCACTGCCTCTTGGCCCATCTCACACTTCCTGCCCAGAGCTGTTCAGATATGGCTGGAATCCTCAGGACTGATGCCCAATGAACAAGTGTACTCCCAGCCCAGGAATCCACACCTGTATGGTGCTCCCAGAACACCACCTCAGTCCTTGAGTGCCCAGTGGTCTGTAAGGAAGTGATACCTGACTGGGGCACTAGAGGAGAGAATGCCTTGAGCTCATTTACGTGACGTTGTTAATGGGTACTACTCAAACTTTAATATGTTTTGCTTAATTGGATATTCTGATTCAGCAGGCCTGGAGTAGCACATGAGGTTTTGCACCACCAGGTGAAGCCGATGCTGCTAGTCTGCAGACCTCATTTTCAGGAGTAAGATAATGGAAGTCTCAAGGCAGTACAGCGTGTCAGCTTATGTGAGCATATCAGTTCTTTCTACTAAAGTTCTTTCTGCTAGACCTCCTTTCTACCTATGATTAAGGCATCTGTGGACCCTGGCATATCACTCCAGTAGACATGAAGAGGCAGGACTGAATTCCATCTTAAGCTCAGCCTTGATTGTTACCACACACATATGTAAAACAATATATAAACACCCCCCCCCATACCACTTATTATTAACCTCTCTCTGCAAGGTCTAGCACTGCAGCTGATACATGATAGGTGTTCAGTAAATATGCAATGAATTTAATTCAAGTAAGAACTGTGAGTTTTTACTGCATTTGACAGCAGCTCAACACATGAACTGCCTTGGGTAACTCTCAGATAAAATCATATTTCTGAGTTCACTGAAAGATGGGCAATTCTATGAACTCTGAGAAAGTTGTTCTTTCTAATGTCTTTGAGTTACAGGGATTTTGATGGATTGTTGATTAGACACACAAAAAAACATAAATTGTTAGTGTTGTTAGTGATTATATGTGCCTCTGTGCCATGTAAGTTAATTGTATATTCTATGTATTAGTTATGCATATAATTAATTAACCTTATAAATATTGAATAATTAACATGCACTGGGTAATATTTCAGGTGCTATAGATAAAGTGATTATAAGACAGCTCAGTTTTCTGTCTTCATGGTGCTTACATTTTAGTAGAACACAGATAATATGAGGAAGATAAATGAATAAAGAAGATGTGGCCGGGCGTGGTGGCTTACTCTTATCCCTGCACTTTGGGAGGCTGAGGTGGGCAGATCACTTGAGGCCAGGAGTTTGAGACCAGTCTGGCTAACATGGCAAAACCCCGTCTCTACTAAAAATACAGGAAAAAAAAATTAGCCAGGCTTGGTGGCAGGCACCTGTAATCCTAGCTACTCGAGAGGCTGAAGCAGGAGAATTGCTTGAACCCAGGAGACAGAGGTTGCAGTGATTGGGGATCAGGCCATTGCACTCCAGCCTGGGCAACAAGAGTGAAACTCCATCAAAAAAAAAAAAAGCAGCTTTTAGAAGGTTATAAAGATTTGAAGATAATAACAATAATAAAACGAGGATATTGAATGGAAGCTTTTTTTAGTTATCAGAGAAGGTAAAATTTTACCTGGAGAGGTAAAATTTGAGCCAAGATCAGAATGAAAAGAAGGAACTAGCCATGGGGAATATCCTAAAAAGAAGAAATGATTAATAAGATTAATCATTAGAAACCACAGATGGGAATGTGCTCAGTGAGTTATAGAGTAGAAAGAAAGCCAGTGTAGTTACAGCGTGCTTAGAGAGGAATGTATGCCTTTGCAGGTCATGCTAAGAAATTTGAGCTTATATTGTATGTAATGTGCATCTGTTAAAAGATGGTAAGCATGAGGTAGCATGATTTGAGTTATATTTTTAGAAATTATTCTCTCTACTGTGTCAAGAATGGATCATTGAGCAACCACGCTAGAAGCAAAAAGACCAATTAGAAGCCTCTTAAGATCATCCAAGTGAGAGATGATGGCAGGTTGGCTTAGGATGACCCAACATTTATGGAGAAAAGTGCACAGATGTAATAGTTTAGGGAAAAGGAACCAAGCCCCCTTTAGAAAATGGATAAAGGGAATATAGGTTTGAAGGAAATAAAGATACTAAGAATGGATTTGGGAGATTTTAATAATAGCAACTGAGTGGATGGAGGTGCCATTCTGACCTGGAGAGGACAAAACTGAAGTGGGGGGTTGTTTTAGAGCATGGTAGATTGGAGATGCCTTCTAGACATCCTGTTGATGAAGTTGGGTAGGCAGGCAGATACGATTCTGGAGGTCAAGGGACTGGTGAGTGCAGGGACATAGATTTGGGTGCCTTCAGTGAGTAGATGATATTTGAAATCACACATATAAATAGGACCAACTTGGGACAATGTTCAGAGATAAGAAAGTCCAGGACTGTGCTCTGGTACCTCCACCTCAGAGATGCCAAGGAGAGAGGGCAGAGGTGGCAAAGAGGAAGCCAGATAGTTGGAGGAGAACAGTCAACAAATTCGGCATCTCAGAACCAAGAGAAGTGTGCTAAGAGGCAGAGAGGGATTAATCAGAGGTGATGCCTCTCTGAGAGTGAGTAAAAAAAACCACATAAAGTCATCCATTAAATTTGGTGCTGAAATTTAATTTGGTTTTTTAACTGGCAAATAATAAAGGCTCATATTCAAGATGTACGTGATGATGTTTTGATACATGTAATGTATAGTGATCAGATCTAGGTAATTAGCATTTCTATCAATTCCCAACATTTATCATTTCTTTGTGTTGGGAATACTCAATACACCCCTTCTAGCTATTTGAAACAATGTATTATTGTCAACTATAGTTATCCTGCAGTGCTATAGAACACTAGAACTTATTCTTCCTATTTAGCTATAATTTTGTATCCTTTTGCAAATCTCTTCTCTTCCCTCCCTCCCTTTCACCCACCCATCTCAGCCTCTAGTATCCTCTGTTTCACACGCATATTTAGTTAACACTTCTCACGACATTCCTGCAGGTCACATTGTATTATCCTGAACTTACAGATAGGAAATGGGGTTCAGAGAAATAAAGCAACTTGTCCAAAGTTACAGCTCAGAAGTGAGGGTGCTGGGCTTCATCTCAAGGATGGATGTTCTTCCTGCTACAAATCCCACAGAAGGAGCATCAACCCCTTGAGAAAAGAGACCCTCTCTCCCAGTTGATTGTGTATAGAAAGCCCCAATACCGCCACTGTTAAAAAGTATGGGAGATAAAGGCAGATGGCTGAGTTTGGACTCAACGTTTTTTTCTTTTATCCTCACAGTGGAAATGAGGATAATCTTCTAAGACTTATTTTGAAGAATAAATGAGACAATCCATGCCAAAATGCCTTCACAGTGCTAGACAATAAGGAGTATTCAATAAATGCTTGTTTCCTTTTTAAATTCTTTCTCTCATCCTTTTATTCCCCAAAAGTATTTCAACAGGTACTACAAATAGAAACTATCCTTCAGTTTCTTTTGAAGCTGTGGTTATGAAACATGATCTGAAGCATTATCTAAAATAGAATTTTATAAAACTCAGCGTGCTGAACAATTACATAAAAAGTCAACTTATTTTGTCTTAACCAGAAGTGGGGAGGTCAGGATTTTAATTTCAAGTCTAATCTTAGCCTCAGCATTCACTAGCTATGTTGCCTTGGGGGAAATCTCTCATGTCAACCCCTGGCTTCCAGATATATAGTGGTCCTATGGATAGAAAAGTTGAATATCTGTGCCATAAAAAGCTATGGGTATCTGTTTTCAGGAATCTTGCTACTAAGATTCATGGAAACTTATCTCTAACAGGTTTATGTACAACAGAGAATAATAGTGGCCGATATAACAGAGTCCATTGATGGCCTCAGGTGTAGCTACATCCGGGTGCTGAAATGGTATCAGTAGGAATTATTCACTTTCCATCTTTTCCTTTGGTATCTTCGACTCTGGCTTCACTCACTACCAGCTTCCTAGATGATGATAAAGAGGTAACTGGCATTTGGTTTACTTTCTTGTAGCTTAACAGCCCAGGGCAGCACCAGGTTTCACCACAATTAAGTTGGCTCATGATACATTCAAACCACAGCACATCATAAGGGAGTGGATCATTGATTGGGAATCCTCCATACCTCTTCAGCTTTCTCCCACCAACAGACTGTTCCCCCTCTTTCCTCTGCACCCCCACAGGCTCACAGGTTACATGGCCATCAATTCTGACACTACCTCTGTATTACCAGCCTCCTCTGCTCCCGACCTCTGTGCTTCTTTATCTTCTTATTGGTGAAAAGAAAAGAATAATAGCGATAATAAAATCAATTTCACAGGATTGCCGCACACATTAAATAGAATGCCCATGGAAATGCCTGATAGATAACATAAGTTCTGGTGATTATAGGCCTCTTTCCTTTGTTTCTTCTACATTAGTTCCTCATATGTACAGCAAAAGTGTATAACATTGCGATTAAGATCTCAAACTTCCAATGCAGGATTGGAGTTCTGTTTTTTCCCTTTGTAGCTCAGTGCCTCTAAGTAATTTGGCCAATCTCTTTTTCTTTTCTTTTCAATTTTTTTTTTCACATTCAGGGCCAGGTGCTTTTAATCCCAGTTTATGCTTATAATCCCAGCACTTTGGGAGGCTGAGCAGGAGGATTGCATGAGCCCAGTGACTCAAGACCAGCCAGGGAAACATAGCAATACCCTGTCTCTACAAAAACAAAAACAAAAAACTAAAAATTAGCCAGGGGTGGCTGCATGCTCCTGTAGTCCCAGCTGCTTCGGAGGCTGAGATGTGAAATGGGAGACTCGCTTGAGCCTTGGAAGTTGAGGCTGCAGTGAGCTGTGATTGCACGCACCATTGCACTCAGCCTGGATGACTGAATAAGATCCTGTCTCAAAACAAATTTAAAAATAAATATGGCCAGGCATAGTGGCTCATGCCTGTAATCTCAGGACTTTGGGAGGCCGAGGCAGATGGATCACCTGAAGTCAGGAGTTCAAGAACACCCTGGCCAACATGGCAAAACCCCGTCTCTACTAAAAACACAAAAATTAGCTGGGCATGGTCATGAGCACCTGTAGTCCCAGCTCCTTGGGAGGCTGAGGCAGAAGAATCATTGCTTGAACCTGGGGGGCAGAGGTTGCAGTGAGCCAAGATGGTGCCATTGCATTGCAGCATGGGTGACAAGGGCAAAACTCCATCTCAAAAATAAATAAATAAAACTCAGATTCAGGGGGTACATGTGCAGGTTTGTTACCTGGACATATTGCGTGATGCTGAGGTTTGGGGTATGGATTATCCTGTCACCCAAGTATTGAGCATTGTATCCAACAGTTCATATTTCAACACTTGCTTCCCTTCTTCCCTCCCTGTTCCAGTAGCCCCCAGTGTCTGTGTTGCCATCTTTACATCCATGAGTATCCAATGTTTGGCTCCCACTTATAAGTGAGACAGTGCAATAGTTGGCTTTCTGTTCCTGCGCTAGTTCACTTAGGATAATGTTGGCCAATCTCTCTAAGCCTGCTTTGTCATCTTAGATGGGGATAATGTCAGCACCATGCCTTAAATTTGTACAACAGGTAGATAATAGAATATATACTCAATTTAGCCAAATGCCAAGGCTTATTATAAACACTCCACATATCAACAAATATTTATTCTTAATCTTCCTGGAAGGGATGGAGAGAGGGCTTACTCTGTTCTATTATTTGAAAAATGTTTCTAAAAGGCAAATAAACAACCATCATCTAAAATGTACTTTCACTTTTATGGTGGGTAATCGTGAATTGCTTGTGATGTTTCATGTCTATATGGATTGAAATGAGACAACCAGATGGAAATTCTAAAAGCCATATATCAACAGAAGACCTTGGGTCATTTAGCACCTTAAAATTTATCACATATGTACAAATGATGTTTTCTGGTCCATGAAACATTGCACAAGACCTTAGGTTCACATTTTATAACTGATATGTGACAGACATTTGACATTATGATTCCTACAAGGAAGATTTATGAAAGTTTTGAGTTAATATTTAATACTTTGAAAGAAAAGTAGAACATAAAATGTAATACATGTTGTTGTCAAATAGTCATTATTGCTGGGATAATGTGAGAAGTCCTATGTTAGAATTTCAAACACCTATTTTGCTAATGTGCGAAAAGCCTTAATAAAAAACACTTGCCTACATTCTATACATTTCAAAGAGTCTTTACATTCTTGATTTTATCTAATTTTTATGACAATCTTGTGGGATAAAAAGTATTATCCCCATTTTAGGGTTGAGAACACTGAGTCACCAACAGATTAAATAGCTTAGTTCCATCATACCCTGCAAAGTATTGGAAACTGAATCAGAATCCCAATATTAACCTCCCTTCATCTTAAAATTTAGAGCCACATATGTGTCATAAAACTAAAAATAAGCTTTTTCTCTCCTTTTTTCTTTTTCAGCTTCTGCTATCTTTGAATTTTAGAGAAATAGCATAAGTAATGCATAAAACGAACCTCATGCTGAATAAATAGCATCTGAGAAGCAGAAAAATTTGACCAACTCATTGTCTGGCCTTATCTCCTTTTTTTTTTCATCTTATTCAGAGTCTGTAGCTTATATTTTTTGTCTCTGTCAAAGCGTTCACCACAAGAGAGTTTAGTTTAATAAAGCATGTGCTTTAAATTTTACTTCTGTATGTCTTTTAAACATTTTTATCAAAGCCCTATACATGGTTAAACATCAGACAGAACGAAAGGGCTCATAAAGGGCTAGTCCCCTGCACGTCACCAACTCTATATCTTTTTCATTTCCTAGGACACACAACTACAAAAATGACCTTATTTTCTTTCATTCTTTCTTCTAATAGTTAATTCCATATTTCTAAATAATATAATTATTCTGCTTTTTGTGTATCAATTGGTTTTATACGTTATCTATTTCTTTCTTTCTATGGTAGATGAGTAATTAATTCACTTAAACTACCTAACCTCTCTCCTCCTCTCAGATACATCACATTTGTAAATTCTTCTGCTATGATTGTTTCTTACATAGCTTCTTTTCCTGTCCTTTCAACTAGACATAAGATCTGAACTCTATCCTTTGAACCCACCCCTTCCTCTTTCGCTTCTTAATTTCTGTTTTCTGTGCTTTTATATTACTGTCAAGACTGAGAGTATTTATATGATGGTAAACAGTAACCACATAAAATTAAATTCAAGATACTATGGACTGGTATCTTGAATATTTTTATGTGTCACAAAAAAGTGAAAGAAACATAGCCATTTGTAATTGCAAAGTACATCAAAGACTTGTCTCAATTTTGGAGATGTTAAAAAAAATGATAAAACCCTCAGACATTGCAGATGGTGCTATAAAATGGGGCAACTCCTTTGGAAAACAGCTTGGTGATTCCTCAAAATGTGAAATATAGAGATGCCACATGACCCAGCAATTCTACTGCTAAGTATTTACCCAAGAACAATGAAAATATATACACAAGAAAGCTTGCACAAGAATGTTCACAGTAGCATTGTTCATAATAGACAAGAGCGGGAGTAAGTTGACCATACATTGGTGGATGAATTGGATAAACTAAATGAGATATATCCATACAGTGGAATATAATTCAGTAAATACAACCACTTTACTTTTTACTTTCAATACTGTATTCAATAAATTTCATGAGATATTCAACACTTTAGTGTACAATAGGTATTATGTTAGGTGATTTTCCCAATTTTAGACTAATGTAAGTATTCCGAGGACATTTAAGGTAAGCTAGGCTAAGCTATGATGTTTGGTAGGTTAAGTGTATTAAGTGCATTGTCAGTTTACAATGTTTTCAATTTATGATGAGTTTATCATGACTTAACTCCATAATAAGTAAAGGAACATTTGTGCACTCAAAATTTCTGTAGATAAATTAAAATGGAATTATAAGTGTTCAACTAACCCACAGAAAGGCAATAAAAACAAAACATAGAAATGAAAAGCAGAGGGAACAAGTTTAAAAAAAAAACTGCACAAGCTTAAACCCTAACATATCAATAGTTACACTAAGTGTAAATGGTCTAAATATACCAATTTAAAAACCTGTTTTCAGAGTGGGTTAAAAACATGACCCAAATACATCCTACCTACAAGAAACTGATTTAGAATATATCAGTATAAATGGATTGAAATGAAAAGTTTTTTCTGGGAATGGTGGCTCATGCCTGTAATCCTAATGCCTTGGGAGGCCAAGACAGAAGGATTGCTTTAGGCCAAGAGTTCAAGACCAGCCTGGGCAACATAGAGAGACCCCACCTCTACAAAAATTAAAATTAAAAAATTAGCTAGCACTATGGTAAACACCCACAATCCCAACTACTAGGTGGAAGGATTGCTTAAACCCAGGGGCTCAAGCCACTGCCTGAGCAACAGATTAAGACCCTGTCTAAAATAAAGTTTGGAAAAAATATATAATGTAAACATTAGTAAAAGTACAAAGGAGAAATGGCAATATCATATCCAATAAAGCAGACTTTAAAGGAAAAAACAGAAACAGAGATAAACATTGTATAACCATAAAAGTGTCAATAAAATAAAAAGATATAGTAATCCTAAATGTAAATGCACCAAAAAATAAAACTGCAAATTACATAAAGCAGAAACTGGTGGAAATGAAAGAAGTAGACAAATGTACAGCTATGCTTAGAGACTTCAACAGTTCTCTCTCAACAATTGACAGAGCAAATAGAAAAAAAAAATGTGCAGATATAGAGGAACACAACGCCACCATCATCCAATCGGATCTAATCACCATCAATAGAACATCCCACCACCACCAACAGAATACACATTTTTTCAAAGTGCAATAGAACAAATTCTAAGAAGACCATGTCTTGGGCTGTGAAAAAAACCCCTCAAGTAACTGAAAAGAATTAGTATCTTACAGTTGGATTTTTCAATCAATCACAATGAAATCAAACTAGAAATCAATAACAGAAAAATAACAGGAAAATCTCCCAACAACTGAAAAGTAAGCAACCCATTTCTAAGTAATTCTTGGTTCAAACAGAAAGTGTCAAGGGACATTTTAAAACATTACACTGAATAAAATGAAAATACATCATATTAAAATCTGTGATATAAGAGGTTGGGTGTGATGGCTCATGCCTATAATCCCAGCACTTTGGAAGGCCAAGGCAGACAATCACTTGAGGCCAAGAGCTCAAGACCAGCCTGGCCAACATGGTGAAACCCCATCTCTACTAAACACACAAAAATTAGCTGGGCATGGTGGCATGTGCCTGTAATCCCTGCTGCTCAGGAGGCTGAGGCAGGAGAATGACTTGAACCTGGGAGGTGGAGGTTGCAGTGGGTCGACATTGTGCTGCTGCACTCCATGCTGGGTGACAGAGTGAGACTCTTGTCTTGAAAAAAAAAAAAAAAAAAAAGTGATATATGACTCATCCACTGATGGTTACTTAAAGCATCGTTCTCTGACACCAGCATCTCCCAAGAACCATATGCAAACCATAGGACTACTTCTTCTGGGTCAAGCAGGCTATTTTTGTGCCTAAAGATGTGGACAGAATGAAACAGGCACAGTCCTAGCTGACATTCTGTGATAGATATTTAACAGTGAATGTGTTATAAATTACCAGAAATGAGGCATTGCAAAGGACATGGGGATGGGACTCCCAGGTGTCTGAGCAATAGACTGAAGAGCCTAAAAAATTGTTCAGCCATTCATCCAGACTGATAAGAATCCCATGGACAGGAACATGGAATGATTTTGCTCTCTCCTGAAGGGCTCCATCTGCGGCTACCGTCACTGAGGCTAGGTCCAGATTGCAGACCGCAGTCTGGGAAGCAGAAGGTAGCAGGCTGAGATGCTAATGGGCTTTGTGGTATTAGCTGTGTTTGAGAAAGCTGAGCAGCCCTTGAACAGTGGGATGGAAGCCATGGTGTAAAATGATGCAGACTTTTTACTGGGTCCAGAAGCTCTCCCTCTTGCAAATGCATGAACACAGCTGAAAGCATTTGACCCGTAGTGGATGTTCTTGGTTTGTTTGGACGTAGTGGACTCTGATTTTAGGGGGCTGAGGCTAAAGCCATTAACATAGAGGTGAGCTCCAATAACTGATAAGGTGAGTTGCTCTTATGTGCAGAACTTTTCGGGGTGGGGGTACTAAAGGACAAAATTAATAGAGCATCTCTCCTGGTAGGTCTAAGAACCATTTGACATTCTGGACCACGATTTCCCACCCACACTGTCTGCCTGATTCTTGTTAATGACCCATCACAATGGTTTTGCTTCTCTGCTGCATAGATTCAGAGCAGGATCTGATGACCTTCTTAAGAGCAGCCAGAGAAGCCTGAACTGCATGAAGATCAGGTAAATGACCTTCAATGTTCTCCTGACTGACAGGTTACAAACTATAGAGGTTAAATGTCAAGACTGAAACTTGTCTTTCTGAGAAAATGTGTCCCCCTCTTGTCTGCTGGTGAAAATGACATTAGGAAGGACTACACAGACTTGAGAAGCATGGTAAAAGGGGCAGGGCAGATTATTTAGTTCTAGAGATGCTGTCTGGGCTAAAGAAGCAGATGGCACAAGGGGACAATTGAGTAACACCATATTTATACTGGTGCTTCTCTGTTTTTCTTTTTCTTTGAGATGGAGTCTCACTCTGTCACTCAGGCTGGAGTGCAGTGGCATGATCTTGGCTCACTGCAACACCCGCCTTGTGGGTTCAAGTGATTCTCCTGCCTCAGCCTCCCATGTAGCTGGGATTACAGTCGTGTGCCACCACACCTGGCTTATTTTAGTATTTTTAGTAGAGACGGGGTTTTACCATGTTGGCTAGGCTGGTTTTGAACTCCTGACCTCGTGATCCACCCACCTCAGCTTCCCAAAGTGCTGGAATTACAGGCATGAGCCACCACACCTGGCCTGCTTCTCAATTTTAACATGTGTGTGAATCACCTAAGCTCCTGAGCTTCTGAATCAGTGTAGGTCTGGCATGGGGTTCGAGAGTCTCCATTTCCAAAAAGCTCACAAGTGATGCTGGTGGATTGGGGACCATACCTTGAGAAGAGAGATTCCAGACTGGACTGGTGGCTGAGGGAGTCATCTCTTCCCTTCATCAGCCTCAAGAACAGAAACTAGATTAATGGCAGGTCATTGAGATGGTTCCAGAAAGAATATTTTTATTCATCAAACCCCTATTCTGTCCTAAGAGCTTTCCCTGCACCGAGGTACATATCGTCTTTACTATTTGAGAGATGAAGAGGAATCTGATTTGAATCTGTGTCCCCACCAAATCTCATGTTGAATCGTAATCCCCAGTATTGAATGTAGGGCCTAGCAGAAGGTGACTGGATTGTGGGAGTATGGATTTCTCATGAATGGTTTAGCACATCTCCTTGGTACTGTACTCGAGATAGTGAGTGAGTTCTCATGAGATCTGGTTATATAAGAGTGTGTTGCACCTCTCCCCTCACTCTCTCTCTCTTGCTCCTCCTCCTCCCACTGTGTAAGGAGCTTGTTCCCCCTTTACCTTCCACCATGATTGGAAGCTTCTTGGCGAGGTCTCTCCAGAAGAAAAGCTGTTATGCTTCTTGTATAGCCTGCATAGCCATGAGCCAATTTAACCTCTTTTTAAATATTTTTTTTTTGCATTTTAGGTTTTGGGGTACATGTGAAGAACATGCAAGATCGTTGCATAGGTATGTACATGGCAGTGTGATTTGCTGCCTTCCTCCCCATCACCTGTATCTGGCATTTCTCCCCATGTTATCCCTCCCCAACTCCCCACCCCCTGCTGTCCCTTCACTATTTCCCCCTGACAAACCCCAGTGTGTGATGCTTCCCTCCCTGTATCCATGTGTTCTCCTTGTTCAACACCCACCTGTGAGTGAGAACATGTGGTGTTTGATTTTCTGTTCTTGTGTCAGTTTGCTGAGAATGATGGTTAGGCGTTTCTTTATAGCAGTGGGAGAGTGGCCTAATACAAGGACGTTGTAGCTCAGAGGGAATTTTGGTTACTCATTTGTCCTCCTCCCCAAATTCATATCCCGAAGCCATAGCCTCCAGCACTTCAGATGTAACTGTACTTGGAAATAGAGTCTTTAAAGAGGTGATTAAGTTAAAATGAGGTCATTAGGGTGGACCCCCTAATTCAATATGACTAGTGTTTTTATAAGAAGAGGAGATTAGGACAATGACATGTACAGAGGGAAGACCATGTGAAGACACAAGGGAAAAGATGGTCATCCACAAGCCAAAGTGAGAAAGACTTGGAAAAAAAAAAAAAAAAAAAAAAAAAAAACTAATCCTGCCATCACCTGGCAACACCTTGATCTCAGACTTCTAGCCTCAGATCTATGAGGAAGTAAATTTCTGTTGGTTAAGCCACCCAATCTGTAATACTTTGCTATGGAAGCCTTAGCAAATTAATACACTCACTCATCTACTATGTTTCAGCTATAAATAAGAAATAACAACCTTTGGGTTCTGTTTCTTTCCTTTTTTTTTTTTTGAGACAGAGTTTCGCTCATGTTCAGGCTGGAGTGCAATGGCGCAATCTTGGCTCATTGCAACCTCCGCCTCCTGGATTCAAGCGATTCTCCTGCCTCAGCCTCCCAAGCAGCTGGGATTGCACACATGCACCACCATGCCCGGCTAATTTTTGCATTTTTAGTAGAAACGGGGTTTCACCATGTTGGTCAGGCTGTTCTCAAACTCCTGACCTCAGGTGATCCATCCACCTCAGCCTCCCAAAGTGCTGGGATTGCAGGCATGAGCCACCGTGCCTAGCCTGGGTTATATTTCAACACTGGCATGGTGCCATGAATGTAATAGACAGTAAATGTGTTGACTCGATCTGAGAACTATGAGCATGTAGCCAGGCAGTTAAACTCGTATTTCTTCCAGAGTGAATCAAACCCTTCCAGTCCTGCTCAAACCTCTTTCTAAAAACCTGGGTCACATAGCGAGGATGAAGAATTGGTTTAGCCACTAAAATACTCCCATTAGAAGTAAGACAATAAAGGGAGTCTACTGAACCATCCAAACTTCCCAGGGTCTTTTAAATAACCCCTTGAAAAGATGAGTTCTTGAAGTCTGGTGTGGCAAGTAGGGTTGAAGCCTATGATTATGCAGAATGCAACCTAAACAACCACCCACCATGGCCCTAGTTAAATGGAATGTTGAAAACTTCAAATCCACAAATGCCAAGCCAGGATTGTGTAGGAAGAGCTCAACCCTAGAGGAAAGAACTGATACAAGTTAGCACTACCATGGTAACCTTGACTGACCTCATGTTGCTATGCATTCTGACTTAAGTGTCACTTTTGTTCAATTGAGTTTTCCCTGGAAAGGGAAATGACAAATGGAATTCAAGAGCATCTTTGAAAAGTGGTAGTGGCATATCAGAGTTTGCAATCCTGTGTGTAACACTCCCTCACTTAGAGGTCCTGTTTAACCATTTTCTGTTCATTTTCATGAAAGACTGTAATCTGGCCACAAAAATAAAATCTGTGCTGTGAATTTATTGGCAGGACCAAACTCAGGATAAAATAAATTGAGTGATTCAATGAATTTTCTTTATTGAACAAGATATCACATGACATTAAGTCTTATATCTAAAATCTAGGACAGATGCTGCTTGCGGCTCTTTAAACTACGTACCCAATGTGTACTGAAGATCTTCTTTTTCTCAAGAGTGGTGCTAGCTCTGGGGATATAGGATTCAACAAGGCAACCACAGTGTCTGCCCTTTAGAGCTTTGATCTCCAGGGACTGCTGATAGGTGAGTTGATACCATACAGTGTGAGAGGTGTTATGTGTAATAAGGGTAATCCATGGTGGCATATGAGGATGGAGGAAGGAACCAGAGAAGGCTTCCCAGAGGTGACAACATTCAGCCTCATACCTAAAGGTTGAATGGGAATTTCCCAGATGTCATCAGCTGAATTATATCTCCTACCCAAATTCATATGCTCAATTTCTGTCTCCCAGTACCTCAGAACAAGACTGTATTTGGAAATGAGACCTTTAAAGAGGCAATTAAGTTAAAAATTCCATCATTCTTAACAAACGACATAAGAATAGAAAACCAAACACCACATGTTCTTGCTCATAGTGGGAGTTGAACAATGAGATCAGATGGACACAGGGAGAGGAACATCACACACTGTGGCCTGGTGGGGAGGTAGGGGGATAGGGGAAGGATAGCATTAGGAGAAATACCTATGTAGATGAAGGGGTGATGGATGCAGCCAACCACCATGGCACGTGTATACCTACATAACAAACTTGCATGTTCTGCACATGTACCCAGAACTTAAAATACAATTTAAAAAATGAGATTTTTAGGGTGGACCCAAAACCAGAATAACTGGAGTCCTTATAAGAACAGGAAATTTGAACACAGACACATGCACACATGTAAAGACCATGTGGGGCCACACTGAGAAGGCTGCCACCTGCAAGCCAGGTAGACAGTCCTCAAACCAAGTCTACTAACAATGCAACCTTGGACTTCTACCCTCCAGACCTGTGAGGACGCAACTTCTATTGTTTAAGCCTCTAATTCTGCAGTGTTTCTGTGGCAGCCCTAAGACCAACAGAAAAAATAAGCCTAGGTCCACAGTGAGAGAGAGTTGGCAACGTAGGGAATCTGAAAGCAGATGTGAGCAGCTGGGAGGTGGGCACTAGGGTGAATGCAAGACAGGAAGCTAGAGAGGCAGACAAGCAGGCCCTGGATGCATGGGAAGGGTCTTGGTCTTTATTAAAGGGGCAATTAGGAGCCATGGAGGGTTCAAGCAGGCAGTGATGTAGTCAGACAGCTCTGCCTTCAGACTGGAGAAGCCCTGTGGTGGCCTGAGACCTGCTCATCTGTTCAGTGAAGCAGGAGGGGAGGGGAAATACAGCAGTGATGTCCTGCTGACTTCCTGATGGGCAAATGGACATCATCATTCTGAATACTTGCTGGGAATGGGGGTAGAAGGTGCAAGGCTTCTCAACCTGAACAGTATTGAATTTGAGGCCACATAATTCTTTGAATTTGGGGCTGCATAATTCTTTTGTTGAGGGCTGTCCTGTGCAATGTAGGATGTTTAACAGCATCCCTGCTCTCTACCCACTGATGCCAGTAGCATCCTTCCCAACCTAGTTGGGACAACCAAAAGTATCTAGATATAGCCAAATGTCCAATTAAGACACAAAATCGACCCCCTAGTTGAGAACTGCAGAGATAGAGTGGTTTTGATGTAGGGCAGGAGAGCCCCAAATTGGGGCTTAGCCCATGAGAGTTTTTGGCTTAACCTAGAAAAGAATTCCAGGGCAAGTTGATGGTAGGGTAGAAGAAAACAGTTTTATTGAGGTGGCAGTGTTACAGCTCCAGCTACAGTGTTTCAGCTCCATGTGCTCCTGCAGAGCAGGGGAACCTCACAGGCAGTGTGCTGACAGTAGCAGCTCAGGGCAGTTCTGCAGTCATATTAAGGGGTGGTTTATACAGAAATACCTAGAAAAGGGTAGTAACTTCTGGGTTGTCATGGCATTGCCATGGAAAGGGGTAATAACTCCTGGTCATTGCCATGGCAATGGTAAACTGACATGGCACACTGGAAGATGTGTCTTATGGAAAGTTGTTTCTGCCCTGTCCCTGTTTTATCCAGTCCTCAATTTGGTCCAGTTTATGAGCCCCACCTCTGGAGTCAAGTGTCACCTTCTACTTCACTTATACCTAAAGTCAACAGTGTGGTCCCCAGACAGGCTGCATCAGCATCATCGGGGAGTGTTAGAAATGCAAATGACCAGGCTTCACCCAAAACTGGAAGCAGGACCGCTTGATCTGTATTTTAACAAGCCCTCCTGATCATTCTAATGGCCTCCAGGTGATTAGACTGTCTCTAGTCTAAGTGCAGTAAGCACTCAACCCAGGCATTGAGAGAAAAATTCCTGGGTGCTGGTGAGTGGGTGATATGGTTTGGCTGTGTCCCCACCCAAATCTCATCTTGAATTGTAGCTCCCATAATTCCACTGTGTTGTGGGAGGGACCCGATAGGAAATAATTGAATCATGGTGGCCATTTCCCCCAGACTGTTCTCATGGTAGTGAATATGTCTCACAAGATATGATGGTTTTACATGGGGAAACCCCTTTTACTTGGCTCTCATTCTCATCTCGTGTCTGCCGCCATGTGAGACATGCCTTTCACCTTCCACCATGATTGTGATGTCTCCCTAGCAATGTGGAAAAGAGCATTTTTCTTTCTTTCTTTCCTTTCTTTCCCTCCCTCCCTCCCTCCCTCCCTCCCTTCCTTCCTTCCTTCCTTCCTTCCTTCCTTCCTTCCTTCCTTCCTTCCTTCCTCTCTCTCTCTCTCTCTTTCTTTCTTTCTCTCTCTCTCTCTTTCTTTCTTTCTCTCTCTCTCTCTTTCTTTCTTTCTTTTTTCTCTCTCCCTCTTTCTCTCTCTCTCTCTTTTTTCTTGAGACAGAGTCTCACTCTGTCACCCAGGCTGGAGTGCAGTGGCACAATCTCAGCTCGCTGCAACCTCCGCCTCCTGGGTTCGAGCGATTCTCCTGCCTCAGCCTCCTGAGTAGCTGGGACTACAGGTGTGCACCACCATGCGGGGCTAATTTTTGTATTTTTTTAGTAGAAACAGGGTTCCACCATATTGGACAGACTTGTCTCAAACTTCTGACCTCATGATCTGTCCGCCTCAGCCTCCCAAGCTGCTGGGATTACAAGCATGAGCCACCGTGCCTGGCCCAAACCTCTATCTTTTGTAAATTGCCCAGTCTCAGGAATGTCTTTATGAGCGGCATGAAAATGAACTAGTATAGTGAGTTTGAGAACTGTGTTCACTTGAGGAAATAAGAAACATGTATTATGGGCACATGTCTTCTAGCAGTGCCTCTCCTCTAAATGTTCACCTCTGTCCTTCATCCCTCAGTCACTGTGACTCTCCTGCAGTTTCAGAAATGATAAAGATGCAGTCCTTACCCTGAGGAATTCAATGAACATTTTTTTTCCTGATATGATGAAGGAGCAAACATTCATTGAGTGCTGACAGTGTGCCAGAAATGGCGATAGGCACTCTCATTATCTGCTTATTCTCTATCTTCATATAAATCAGGTATCATGACTAACCTCATTTAATAGGCAAGGAAACTTAGCTCTTAGGGGAAAAGAAGTAGCCAAAAGTCACATACCTGGTAGGTAAGTGGTGCTCAACTACAGCTGACCCTAAAAAATTTTCAGCATATAGCAACATACAGCTGTATGCAACATACAAAAAAATTGGAATTGTGGAATTGAAAAATATTCAATTTGAGTATAAGTTTTATCTGGTGCTTCTTTCTTGTCTGTGTCTGAAGCATACATCTTAGGATACCCAGCCTGCTTCACTGTTTTTCATTTCTAGTTTGATTTTTGTATGGATTTGATTTTGAGATCCCAGTCTAGATGATCAATTTCAATAGCCCCTTATCACTTAAAGTCTTATCGGTATGAGGTTTGCTCCATTTGTGAGCAGCCGGGGAGGTCTGTAATCGATAAGAACCAGTCACCTCATTGTTGCTGTATGTGAATTTGCTGTATGTGATCCTAAAGATTTTAGTCTTTTCTTGACACCATTATCTTAGTCCTTCTGGGCTGCTATAACAAAATGTCATAGACTGAGTGGCTTACAAAAAATAGGCATTTATTTCTCAGGGTTCTAGAGGCTGAAAGTCCAAGATCAACCTGCCAGCAGATTCCGTGTCTGGTGAGGGCCAGTTTCCTTGTTCATAGAAGGTACCTTGTCATTGTGTCTATACATGTGGAAGGGGGAACTCCAGTTTCAGCCTCTTATGAGAGCACTAATCTCATTCTTGAGGGCTCTACTTCCATGACTTAATTACCTCCCAAATGCCTCACTTCCAAATATCATCACTTTGGAGATTAGTTTTTAACGTATGAATTTGGAGGTGACACAAAAATTCAGTCCATAGCCATCATACTGTATGTAAGTGAAAACCCTGTGGTGGCTAATGTCATCAAATAAAGCAGTTGTGGAAGTTCTCAAATTAAATTAGAGGAAAAATGCACAAGGGCAGAAGAGAGGATTTGAGAGGATATAATGGTATATTCAGTCTAGAGTTCAGCCAGCATGAATTCTTTATCAAGATGAATAAGCATATTTGATGAGCATTTGGAGAAGTCTTAAGGCAGAAAAGACAAGTAGCCTGAATCAAGAGATATTAGGAAATAAACTTTATGGTAGGAATAGAGTGGAGTCTTCAGAGAGGAAGAGAATAGGTGCACAGGGCTAGGAAGGAAATTTCACGTAGTACCACGAGGCTCTTTAATATGGCAGCACAGTCCAGGACTCTGAAATTAGGAGACTTTGCAGCCGCTGCCTCAGCCAGTCAGTAAGGACATATATAACAAGACATGGCATAAGAAAATACAGCTGTGCAGCTGGACATAAATCGGGTCTAACAGGACTGGGTGATTCATGGTATCAGATGTAACAGTGTGTTAAAGGTACAGTGGCACAGTAAGGCTGAAGCCACATAATTCAAAATGACAACTGCAATGTTGGGAGAAGAGGCATCTATATCCACATCCGTTGTGTTAATTTGGGTGGTAGCTGTATGGGAGGACATTATCAAGAAAGGAGCACCAGGCAGGGTTTACAGGAAGCTGGCTAGGGAAAGAGATTGTGAACATGGAGAGCAGAATGGCAGGACCATACCAGTGGGCTGTCAGTGATCATAAGAGCTAGCCTTTATTTGTGCCAGCCTGTGAACAACCGACAATCATATGTTGGCTATGAACAATCAATGCGTTATTTCATTCTCATAACATCCCTGAGAGTTAGAAATCATCCCCATTTTACTGATGATGCAGCTAGAAGGTTGCAGAGCTGGGATTTAAACCAAGGATATCTGATTTCAAAACCCGTAGTTGCAAACATCATATTCTTCTTGGATTTCTTCCAACATAAAACATGAATGCTTTGGACACAGTAGGCAGTGGACGCAAGTGGAATAAATTAATCACTGCGTGATTTTGATCAGTTGATTCCATGGTCAAGTGATTTTGCTTAGAGGTCCTTGCCAATCAGATGTCCCCAAATGTGTTTTTTTCAGACAGAACATCAGGCCATATCATGTTTCTTTTTAAAGTGGTCAACATTTAAGTATTAAAATATACCCCCATAACATCCAGATATTTTTGTGACTTTGGAAAGACTGGGAAATCTTGCAATGCCAGGCCTACTTGGCAACCATACATTGGAGCTGACAATAATATCTGTACTCTCTGATTGGCAGCACTCCCCACCACTCCCCATTGCCTCTCTGAGTCTGAATCCAAATATGCCTTGACATTTACCGTTGCATTTGGGTTATTCTTCTTTAGGATAATTATAAAAGCAGTAAAATATTTATTAAACCCACCTTGAATCAAAGGTAATAAAATCAAATATAGGCTGAAAGGTCCATAAATTTCAAGAAAATTTAGAATTGTGAAATTGAAAAATATCCGATCTGTTTTGATACAAATATAAGTTTTATGTGGTGTTTCTTTCTTATCTGTGTCTGAAGCGTGTATCTTAGGATACCCAGTCTGCTTCACGGATTTTTGTTTCCAGCTTGATCTTTGTATGGATTTGATTTTTGAGATCCTGCTCTAGATGGTCAATTTCAATAGCCCCATATCATGCAATGCCATATCAGTATGAGGTTTGCTCCATTTGTGAGCAGTCAGGGAGGTCTATAGTCGACAAGAACCAGTCACCTTGTTGTTGCTGTATGTGATTTTAGGGATTCAAGAGCATTTCAGCACTTAACATTTTCAAACTGTCATTTTACATTTCCTGTATAGAGCAAATGTCTATTGTAATATAGTGACAATTAAAGTAACAAGAATTATTACTCTATATTGAATTACCTGCCATGAACCAGATATTTAATGAGTTATGAACACATACTGTATCATTTCTTTTAACTATCATAATCACCCTGTAATATAGGTATTATTTAATCACAAATTTTTCAATAGGGCAGTTGACGATCAAGGTTAAGATATAAACCCAGGTCTTGGTCCCAAGCCCAAATTCTTTTCACTGTGTCATAATGCTTTGTCTTCGATTGTAATATGGCTAACTATGCTCTTTTTCCTTTCTGCATTTTTTCCTGATGTTTATTTGCTTTTCAAAATCTGCAACCTTTGCCATTTAAGACATTTATGAGCAACATAAGTTAAATTTTAAAGACAACTTTTATAAGGAGGTTTTGCTTTATAATAAAGAAATATATCTCTTATATTGTTTATACTTATTTTCATAATGGATCCATATATATTCATGTGTATTTATTCTTTTTATTATTTTTTATATGTCTTTATAGTGAAACATTAAACTCTGTATACAGTACATAATCAATTACTATTTGTGGTCACAGGGAGGTGCTTAGTATGAATTAGGAGACAGGATTTTAAGGTAAATTTGGGCCATTTATTCCTTAGTTTCTAGGAAGTGTAACAATGAGATAGCCTGAGGTTTTCATCTTTTTCTTTTTCTCTCCTCTTAAGAGATTGAAGAAGTTTCCTCTTCAGAAACCTTAGTAAATATGGTGGAAAATTCAAGGAACATTACAATGTTATACAAGCCGTTACCTCCATATATTTATAGCCAAGTCTCACTAAGTTTCATTAAGACTGGAATCTGTGATATGTTGGATGGAGGCTGAAGGAAGTTTACCAAATTAACAGTGTAAATGAGATTGCAACATGCATGCTGTTCCCACTTAGAGCAGGTTACAAGCACTTTAGAAGCATCTGTAATTAGATAAATTAGTGGATGCTAAATATCTGATAGGTTATGAATGGAAATGAGGGATCTTAGGAAATGTATCTGTATATACATATATTTGAAATGGAGTCTTGCTCTGTCATCCACGCTGGAGTGGCTGGAGTGGCACAATCCTGACTCACTGTAACCTCCGCCTCCTGGGTTCAAGCGATTCTCCTCCCTCAGCCTCCCAAGTAGCTGGGACTACAGGTGCCTGCCATCATGCCCAGCTAATTTTTGTATTTTTAGTAGAGCTGGGGTTTCGCCATGTTGGCCAGACTGGTTTTGAATTCCTGACCTTGTGATCTGCCCACCTTGGCCTCCCAAAGTGCTAGAATTACAGATGTGAGTCACCATGCCTGAGGAAATATATTTTAAAAAGTGGCGAATTCTCCTGGTAGTTAAGAGCACAGATCTGGCTATCAGGATTAGCTTAGAATCCCTGTTTTATCAATAACAATGTGACTGTGAGCAAATTCACCTCTCTGACCACCACCAGTCAGCTCATCTAGTAAATGGGTAGAATAATGTCATTGGGCTGCTGACAAGAGTATTGTATGTGCAGTGCCTCAACCAGCATCTGACAGAAAGCAAGTGCATAAATAAAAGGTGAGTATCATCAGTGTCATCATCGTACTAATATTAATATTACCTTAATATGTAATGCTATGCTATTTTAGTATTTGAGGTAAATATTACCGCACATAGTAAATGCCCAATATACTACGTACTGTTTTTCATCCTGGAGGAGAGAACTAGAAGCAGAAATGGTAGTTAGGGCTGTCACTGGTGTCTGCCTTCCAGACTTGACTTACTTAGAAAGACACCAAGTAAGTTTCACAGACAGACTAGACCGTGCCTTTTGTTCATTCGTTTCAGGAGGTTCCCATGGCCTCTGACTCAGAAGAATTGATCTTTCATTGAAGGTCTCTGTCTATCTGAAAGTAGTAACTTATCCCTTCTAAAATACATTATATGGTTCATATTTTTCATTGATTCCAAAGCTCTTTCCTCCAACAATCATGGACCAATCCCTGGATGATGACGCATGTCCCCACGTTTAGTCGAGTGGTCCCTTTCCTTGGCCCTCTTTCTTTCCTATTTCCTGGCAACCTTCTCTAATAGATGCGAGGATACCAAGATCAGAGTGAGAAATGAATAGAGAATCTGGGCAAGGAAGAAAAGCATATTTTGAATTTATATCTATTCCCCCACTTCCCTCCTTCCTATCTCGCCATTTCATCCTCTCACTGTCTCTCATTTCCTCTCACACTCATCTCATTGCTTTTATTTTCTTTTTCCCCTTCCTCCTCCCTTCTCCTTCTTTCACCTCCCTCCTGTCTCCCTTGCATAGGTCACAAATATAGCCCATGATTTTGTTTGAAATGTTCTATGAAAAATATTCTTTAATTAAATCACAAGTAATGGTTCTAAGCAGTAGAAGAAGAGAGAGCTCAACTAAAGCTCTATCCACAATAGCCTTGGATTATCAAGTGATGAAAGAGGGAGACAGAATGAGAGAGAGGAAGGAGATTGGGAGCAAATGTTTGATGAGACTGATTCTGAGTAAGTTTCCTAGAAACAAGGTCAATCAAATGCAAACACATATCTTAACCTGGACCAGACTTTCTGCAGAACTCGACGCACCAAGCCCACCCCGGCTTCACCAACTTAGAGGAACACAGCCAAGAAGAGCTCTCCCAGCCAGGCTCTTGGTCTGACAACAGCCTAGCCACTGACCAGGCTGAGTCAGCTACCCCTGCTAGCAGGAACCCAGGCCCCTGTGACTGCCTGGTGGCCGACAGAGAGCCCTTCTTATCCCTCTCTGCTGCAGACCCTGTCAGCTCTTCCCACACCCACCTCCCTCCATCCAGCGTCTCCCTTGCAGGAGACTCCTCCCTCCTCCACTTTTTCCTTGTGTGTTCATCCTTCTCCACAAAATCATGTTCTCAGAGAAGGCATAGTTTTTAATCGAGGTATAATTTACCTGTAAAGCACATAATTTGCCAGGTGTGGTAGCTCATGCCTGTAATCCCAGCACTTTGCTTGCTCCTATCTGCCTTTTGTCTCCAGCCCACCACAGTAATGACTATTCCCTATAACCTGGGACTGGTCAAAGCCAGTGAGAAATTAATTTATTCATTCAACAGCTATTAAGTGAGCATTTTTTAGTAGCAGTGTTTGTTTTAGGTTCGGGCATAAAAGTCTGAACAAAATAGACAAAGATCCCTACCCTCCTGGGGCTTATCTTTCAAAGGGTAATGAGGTTGAAAGTCATCATTTCTTTTCCATTCTCTCTGCAGAACCCCTTCTTACTGAAACACTTTCTAGCCATGTGCTCTTGGGTAAAACAAATTTTTTTTTTTAGTTTATTTTTTTTTCCCATTTATTTTATTGCATTTTAGGTTTTGGGGTACATGTGAAGAACATGCAAAATTGTTGCATAGGTACACACGTGGCAGTGTGATTTGCTGCCTTCCTCCCCATCACCTACATCTGGCATTTCTCCCCTTGCTATCTCTCCCCAGCTCCCCACCCCCCACCATCCCTCCCCTATTTCCCCCCAACTGACCCCAGTGTGTAGTGCTCCCCTCCCTGTGGCCATGTGTTCTCATTGTTCAACACCCACCTATGAGTGAGAACATGCGGTGTTTGATCTTCTGCTCTTCTGTCAGCTTGCTGAGAATGATGGTTTCCAGGTTCATCCATGTCCCTACAAAGGACCCAAACTCATCGTTTTTGATGGCTGCATAATATTCCATGGTGTATATGTGCCACATTTTCCCTATCCAGTCTATCGTCGATGGGCATTTGGGTTGGTTCCAGGTCTTTGCTATTGTAAACAGTGCTGCAATGAACATTCGTGTGCACGTGTCCTTATAGTAGAATGATTTGTAATCCTTTGGATATATACCCAGTAATGGGATTGCTGGGTCAAATGGAATTTCTATTTCTATGTCCTTGAGGAATCGCCACACTGTCTTCCACAATGGTTGAACTAATTTACACTCCCACCAACAGTGCAAAAGTGTTCCTATTTCTCCA
>NW_022437039.1:6623261-6684368 GCF_009761245.1 Sapajus apella | reverse complement strand
CCTATGAGTGAGAACATGCGGTGTTTGATCTTCTGCTCTTCTGTCAGCTTGCTGAGAATGATGGTTTCCAGGTTCATCCATGTCCCTACAAAGGACCCAAACTCATCGTTTGTGATGGCTGCATAATATTCCATGGTGTATATGTGCCACATTTTCCCTATCCAGTCTATCGTTGGTGGGCATTTGGGTTGGTTCCAGGTCTTTGCTATTGTAAACAGTGCTGCAATGAACATTCGTGTGCACGTGTCCTTATAGTAGAATGATTTGTAATCCTTTGGATATATACCCAGTAATGGGATTGCTGGGTCAAAAGGAATTTCTATTTCTTGGTCCTCGAGGAATTGCCACACTGTCTTCCACAATGGTTGAACTAATTTACACTCCCACCAACAGTGTAAAAGTGTTCCTATTTCTCCACATCTTCTCCAGCATCTGTTTTTTTTTTTTTTTTTTTTTGTTTATTTTTATTTTTTTTATTTTTTAGAGGCAGAGTCTCTCCCTGTTGCCCTCGCTGGCTGGAGTACAGTGGTGCGATCACAGCTCACTTCAGCCTCAAATTCCTAGGCTCAAGTGATCCTCCCACCTCAGCCTCCAGAATTACTGGAGCTATAGGCACATGCCACCATGCCCAGCTAATTTTTTTATTATTATTTTATGTAGAGATGGGGTCTCACTATGCTGCCCAGGCTGGTCTCAAATGCGTGGGCTCAAGTGATCCTCCCATCTTCGTCTCTCAAAGAGCTGGGATTACAGGTGTGAGCCACTGCACCTAGCCAAGACAAATTTTTAATACCTCAGTTGCCTCTTCTGTAAAATCTACATGATCACTTCTACCTGAGTGTGGTAGTGGGGGTTATTGGGAAGATCCAGGGAGATATTGTTGGACCAGTGCCTGGCACACACACTTGCATAGAAATGCCAGTTTCAAAGCCAGGTGCAGTAATCCCAGAGTTTGGGGAGGCTGAGGCAGGAGGATTGCTTGAGGCCAGGAATTTGAGACCAGCATGGGCAACATAGTGAGATGCCATGTCTACAAAAAAACACACAAAAAGTTAACCAGGCATGGTGGCGTGCAACTGTGGTGCCAGCTACTTGGGAGGCTGAAGCAGGAGGATTCCTTGAGCCCAAGAAGTCAAGGCTGCAGTGTTTGTGCCACTGCACTCCAGCCTAGGTGACAGCAAGACCCTGTCTCAAACAAAAAACAGAAAAAAAGAAAGGTCATTTCTAGTTCCTAATGTGTTTTCCTTACCCCACAAGGTCTTTAATTACAAAGTATGTAACTTTGTATTAGTTATGCTTGTAATTATAAAGTAACTTTTCAAATAACATATGCAAAGGAATTAAATTGCCTACAGCACAATATGAGTTTTTTTAACTTCCAATTTTATGGTCGAAACCAGCTCTCTGGTTTACAGACTTACAATAATCAGTTTCTGCCCATCAGTGCCTGCCAACCCAGGGATGGCCTCGGCTTGTTTAGCCAAGAACTTACGAACCTTAACAGCCTGGCTAGCAGCCCTGTTCATTAGGAATCACATCCTGGGCTCTCCCTCTTTCTCTCTCTCTCAATTTGTGATTTTTATAAAATTCCAAACTTACAGAAAAGCTGCAAGATGACTGCAAGAGAATCTCAATATCTTTTATCTACGTTCACAAATTACTGATATTTTGCCTCCTTTGACTCATCATCCTACGTATTTTTTATGAAACATTTGAGAAATTGGAGGTATCATACCTCTTGATTATTAACTTTCATGTATATTTCTTTTTTCTTTGTGAAACAGTGTATCACTCTGTTGCCCAGGCTAGAGTGCAGTGGCATGATCATAGCTTACTGCATCCTCTAATTTCTTGGCTTAAGCAATCCTCCCACCTCTGCATTTAGTTGCTATATCTGTAGTCTTCTTTCACCTAGAATGTTCCCCAGACTTTTCCTCTTTTATTTTGTTTTTTGACCTTGATATTTTTAAAGAGCCCTGATTGGTTATTGTATTAGGCAATTCTTGCATTGCTATAAAGAAATACCTGAGACTGCATAATTTATAAAAATAAGAGGTTCCTGGTTCTGCAGGCTGTACAGCAAGCATAGCTCTGGCATCAGCTTCTGGAGAGGCCTCAGGAAGCTTACAATCATGGCAGAGGCAAAGTAGGAGAAGGCAGTTATGGTGAAGGTAGGAGCAAGTGTGTGTGTGTGTGTGTGTGTGTGTGTGTGTGTGTGTGTGTGTGTGTGTGTGTGTGTGTGTGTATGTGATGGAAAGAGAGAGAGTGTGTGTGTGTGGGGGGAGTGCCACATATTTTTAAATGACCAGATCTTGTGAGAACTCGCTGTTACGAAGATAGCAGCAAGCAATAAGGGATCCACCCCCATGACCCAGACACCTCCCACCAGGTCCCACATACAGCACTGGGGATTACAATTCAACATAATATTTGGGTGGAGACAAATATTTACTCTTTTGCTAAAGCCCAGGATATACAAAAAATAGTTTCAGAATTGCCAACTCATTCCACTGTGAAAAGCAATCTATAAAAGCAAACTATATCAGTTATTTCTTGAATGTGCCTCAAAATCACTTGCTTAATGTGGTGTCTGCCAGGGTTCTCCACTGTGAAGTCACTACTTCTCCTTCATAATAAAAACTTGTGCAGAGACACATTGAAGCTGTATGTATCCTGTTTCTTAAAGAAACTTTCAAAGCATGGTTTAGTATTACTTGATGCTTTTCCAACTCCATTAATCCTTCTATATTTATTATTAATAGTTGACATTCTACCATAGGAAGAGCTTGTCTTCTCCATTTACTTATTTGTCACTTGCATCACTATGAACTCAGATTCTTATTTTAGTCAATGAATTGTAATCTACTATCATTATTTAATACTCAAACTGTATCAGCCTAAGCCAGTGGGAGTTCTTTCATGTTGGCCCTGTGTCCTTTTGATATATCCACATTGTTTTTCATCACTTCCTTACTTTCTGGCACAAAAAGGAGTCTCAGGCTCAGTGTATACTCTTTCTTCCCCAGCTCTAGGTATGGCCTTAAAAATGCAAGGAACTGTAATTCCTTTCAGAGGAAACTGATATTTAGAAATCAAAATCTGGGTCTAGATATACTCATTGCTATTACTATATCATTGCTTCTAGACCCTCTCAGCAGAGAGACTAAGATACACATACATGTGTATACACACACACACACACACACACCCCTATATTAAAAACCATGAGTTTATACTGATACTTTTAATTTCATTCCAATAGCACAAGGAACATTCTAGTTTTTTTCCCTTCCATATTAGTAACTGCATTTTCTAACAATGAAATAACCTAGATCTCATTATCTTCAAAATATTTACTCTTTTGCTAAAGCCCAGTATACACAAAAAATAGTTTCAGAATTGCCAACTCATTCCACCATGAAAAGCAATCCAATTTACCAGAGTTCAAATTTTTAAAGAATTCCTCTTAAGGCAAAATGTGTATAAAATAAAATGCATGCATCTTAAATATATAGTTCACGAGTTTTGCAAAATGTATATGTCCATGTAACCCACAATCCTATCAAGAGATACAGCAACATTTCTACCACACCAAAAAGTCTCGTTAAACCCAGGTCCCAGTCAGTTACCAAAAAGAGATGATCATTTGTCTGATGTTTTCCACCACAGACAAGTTTTACCTAGTTTTTAAATTTTGTGTAAGTGGATTCACACGTTAAATTCTCTTTTGTGTCTGGCTTCTTTCACCCAGCATGATGTTGAAGTGATTTATCCATGATATTATATGTATAACTCGTCTATTCCTATTTATTTCTAAATTGTTATTCTAGGGCATAAATATGCTACAAGTTGCTTACACACTTTTCTGTTAATGACTTTTTTGGTTGTTTCCAATTGGAGCTATTATAAAGAAGCTGCTATCAGCATGCTTTTGGTGGGCATCTCTTTTCATTTCTCTTTGATACATTTCGAGGAGTAAAATTTCTAGGTTGTTGGATAGAAGCTGCCAATTCTTTTTAAATGTTGTTGCACCTTTTATATACACCCACCAGCATTATGGGAAGAGTCCTCGGTGCTCTGCATCCCTGCCAACATTTGGTATTGTCAGTCTATTAGTTTTAGCAATCCAGGTGAAGGTGTAGTGAAATGCCATTGTGGTTTTGATTTTGCATTTTCATGATGGCTAATGGTATTGAGTACCTACTTGTGTGCTTATTTAAAATTACTATATCTTTGTTTGCAAGAGGATTTTAAAAGCTTTGTTTATTTTTAATTGGATTTCATGTCTTTTTATTATTGATTTGTAGGAGTTCAATATATATATTCTCATGAAATCATTGGTCAGCTATATCTTTCTCACTTTTTAAAATAATCTGGCTTCTCGATATATTTTCTTAATGATGACTTTTGATGAGGAAAAATGTTTAGTTGTGACAAAGTCTAATTTATTGGTTTTTTTCTCTTTTTGTGTCTTAGCTAGGAAATGTTTAACTACTCTCAGTTTGTGTGGATATTGACCTATGTTTTCTTCTGAAACTTTATGTTGTTGACTTTTATGCTTAGGTTTATGCTCCACCTCAAAATGATTTTTGTGTATGCCATAGAAAGATACTAAGTTCCCAGTGAACCAGGATACTTTCCCCGGTGAACTGCTTTTGGTATCTTTGTCTAAAATTATTTGGCTATGCAAGCTTGAGTCTCTATACCAACTTTGGGGCCACAGATGGGTACTGGTTCCTGGTCTGTTAGGAACCAGGCCACACAGCAGAAGATGAGCAGCAGGTGAGCAAGTGATGTTTCATCTGTATTTACAGCCACGCTGCATTGTTCACATTCCTGCTAGAGCTCTGCCTCCTGTCAGATCACCAGCAGCTTTAGATTTTCATAGGAGCACAAACACTATTGTGAACTGCACATGTGAGGGATCTAGGCTGCATGCTCCTTATGAGAATTTAATGCCTGATGATCTGTCACTGTCTCCCTTCACCCCCAGATAAGACCATCTAGATGCAGGAAAACAAGCCCAGGGCTCCCACTGACTCTACATTATGGTGAGTTGTATCATTATTTCATTAGATATTGCAATGTAATAACAATGGAAATAAAGTGCACAATAAATGTAATTCATTTGAATCATCCCAAAACCATTCCCCATCCCTCATGATTTGTGGAAAAATTGTCTTTCATGAAACTGTCCCTGGTGCCAAAAAGGTTGGTGACCATTGTTGTAGACTGTTCCACTGATTCAGTTGTCCTCACTGTGTACACATCACACTTTCTTGATAAAGTAGCTTTATGAGAAGTCAGATTAAGTAAGGTAGCATTAGTTCTCCAAAGCTGTTCACTTCATCAAAATTACTTAAATATTCTATCATCTTTGCACTGCCATTTTCATTTTTTTTTTTAAGATAGCGTCTCTTTCTGTTGTCCGAACTGGAATGCAGTGGTGTGATCTTGGCTCATTGCACCTTCAACCTCCCAGGCCCAGGTGATCCTACCACCTCAGACTCCTGAGTAGCTGGGATTACAGATGCATGCCACCATGCCTGGCTAACGTTTAAGATGTTCTTTGTAGAGAAGAGGTTTCAGCACATTGCCCAAGCTGGTCTCCAGCTCCTGGGTTCAAGCAATCTACCTGCCTCAGCCTCCCAAATTGCTGAGATTACAGGTGTGAGCCACCACACCTAGCACCATTTACATATTAAAAGCAGATTTCATCCATTTGTTTGTTTAATAAAGGCTTCTGGAGTTATCATTGGAAGTGAATTGAATCTATAGATCAAATTAGGAATCGCTGACATTTTAATAATGTAAACTCCTCCAATCCATGACCTTGATATATTTATACATTTATTTAGGCGATTTTTAATTTTAATCAGCAATAACTTATGGTTTTCAGTTGAGGTCTTATACATTGTTTTCATTAAGTTTAGCCTGAGACATTTTACATTTTAGGTGTGACTATAAGTGGAAGATTTTTTTATTTCCATTTCTAATTGCTGCTAGAATGTAAAATTATAATTGATTTTTTGTGTACTGACGTTGATCATACGATCATGTTGAATTCATTTATTCCACTAGTTGTTTTATTGATGCCTTCGGATTTTTCTCTTAACTAATCATGCCATCTGAAAATAGATACAGTTTTACCTCTTTCCTCCTGAACTTATGCATTTTGTTTACCTGTCTTATTGCACTGGCCAGAAACTCCAGTACAAAGTTGAATGGGAGTGAATGGTGCTGGCTTCATTATTCACTATTGCTATTCACTACTGCCCTCTGGAGTCCAATAATGGCATCACCATCATCACTCATAGCCGCCTCACTCCCAGCAGATTACCTGGGAGATTCCCTAAAGAGAAATTAGAAGCAGGTGAGAAAACCCTGAAGGTTTGTTTTTTTGTTTTTTTTTTTCCCTAAAACTGACTGGTATTTACACTGCACTGGCTTTGTAATTAAGCTAAGTGGAACTGAATTTCCTAGAATCCCCTTCCCTGCCTGCTCCTAGTTGGGATTCAGGAGAGACCTGAAAGAAGAGCTGGTTGGAGCACTGGCCATTGTGCGGCTCACTCATGTTGCTGTTGATCTGTTGATTCTTACTGGCAAGGGGCAGCAGTTTGACTTGCAACAGTTCCTTCTGCTGAATCCTCTTTCATTGCCTTTGGCTGTCCGGCCAGGTGCCTACGTTTGCTTAAGGCCCCTGGCTACTGCAAGACACTCATATCATTAATCTTAGAGACAAAAGCAACAACAACAACAACAACAAAAACCCTGATGCAAGTCTCTGTCTGTCCTTGTGGGGTTCCACTCACATCTTTGGGTTCCAACATGTTTTTTATTTCCTCTGCTTTACATCCATCTTCTCTTCCCCACTTCTTTTGCTATAAACTTTAGGTTCCAACATAAAGTGCATAGCTCCCAAGTGATCACCGACTATTGCTCTTCTGCATCCCTTCCTCCTCCTGCCTTATCTGTCTTCCAATATATGATATGGTTTGGATTTGTGTCTCCACCCAAATCGCATGTCAAATTGGAGGAGGGGCCTGGAGGGAGGTGATGGGATCCTGGGGGCAGATTTTCCCCTTGCTGTTCTCGCGATAGTGAAAGAGTTCTCACGAGATCTAATGGTTTAAAAGTGTGTGGCACTTCCTCCGTCTCTCTCTCCTGCCACTGTGTGAGGAAGGTGCTTGCTTCCCCTTTGCCTTCCACCATGGTTTTAAGTTTCCTGAGGCCTCCTAGTCATGCTTCCTGTTCAGCCTGCAGAACTGTAAGTCAGTGAAACCTCTTTTCTTCATAAATTACCCAGTCTCAGATAGTTCTTTACAGCAGTGGGAAAACGGACTAACATGCAGCCCTTGCTCAGAATCTCATTATCTCCCACCTGTATCCACTTTCCTTCTTTCCTTTTTAACCTTTCCCTTCTAACATTTTCTTCTTTCACTTAAGCCTCTCTCTCTTTTCTGGTCCATTGTATCACTTTAAAAGCAAGTTCAAGTCTCTCCCATATTAAAACAGGAATAACAAAATAAACAAAACAAGTAAGCAAACAAAAATAAAATGTCAAATTCCCTGAACGTCACATTTGTCTCTTATTGCCTGATAGTAGCCTGTAACAATCTCAGGGTCTCTAATTCTTCACACCTGTTCGCTCACCTACTCCTAATAATCTGGCTTCTGCTCCGTTACTTCTGTGAAATTCTTTTTCTGTAGTTTTTCTATAGTTCTTTTTCTAATAGTCCTTCCGCCAGAAAAACTCTTCTGGTCCTGTTGTGACCTTAAATGGAGAAAATTAAATCTAATTCTAAATAACTTGACTGATTATTATATTTGTGAAGTCAAGAAATTCCATCTGGTAAAGCAATGTGATGTCTTGGGCTAGTCTCAGAGGAACTGTTTTGATTCAGGCTTGTATTGATCATGGAAATCCAGGTTATATCAAGAAGGTAGGCTTGGATAACTGTGTTTCCTACAGTCCTCTAATGTTGGTGTCATTAAAACATTAAACATATTTTATTGTACCACAATGAGGTGACTGCAGAAATTGAGAACCATTACTTAAAAACTTTTATGGCAATTTGCAAAATAATTTTGAATCTAATAAATCTAACAAAAGGTTTTGTTTTGATTTTATTTTTCTAGTAATTCATTGTTATTGTATTGTTTGCAAGTATTGGTCTGTGAAGTATTAGAGGAAAATACTGCTTTTCCAAAGATAGCTTAAGAAACACTATTTTAGAATACCTTTTTTTGGTGCTCAGAATCTCCATGGGTCACTCAATCTTTCTTCTTACCTGGTCCAACACCCACATCTCTGATTTTAAAGATCTTAAATTTTCTAACTCTTTAATACCTGAGAGGATTCTAGATTCCTGCAGATAAATAAGAGGTTAGAGACAAGAAGGACCCATATGACAATGTCCTGAAGCAATTAGCCCCACAAATGAGAGGAACAGAAGGTGTATTGAGATATTTGGGCATTTAAATGCTTCTACCTTAAGTCAACTGCTAATTTCCTAGGGAAGATGGGGTCTGGGAGAAAATTGTAAATTCTGTCTCTTAATTTTTTTTTTTTTTACTGTCACGAAACTTGAGATTTGTTAGCATTCCCCACTCACAGCCTTTTTGTTATGAAATATAATGGAAGACCACATATGCATAATTTCATTCATAGGAATTTTCCAGAATAGGTAAATTTGTAGAGACGGAAAGCAGGTGAGTGATTGCAAGGGCCTAGTGAGAGGGGAGAATTGGCAGTAACTGCTTAATGGGTAGAGAACTCTGTTGAGGGTGTTAAAAATGTTCTGGAACACGATAGTGGTGAGGGTTGCACAACGTCATGAATATACTTGATGCCACTGAATTATGCTCTTTAAAATGGCTGAAACAGTAAATGTTATGTGTATTTTACCACACAAAAAAAGAAAATCTAATACAACTTTTCAGTCTCTATTGTTCTTAGCTTCTTAGGGACATTGTACTCAATCATTCACACCTTCTTTGAGATCTTCTCTTGTCAAAGCTTTCAGGACCCTGAAGGTGTCCATCACTTTAATATCCTTCCCAAAGCTCTGCTGACTTTATTATTGATCTCCCTAGCCCTTAAGGTTGGTTTTCCTTAGAAATCAGTTCTATTCTTATTGTTATTACACTGAGCACGTTCTTTGGGATCTTTTACCTAGTCCCATGACTTCCCTTTCATTCCATATGTGTCCTCATCCTACCCACTCCTGGGAGCTCTAGATCCTTATTCTGCTCTCTCTTGGGCCCCCTACAAAGTTGTTTAGAAAGCATCTCTAGTTCAACATGTCCAAAACCTAACTGAACATTCCTCCCACCTCCTCCAAATCTGCTCATCCTCCAGTATTCCCTGGAATCCTATAGTATTGCCTATTTTACTGACTACCTGTGTTACTTTGGGATGGCTTCTGAAGCCAACATTACCTGTCAAGGTCATGGCCAGAAAAAGATAGCCTTTGCAAAGAGTTGATTGATGGAATTCTATGCAAAAGTTTGGGCAGGTTTAGGAAAACTGATGAGGAAGGTTGGAGCACCCTGGGCTAGGAACTACAGAGTTAATATAACTCCCAAGTGCAGGAAGAGAGAATTTACCAGATTTCAGCAAGAACTATAAGAGAGAAGCACCTGACAGGTACTGTAATGTGAACCCATCTATGCTGGAGGTTGCAATTTTTTGAATTTTTGCAGTCAGACCTTGGCAATGACTTTGAGCAGCAGGATATAAATAACTCCCACATGTGTAGCGTTCCAATAATGGAACACTAGGCATAAATAGTTTTAAGTAGCAGAAGCCAGTCCCTGCAAATCACAACCCACCAGTGATGGAGGCAGGAGAAGAAATCACTCCTGTAGAGACAGAAAGCAGATGAGTCGTTGGAAAGGCCTAGAGTGAGGGTGCTACCTGAATCACTCCCATAACCTAATCTCTTGCTGGTCCTCTCATTGGCTGAACCTAGCCAGAAATCAAGTGGCCAGGAAGCAACCCTAGAGGCCAGTCTCCAGGTCACAGAGTAGAGTGGAGAAGGGTGGAAATGAATCTGGAGGGACAAAAAGGGAATATTCACTATACTCATTCTATCTCAGTATTCTCATATATAAAATACAGATTTGAATGATACCCACACTAATGGGTCTTTTGTGGGAAGTCCAGCATAAAAACTCAGTGAAAAGTAGTTATGACGTTTCTTTCCTTCCTTCTTGCTCACCTAATTAAATGAATCAAAAAGTTGTTTGACTAAAAACTTCTAGCTCCAAGGGAAGGCATCTGTCCAAAATATATCTCATAAGTTCTAGTTGGTGCAATTTGTATAACAGCATGATTTGCTTATCGACATCTGTTCTTTCAGGAAACTGACAGGTAATTTTCTTCCCATTTAGGTACTGATTTCTCATATGCAACAAATATCTAAACGCATCCATCATACATTGTGAGGCTGACTTTAAACAGACCATGAAACTCAATGGTCTGTTCAGATTATTTCTGGAATCCATAAACGAGTTCAACTTCATTTTCTTTGAATTTCGTGAAAAACTAGATCTTCTATCATCATCTCCTGTCAAGTTGGCCTTGTGTTGGTTGCTTTAAAGTATTTTTTAAAAGTAATCATATATATGAATATATAACACTTAACAGTTTAAATCAGAAAAATTGACTTTATTGTAAATGTGAAATATTCACAATCATATAAAGTATATAAAATTATCTGTAGATCCTCTACCCTCAAAAACACTATATAAATATAGCATTTTATATAGTATGCAGTAAATATTGAAAATAATGTATTTTATTATGTATTACCATATAAAGGTTTTTGAGTCAAACACCATAGGTTAAAACAAGTTTGGCTACATGCTTGTAGCCAGATCTATGACCTTGAGAAATTTATGTATCCTCTCTGAAATGTATTTATCTTGTAAAATGAGGACAATGATATCAAATTCACAGGATTATTACGAGGATTAAATGTGAAACTATATATAAGATGCCTGGTATTGTGCCTAACAATGTGTACTCCATAATTACAAGACATTATTATTAACATTATTTTAGACAGAGTCTCACGTCATCTCCCAGGCTGGAGTGCAGTGGCGTAGTCTCAGCTCACTGCAACATCCACCTCCAGGTTCAAGCAATTCACCTGCCTTGGCCTCCTGAGTAGCTGGGACTATAGGCAACACCACCATGCCCGGCTACTTTTTGTACTTTCAGTAGATACAAGGTTTCACCATGTTGTCCGGGCTGGTCTCGAACGCTTGGCCTCATGTGATCCACCAGCCCCTGCCTCCTAAAGTGGGATTTTATTATTATAAAAATATTTCTGTTTATAAATGGGTAATTGGTTACCCCCCCATCCCAACAAAGAGTTATATCTGGAAGGAAAAATTTGGAGTAAACAGAAAACTTTACAATTTTAAGGTGGCCTTTAACAGAGAGGGAAGGAGAGATTTCGGCAAGACATGGGGATGGCTTCTAGATACTTCTTGTTGCAGAAAGATTTCTTCCTCATTGTGACTTACAACATACTCCTCTAAAGACAGATTTCCAGGGAAGGCCTGTCATGGCATCCTCATCTCTACCAGCTCTCAGGGGATCAGCGGTCATTTTTCTTCCATTTCTCACTGTCAGCCCGAGGACTCAGAGACGTTATAATCGTGTCTATGTAGCGATTTCCAAGATGAAACGTCTATGAGCATTTCACACGTGCAAAGAAATAAGGTCAGAAAACAATGAAGAGAAGGCTCTAAATAGTCAGTTTTGCTCGTCTCCTATCCTTCTGAGGCTAAATTGAGGGATAAATTAAATCAACGGATGAAAAGTAAAATGAAATCTTAACGGGTATGAGGAAATGGATTCTATTATCATGCTCCCTCGACCAAACTCTTTATTAAAAAACAGCCAGATAAGAAGCTGGTATTAAATCAGAATCATGAGTGGACTACATGGACATAATAATATTAGTAAATATAGTATTAACAATGGCTATGGTTTTTGAAGGTTTACACTGCATTGCACATGATTCCAAGTGCTTTTTATATGAACTCTCAAATCTTCAAAACAATTCCACAAAATAAGTAATGTTATTTTCTAGATTTTTTTTTCCAGATAAGGAAACCAAAAAGAGAAGGCAAAAAGTGTACCCAAGGTCACACAGCTAATAAGTGGCAGAGTCAGGATTCAGAGTCAGGCGGTTAACACTAGTGTAGAGTCAGCAGCGCACTGATTCTGACCTCTCTCTCTCGCAAAACTCGGCCTTGCTGATGTGAGTTTAGTTAAAGAACAAGGAGACTCTGATGTTTATAAACATTCCCTAAAATAGAAGCACATGCATTATTAGTGTAAGTTATTCTGGGAAGTGGGGGAGTTCTGTAAGCCCCAAGAATAAAAAGACAATAGCATAAAAATGACTGTGCTTTTTTGATATTCAGGCAGTGACCTACCTGTCCAGACATTGTCATTAACAGACAAGTGTCATGTTAGGAGATCAGGGACCCGGCAAATTTCTGTCTGGGCCATATTATGACTATTCCTGATTATGTGGTCACATTGCACTCTGGAAAAGTTTCAGGCTGGGCACGGTGGCTCACACCCGTAATCCCAGCATTTTGGAAGGCCAAGATGGGAGGATCACCTGAGCCCAGGAGTTTGAGACCAGCTTGGGCAACATAGTAAGACCTTGTTTCTACAAAAAAATAAAAAATAAAACATCAGTCATGTATGGTGGTAGATGCCTGTAGTCCCAGCTACTCAAGAGGCTGAGGTGGGAGAATTGCTTGAGTCTGGGACTCATACAGTCTTAAGTGATTGCAGTAAGCCATGTTCACACTACTGCATTCTAGCCTGGGTAACAGAGACTCTATCTCAAAAAATAAAAAAGTTTCAGAATTTTGGCTAATAAGCCATGCCATCTATAGTATGTCTTGTCATGCATTGGTATAGTATATAATCCACCTGAAATGCTGCAAATAATTAATCCTGTCAGCCTTTTAGAGCCTTGATTATTAAAGTGTGATCTGTGGCCCAGCAGCACCTGAGGGCTTATTAGAAATGCAGTCTCAGCCCCTACCCTAGGCTTACTGTAGTGGGTAGAACTGTGTGCCCCAAAAGATAAGTCACTTAGTACCTTAGAAGGTGACTTTATTTGGAATAAGTACCTTTGCAGCTGTATTTAGTGTAAGGATCTAGAGATGAATCCATGCATACTGCTGTCCTTATAGCAGAGAAGAGGACACAGAGACACACCAGAAGAGACTCGAGTGAAGACAGAGGCAGAGATGGGAGTAAGGTATCTATAAGCAGAGGTTGACATCTGCCAGAAGCCGGGAGAAAGGCATGGAGCCTGCAGAAGGAACCAACTTTGTAGATAACTTTATTTTAGACTGCTGACCTCCAGAACTGCAAGAGAATACATTTATATATATATATTTTAAGTCACCGCATTTGAGGCAATTTGTTATGGCAGCAGTAGGAAATTAATACACTTACTGAATCAGAATCTGCATTTTAACAAATCCCCAGGTGATTCATATGCATATTAAAATTTAGGAAGCACTGCTGGAGCATTTACAATGTATGTTAACATCTATCACTCTTTCAGCCTGTTTTAAGGGTTTAGCTTAAGACTTCCTTTTCAAAGGAAATCTTACTAAACTGAAGGAAGTTATTCAGCTCTGCTAGAGTCAGGGGGTTGGTGGGAGTGGCGTAGGGTGACTCACTTGGCTTCTTGCTGCTGACCTCAGCCCCTGCAGAGTTGAGTTATATACACTGCCAAGTTCTGTAACAAAGTGTATGTGTGATCGGTCAATTCGTGAACTGCTCGTGTCATGTAAGCAAGATTGTGGTGCTAAAAAAAAAAAAAAATGAAACCAGAACTCAAACCTGCTTCTTAGGACTCAAATTGGTTTTGCTTTTTAAAATTGTATTTTTATTTTTTCCTCTAATATCATAAATTCTTTCTCAGAAAGGATGTAAAACTTATAGAAAGATCATCCTCTTTAATCACTGGTAGGAATTTTGAGTTTTATTGGGAGTAAGATTAGCATCCAGATATTGGTGTCATTTATGGTCTCACAGTAATGACTCTTTCTTTGGAAACTGGACATCGGGAGCAAATCACTATTTCCGATTTTGTTAGCAGTGACCCCCTACCTAGCACTAACTACTATGAGCTGGGTACCGTGAATACCTTCCCCCTCCATAGATTGTACTCAGAGGCAAGATAGGTTTACAGACTTTTCAGTTTGCTGACCTCACAGGACAACTTAAGCAAGAGGGTCACTGCTCAGATCTTTGTGCAGTCGGTAATGTCTTTCCTGAACTAGTTACTGAATACCACTGCGTACCTAAGCAAGTCACACAAGTCCCTCCCCATGCCTTGCAGAAGCAGGACTAAGAGCTAGGTCCCCATCTGAGTATCCACTCTGCGTTTTACTAGCTCTGTGATACTGGGCCAATTAGTTTCCTATACCCTACATAATACTGGTGCCTATATGAGGTGACTTTCAGGAATGAGTTAACACATGTAATGTGCTTAGAGCATGGCCTCACACATGGCCGGGTGCGGTGGCTCACACCTATGATCCCAGCACTTTGGGAGGCCAAGGTGGGCAGATCACGAGGTCAAGAGATCGAGACCATCCTGGCCAACATGGTGAAACCCCATCTCTACTAAAAATAGAAAAATTAGCCAGGCATGGTGGCACACACCTGTGGTCCCCGCTACTCAGGAGGCTGAGGTGGAAGTATCACTCGAACCCAGGAGGTAGAGGTTGCAGTGAGCCGAGATTGCGCTACTGCACTCCAGCCTGGTGACAGAGCAAGACTCCGTCTCAAAAAAAAACAAAACAAACAAAAAAAACCATAGCCTTGCACAAGCATACAAGAAAACTAGCTGTTCTTACACCTCCCCACCCTCATAGTCCTTGTGTTAACAAGTCTCTATCACTCTACAGAGGAAGGATGTAGACTTTGCCTAGTTCTGACTGTGTTTAGCTCATTTCATGGTTCACTAGGCACAAAGCCTTTATTCAACCTATAATTATGAATCCACTGGACTCACTATTTTACCTGATTTCACTAGCTCTGAAATTTCTCAGCTAAGGAACTCATTATATCCCATAAAAGAAGAGTCGCTATTTTAGCGTATCTTTGATCCTAGTCCTTTATAAGCCATTCCTCTGATTTCGCTGCCGTCTTTCACCTTCACACCTGATGCCTGCCCAGCTGTCCAGGTTTCTAGGTGGCTTTCCATCTACAGGGCTCAAACCCTAGTGCTTAGCCTGAGGCTTAACCAGAATTATTTTGGGCTGAAAGGAAACTTGGAAACAATTAAATTCAATGACAGCACTTTTAAGATAAAACTGAAAGACAAGGAGAAAGGGAAAGATAATTGAAGCGATGGCACTTTACCTAGATTATTACTTACTAGGATGTTGTTCTTATTCCCCTTTTACGAATGATTAATGTGGGGTTCAAAGAGCTGTGTAATTTACCCAGGGTCATATAGTTGGAATGCGGTAAATTCAAGATTTGAACTACCCTTCCTGTTTCCAAAGCATATGTTGGTCATTTCACTAAATCATGTGACTTAGATGCCGTGTGGTTTACCCCAGGTCACAGATCTCATGGAGGATGTCTGGGATTTTGATGTAACACTGCCCACCAGCCCCACCCCACTTCAGCTTGGCTGATAGCAAGGCCTTTTAAAATAATGGGATTTTTAAATCTGCTCAAGTTATACAAATGCTTGAAAGGCATTCATCATTCTTAAAGCAGAATATTAAATGTTGCTCATGCAAAAGGCATCATCTGATAAACCAGCTACTTAGAGTTTGTCAAATCCAGGCATTGTGATAAACTACTGCTTACCATAAAAGAATGTATTTATAAAACCATGAAAGTGAGCATATCAGAATAGATAGTAAATTCTCTTTCTCTTATCTTTACAGAAATGTTTTCCCTTCTCAGCAAGCAGAAGGACACTAGGGTGGGAGGGCTGACGTTGCCACCTCAAGTTTCCAATTTGATTTAGAGGTCATTCCTATGAGCTAGCGGCCCCCTTCTTGCTTCTCTGAGCTCCGGGAGCCAGGAAAGAGAGTTTGCTTCCTTTCTAGTGGTCATGCATGCTGACCTTGGCTTAGTGCAACAGACAATGGCAGGGATGATCAATATCACAGCAGCAGCTATTTGTAAAACTATTATGGGCCAAGAATTGTCCAAAGGACTTTTCAAGCAGCATCCTATTTGATCTGCCAGCAACCCTACGAAGTAGATAATATTACTATCTCCATCTTACAGATGAGACTGAGGCTTAAGGAGGTACGTTGGCTTGGGGACGGTTACACAGCTAGAAAATGACAAAACTAGAATCCAAACACAGGTCTGCCTGACTCCCAAGAACCTACTGTTAACCCCAGCTCTACTCTGACCAGCTGTGTGACCTTGGGCACATTACTTCATGTCTCTGAGCCTATCTCATCTGTAAAATGAGAGCAAGAAAATAAGCTCACTTACATGTTTGTTTTGATGATTAAATTAGTCTATGCATCATGTTCAGCACAGTGTTGGGTGTATAATAAGTGCTCAGCAAGTACCAGCTCTTAAACTACAGAGTATCCATCCTGCCCCTGTAAGGGGTCTGCTGATGTAATGTTTTCATAAGATTAGTGGGATTTCTTTTGAAGTGCTCTACTGAAGCTCCTGCTGCTGACCTTCTGGAATGATAGTGAGCTGAATTGCTCTGAAACACTTCTGGGCAACTTGATGATGTCCATGGCCTTCCCAACACTCAGACCGAGTGGGTCAGTGGCTACACTTCCCTTTCATAGCTGAGCTCCACTTCAGGATCCTGGAGGGGACAGGAATCCCCCTGACCCCTGGTAGGGTCTGCCTGCTGTTGCAAGCATTATGAAGGAAGTGACTCTTGTCATATGTGACCTGTTCTTCACCCACATCTTTGCCCACTGGACACCATTTGAATGGGATCCATTATGGATTTAACAGGAAAAGCTTTGGAAGTTTACTTGGATCCCAGGACACTGACCAAGACATCTAGTCACTGTGATAGGGTGACTTTGACCATAATTCATCCATTCATTCATTCAACAAACTTTTTGTGTGTGTGCCAAACCTGTCATGTCTCCGTTAGCTAAAAATTGTCCTGTTTGGGGAACAGTTCTGCATGATATCCCAGGATCAAGTTTAGAGCTCCCTTTGAGATCATTTTTTAATGTAAAAATTCATTCATGTCATTATTCTGCTTATTCATGACTTCCCATGGCCCATATGGTGAAGGACAAACCTTGACCCTACCATCCTTTCCATTCTTACTTTGGCCACTCTCCTCCATCATGAAAGGCTCCATCAAGTTCCCCAGCTCTAGAAAATGGCAAGTTATTACTGATCTGACCCCAGGGCCTTTGTACATGCTGTGTCCTTGTCCTGGAACATACTCCCCTGCCTCCTCATCCTTCAGGTTTCAGTTGTGCTGACTCCTCAGACCCCTGTCATACATTTTCAGGGAACAATGCTCATTTACTTGTTGAGTCCATCCCCAAGTTTTAATTAATTTTTAGTTTAGCAATTACTCATTTAATGACTGTGTCTTTGTATGAGTTCCCTTAAAATCAGAGCCTGAATACAGAATGGGATGGTAAAGAAGGAAAATAAAAGAATGTCATGCAACATAAATAAGTTTTAGATGTTTACTAGATGGGGCATATGGTTTACAATGCTGTGTTGTGTACTTAAACATTTGCTAAGAGGGCAGATCTTAAATCAAGTGCAGTCACCGTAAAAAGAAAACAATATAGATAGGAGGGCAGGAGGAAACTTTTGGAGGTGATGGAGATGTTTATGGCATTGATTGTGATGTTGGTTTCATGGATGTATACTTATCATCAAACACATCGACTATATACAGTAAACATATTCAGTTTTTTGTATGTCAACCATAGCTCAATAAGGTGGTTTTTAAAAAGTGGAAGTGTCGTTGAGCCACCACTGAGAGCAGAGGGTCTTGGTTCCAACAGAACTTTCTGAAGACTCCAGAGAATGCTTCTCAGAAAGAAGATTGGGACATTTATCTACTTCCCGTTATTCAACCCTCCAATGGTTGAAGGTTTCTTCTAGAAATGTTAATTCCCCATACTTCCAGGGTCTCCTTGTATATGGGTCAGGCAGTTTCCTATAGCATCAGAGAAGAAGGTGGGACAGAAATCAGAAAAATACATGGTGAACACTTGAGGTGGGATGCCTTCAACACAAGGAGAGTCCAAGGTCACAGAGAACTGTCCATCACAGCTGTAGCTGAAATAAGGAGCCATGGCAGAATGTGTTTTCTAAAGATGGTCCAATCCCGAATGTTCTTTTTATGATGTGGCATTGATATTCCTGCCTCAAGCAATGGGGTCTATATTCCCTTCCCTTAAAATTTCCAAAGCTAGATCATAGAAAGCAAAACGGATTATGCTGGGTCTCTCTCTCTCTCTCTCTCTCTCTCTCAAGAATCTCTAGAGATAGTGAAGGAGTGAGTCTTCAGAATGAGCCCCACCCCAGTCACCACCTGACTGCAACTTCATGAGAGAACCCAAACCAGACAGCCCAGCCAACCTTCTCTCTAATTCCTAATCTAGAGTAACCATGAAAGTTCATAAATTAGAACGTTAAGCCCCTAAGTTTTGGGGTGATTTGCTTCTCAGCTGTAGTAATTAAACCATGACTACACATGGAATTGAAGCATCAATGGCACTTAGTAAAGGCCAAGTCCCCAAATAGACTGTAAGTTTAATGATGCAGGAGCTGTCTATTTGTGATTTTTTTTTCTGATTTATTTTCAATGCTCAGTTGCTCTGCCTGAGACATAGTAGACTCTCATTAAATGTTTGACCCATGAATGCCTGAATCAATCAATCAGTGCATGACACTTGAGGCCAGGAATGTAAAAGGGTATTGTCTGAGATCAGAGAAAGACAGTTCTTAGGGATTTCAAAGACTTGGGAACTGGGATAGCTACTATAATACTCTGGGTGTAATCCATTTAGGAGTTGATTTTTACCATCCTCTGGCTATTGTGCCAGGCCTGGCAAGCAGAACACAAAATATTGTCGTTTATGGAAAACAGAGAAGTAAAATTGTAGGTATTTCATGAAATCATTTGAGTCCTGAGTTTTGGTGTCTCTAGCCAGCGCTTCTGATTCATACCAGCAGGATCCATGTGGTTCAGCATGAATAAATATGGGGATATTGATATAATTGTGTTGGAGGGAAATTTAGAAATAAATTGCTTTGGCTATGTGGCTTAACGCTGAAGCCAAAACCTATGTGACAACTTAAATTAATTTAAATTAAAATGCTCCTCATCACACTAGCCAAATTCCAAGGGCTTAATAGTCTCACATGGCTGGTGGAAACAATATTAGACAATGGGAAGACAACGTTTCTATCATCGCGGAAAGTGTTATTGAAGAGAGTGGCTCCACAGCTTTTAGTCATCAGAATTTCATCACTCAGCCCCATCATTGTGACTGTTCACAGTGCCTCTTGCACCCATGATCTAATTAAAGTGTACCCAAAAAACAAAAGAGCAGTAGCTGTGAAGATTTTTTTAAACACGCAAAAGCTTAAGTTGGGGAAAATGGAAACAGCTGTTAATGTGAGAGTAATTATCGCACTCCACTAGTATTTGTTGAGGGTTATATTTGAAGGATGATTCCAAGGATTTGAGAATTGTAATGGTAAGCCTTCCTGGCCTCATAGATTTTCTGAACCAGAAAGAGGCACATGTATAAAGGGGCATTTGCCCATTCAAATGACATTTCTTGAGCACTTACTATATTTTAGGAGATGCAGATATGAATAAGGCAAAGTTGCTGGTTTCCAGAGAGTTCATGGTCTACTTGTGAAGACAGATAAACAGAAAATTACATCACTATAATGAATGCTGTTTAGAGTTGCACTAAACACAGATGGCTAAAAGAAGCCAGTTATAAGAACAGCAATTTCAGCCACTGGTAATTTTGTTTGGTGTTTTGCTGAAGGTGGGGAGCTACCTATTTTTTCTCCCAATACTTACCTAGTTGTTCAAGCCCTGTAGATTAAACAAAACTTATGCTCCACACCAATTTAAAACGACACTTTTATCATGCATTTGCTACTCCCCCCCACCGTGTGTGTGTGTGTGTGTGTGTGTGTGTGTGTGTGTGTGTGTGTGAGAGAGAGAGAGAGAGATACTACATCTGTTGCTAGTCTCTCTTCTATTCCATTAATCTGTCTCTTTTTGAAATAGTGCCACGCTTTTCAATGTATTGGTCCCCTAGCACACTCAGATATTAAACACATTATAATCTCACTTTGTTAACTTTCTTAAATTTTCTTTCCTTGGCTTTCCTTGGTACTTATTTGTCCAAATGCATTTTAGAATCACTTTGTCAAGTTTCTCAAAAATGTCCTACTGGGATTAATATTGTAATTGCATTAAACCAGTAAATTAATTGAGAGAGAACCTATTTATAACATTGCATCTTGCCTTTTAAGGACATAATATGTTTCTACATTAAACCAAGGTATTTTTTAATGTTCCGCAGTAAAACTTTGGTTTTTTTCCATACAGTTAAGTTTATTCCCTATGGGTTTGAAAAACTATTTTGCTGCTCTGGGAGAAGAGGATTGTTTTTCCACTATATTTTCTAACTGCTTATTGCTAGCATATAAGACATGAATTGATTTTTTTGTATTTTTTGTGTAGCTATTTTGCTGCCCTTTTTCATTAGTTCTAAGACTTCTTCAGGGGGCTTTCATGGGCTAGATAATCATATTGCCTATAAACGATGATTCAGTGTCTTCTTTCCAAATAAAGCGATCCTTCAGAAACACAAAACTGCTGATTTCCTTCTCCTGCTCCCATTGTCTGCAGTAAAGATCCAAATCTTCTAAGAGGGAATAGAAAATACTCTGTGATCCTGCCACATCCTCTAGATTCTGCGTTCTGCATCCACACTGCCTTCATTGCTGTACGGCCATCTCCAAGTTCTGGCAGACTCCCAAACATAGCCCAGGCTCTATGGTTGTTTCATACCTGGACTCTCCCTTCTTGGCCTTGATTCATCTTAAAATCTCAGCCCAGGAATTTTACGTATTCTCCTATGAGAACGTGGGCCCTCAGGTTCTCCTATGCTCTTGGAATGGCTAATAAGAATCATTCATCACCATAGTGTATCTGCAGTATAGGCAGGAACATTAGCTTTTGCATTAGAAACCTTGAGGTTGTACCTTGGATACACCATATATCAACTGTGTACCATGGGTAAGTTAATTTGTTCTTCATTTTTAAAGTGTGAGTCAACATCTAACTTACAGAGCAGTTACAAGGATTAAATGGAATAATTAAAGATCTTCATGTAATCCCTGGTTCATAGTAAGTCTTAAAGATAGCTATTACTTTATTGTCTTTATACTGTGGTTATTTTCATATTATTAAAATTTTTCTAACACATCAGCGGTTGTTCATATGCTCCTCTAGACTGCAAGCTTCTATAGGGAAGGTTCTGGTTTTTTGTTTTTGTTTTTTTCAGCCTATTCAGTGTAGAGTTTCTCAGGTATGGTTCGAGACCCCTCACATCACTCATGCGCGGCACTTGGTTAAAAGGGACTTTCCAAGTTACCCACAACTATTAAATCAAGGTCTGAAAAAACTGGCCCAGACGTATGGATTTTTAGCAATTACTAAGTAAGCTTTATGTACTGTAATGTTTGAGGGCATGGTACTACAGCGACCCCCAAAATCAACATTAATTGACTAAGTGCACAGAAATAATTGTACTGGGTCAAATAAGTCATTATGCAACCTCATGGGGAATTCACAAGTCACCTTATTATTAGGGACAAAGGCAACCTGTCTATGGCTCACTTGAAATTCAGGGGCTTGGCTGGGCACAGTGGCTCATGCACTTTAGGAAGCCGAGGCAGGCAGATCATGAGGTCAAGAGATTGAAACCATCCTGGCCAACATGGTGAAACCCCATCTCTACGAAAAATACAAAAATTAGCTGGGCATGGTGGCATGCACCTGTAGTCCCAGCTACTTGGGAGGCTGAAGGAGGAGAATTGCTAGAACCCAGGAGGCAGAGATTGCAGTGAGCTGATACTGCGCCACTGAACTCCAGCCCGAGGACAGAGCAAGATTCCATCTCAAAACAAGGCAAAACAAACAAAAAACCCACAAATTTCAGGGGCTTAGGCAAAATCTGGCACATAGTAAATGCTAAATACATATCATTGAATTTGCAAGTGGATATAAGAAAACCGTGTGAGTCCTTAAGCCCACTAGGCTTGTCTCTTAGAAGACAAGATGAGGCAAATCCTTTGCCCATTCCTTGCTCCCAGCCATTCTTGCTAAAACATCTCAGCGTCACTTTCAAAGGGAAGCTGCTTTTGTATAATCAGCCCCTTGGTTGCAGAAGCATCCATTACTTTTGCAGCTTAAAGATCCAAAATAAGAATTTGTCTTTTCCAGTTAAGGAGATTCATCCAATCCAAAAAAAGTATGGGTTTTATTGGTTCTTTTTTAATATTATCAAAGCAATATATGTTTATTGGAAAAAAACTTGGAAGATAAGACAAACATAAGGAATGAAATAAAACATAAGCCACAATTTTTCCATGTATTACTGTTACCATTTGAATGCTGTTATTGCCATCCTATTTCATTAGCATGTGCTTTTTACACAGCTCATAAGTTGCAAGGCTCGGGTAAGCATTGCCTACATCCTAAAAAGGATCCAAAACGTTATTTCCAGCAGCTGCATAATACTGTCGTATGGATATGCCATAATTACCATTTTATTCTCCTATTGGACATGCAGATTATTTCCAAAGTCTCATTAATACAAATAATGCTTTCTTGAACATCCTTATATAGGCCTAATTTGTTTTCATTTGTGATTATTTCCTTATGATAAATTCCTGGAAATAAAATTACTGCATCATCAGGTAAGAACATTTCTAGAGCTCTGGATATATATTTCAAACTGCTTTCCAGAAAGTTTGTAAAAATGTATGTCCCTATGGAGAGTTTGGTAGTGTCTATGAATCCTATTTTCTTATTTTTTCTTCTTTTAATGTGAATCATTTGTCCTTGGCTAAAAGAATCCTAAAAATTTGGGAAGTCAAAAAGACTTCCCAGTTGTTGGTATCCTAACAACAGAAGCCCAGCTGACATGCTTTGATGCCCCGCTTCCTTTGGATTTTTATCTCCCAAAGAACAAGACCAAAGTCCCCAAAGGGGGTCTCCGAGAACCTTTTCAGTCCTCACTCTACCTTCTGCCTGTCCTTGCTTGTAGAAGGGAGAAGCTCTGAAGGTGGACTTTGGTGAAATAATCCAACTGTCATCTTGGCCTTGTTTCCATAAGATATGGTGTCAGCTTTGGGCTGGTTCTTCCAGAATAATATATGAGTACTAGGGCAAGCCATGCAGTCAGCCACAGAGGGCCAGGAGTTTGTGGGTATGGGAATCTCTTCTTCCTGGTGTCCTCTGGAGAAAACAAGACTCTTCCAGTTCTCACAGTTAGTGAGTAAAGATGGATGCAACTTATTTCTCCCATCTAAGTACTAACCAGGCCCAACCCTGCTTAGCTTCTGAGATCAGACAAGATAGGTGTGTTCAGGTGTTCAGGGTGGTAGGGTTGTAGAGGCATGCAATTCATTTCTAATAAAAGTGCCCACCTCTCTTCCTGTTTCCCAATTCTGATTCTTATTCTGCCACCACCTAGAGACCATGTAGGGGCAAAATGACAGGCAGGCATGTGTCTAAGGACATGGATGGAAGCACATGCTGATGGGACTAACTCCAAGAGGAACCAGTAATGCAGAAAACTCAGCTGCTGAGTTAGGCTGCTCTGGACTGAACGTCCCCCTGAGCTAGAGGCCTTGTCTAACCTACTATGGCATTCTTATGTGCAATTCAACTCTTTTGAAGGACATCTCAGCACCAAGGGCTCCATCCACCAGGTTCCAGATAATACAGAGAATAAAAATGCTAACTGAGTTGAAGGCTCAAGATAAGCCAGGTTATGACAGAATCAAACGACTTGCATGGAGCTCGGGACCAAATCTGTTAGTGACCCTGAATATCTGTGCATCCCTCTGCATTTCCCATCTTCCCATGTGGCCAGGGTGGGCCATGTGATGAATGTTGGCCAATAAAATGTGAGAATGTTGCCAGGTTTTAGTTCAGACGTATGTCACTCCTGGGCTGTGGCTAAGAGCGAGGTGACCTCCATAACACTCCCTTGCTCTGCTACAGCAACCATGGAGACTGTGGATCATGGAACATCTTGTTTTGTAAATAAGAAATAAAATTTTATTGTGTTAAGCCACTGAGATCTCAGGGTTTATCTGATATAACAGCTAACTTTAATTATGCTGATTAATATAGAAATATAAAGTCAGTCTGAGGATCTTCTGTTTGGACATGCTGGTTAATAACAAAATTTTTGTCATCTTTTCTACACTCCTAATGGCCTTGATCAAGAGCCCTGTAGGTTCAGACCCTAAAATGGGGTTTGGGTAGCATATTCCAGTTGATGGCCAGGTCTAATATTATTATATAATCTCTAAGAATTGACAAAAGTCATAGATTATGAAGAAATATGGGTGAAGGTAGGAAGTAAAGGGTAATGAATCTCACAGTCCTAGGTTCAAATTTGATTCCACCAATAATCAGCTGTGACTTCAGGAAAATCATTTATCTTCTCAGCCTCAAAGTTTTATAAATCTATAAAATGAGAGTAGTGATACTACCTGCCTCATCATAGATCTGGTGTGAGGATCAAATGAGATCATCCGTAGAAAGCATTTAGCACAATGCTATGTACCATGCTATTTGACAGATGGAGAAACTGAGTCTTAGAAAGCTGAAGGGATCTGGCCATACCACACAGTGAGTTATTTGCAGAACCTGGTTAGAAAGCCAGCCCTGTCTGAACTCCAAAGTTGGCCGTGTCTCCTCTATGCCCTTCTCCTTTCTCTGCAGGGCTTCTTGTTTGTGGAGCGATTCTTTGCAGTGTAAGGGCGTTGTGTGTGGCGTTCATTTGTCTCAGCTGGGGCTCTGCTCTCTGGTCAGGGTTCTAGGCGTCCTGTGGGCCACAGGGAGGGATGTTAGAAGTTGATAGGATTTTACTGTCATTGGAGAGAAGACTGGGGAAACAGCTGAGACAGAGACTGTCTTAGAGCCTGTTCATGTCAGTGAATGAGAAGCTTTGAAACTGTTTCTGAGATCCATTTAAAACAACAGAAAGACACTATTCAGGCAAAAATCCCTCTGCCAAGTACGTCCCATTAAGGCTTCCTTTGTGTAGGCCTAAATAATGGGCTGTGATAGCCTAGGCCGGTGAAAGGGAACAAAATTTCTATGAGAAGTGCAAGATGATGTTTCTCTGAGACAGCCTTTGTTGCATAAGCCGTCATTGAAATATGGGAGGGGAAACATGATAAGCAAATGGTTTCTGGGCACAGAGTTATGTGAAGTGAAGATAAAGAGGCAAGCTTTCTGAACAGCCTCCAGGCAGTGGCTATGAGAAGGATTTTTATAGTGTTGTACAAGGAGGATAGAGATGGAGTGGAGAAAATGTGACTTCTACCCAGTATCCTTTCTCACTGCAAAACTTTTTTCTTTTTTTCTAATTATACTTTAAGTTCTGGGGTACATGTGCAGAACATGCAGGTCTGTTGCATAGGTATACACGTGCCATGGTGGTTTGCTGCATCCATCACCCTGTCATCTACATTAGGTATTTCTCTCAATGCTCTCCCTCCCCTAGCCCCCTACCCTGCAACAGGTCCTAGTGTGTGATGTTCACCTCCCTGTAACCATGTGTTCTCATTGTTCAACTCCCACTTATGAGTGAGAACATGTGGTGGTTGGTTTTCTGTTCCTGTGTTAGTTTGCTGAGAATGATGGCTTTCAGCTTCATCCATGTTTGTGCAAAGGACTTGAACTCATCCGTTTTTATGGCTGCATAGTATTCCATGGTGTATATGTGCCACATTTGCTTACTTGAAAACTTTCTAAGCAACATCATTAATGCCTTCAGCTCAGCATTTTTCCTCTGCATCATTGTCATCATCGTCATGGTCATGGATACTATTTTTGAAGCATTTATCACATGCTGGGACTTTACATCCACAATCTCATGTTATTATTGTAAGAGTCATGTTGGTGTTACCTTTATTTTTATTTGATAGATAGGGAAACTAAAGCTCCACGGAGCTAAGGAAATTACCATTAGTCATATGGTATGTAGTAAAGAGTTCCACCTTACCTGGGCCAGGCATGGTGGCTCACACTTGCAATCCCAGCACTTTGGGAGGCCAACGTGGGAGGATTGCTTGAGCCCAGGAGTTTGAGACCACTCAGGGCAATATAGTGAGACCTTGTCTTTATTTATTTATTTATTTATTTATTTTTTGAGACAGATCCTCAGTCTTTCACACAGGCTGGAGTGCAGTGGCACAATCTCAGCTCACTGCAACCTCCGCCTCCTGGGTTCAAGTGATTCTCCTGCCTCAGACCCCTGAGTAGCTGGGATTATAGGCACCCACCACCATGCCCAGATAATTTTTGTATTTTTAGTGGAGATGAGACTTCACCCTGTTGGCCAAGCTGATCTTGAACTCCCAACCTCAGGTGATTGCCCACCTTGGCCTCCCAAAGTGCTGGGATTACAGGCATGAACCACCATGCCTGACTGTCTCTATTTTTTTTTATAATTAAAATTTTGGAGGCCAAGGTGGGTGGATTACTTGAGTCCAGGAGTTTGAGACCAGCCTGGGCTACCTGGAGAAACTCCATCTCAACAGAAAATACAAAAATTAGCAGGGCATGGTGGCATAAATCTGTAGTCCCAACTACTCAGAAGGCTGAGGTGGGAGGATTGCTTGAGCTAGATTCTACTGGTTCTAGCCTGGCACCAATTCATAGACATAGGGAACCACATTTGCTTGTGAAATCCCTTTTTTTCCATTGTGGAAAAGGCAATATTTTTTTCCAGTCAGGCATCCACTTTTTATATGTGATAAATCCCCCAAATGCCTTCAGTATCTACTAGACTGTGTTCTCCTGGGGAATAGGGAGAGTATCTTTTTATCTCTGCATCCTTCACATTCAACACAGGAACTAGCCCATATCAGATAGTCAAATGTTTGTTGAATAAATTAGTTAACATATTTCTGGCTATGACACATTCATAATTAGATACAATGCCTATGGCAAATGATTAGGACAAAATAATACCTCCTGCTCCAGTGTCTTGAAACTTGCTGTATAAAGTTGCCCTACTGAGAAGCAGCTGAATCACAGATTAGCCCCTGCAATTATAGATGCCTGTCCTTCTGACATACTTACAATTGTATGTTCATATTGGAAACCACAGTTGTGACCTTGGTTACTGGCATTTTAGTACATATGATGTATCTCCCCTAATCAGCAGACATGTTGGCCTCTGGCTATATGTCAGTCTCTGTTTATCTGATGGTCAACTCTGTCTTTGAGATGTCCCTCCATATCATATCTTCCACAGAAAATTCTCTATATGTCAGATCACCTATACTTTAAGTAAAATCCATTCCAAACCTACCCTTCAAAACCATGGAGACGTGGTAAAAACCATGTCTCCATGTTTGTGTGAAGAGAGGCTAACAGTAAAGAGAAACAAAACCAAACCTTAATTTACCTAAATGTATACATGGCATCCCATGCTGGAATTAGTCCATCCCAATGGCAGAGCATCAAGAGGACTTGGTCTGTTCTGATATGGAGGAAGGGAAGGCCTTGGACCAAGAAAAGCAAGACACATAAATGACTATTATTCTCAAAATCTGGACTAGGTACTCTGTGTGGCATTCCATTTCTTTCACAGATGACCCTTCAAGGAAGGGCCTTTACATACACCATTTCCTTAACTTGGAATGCTTTCTACTTGGATAACTCTTAATCATCCTTAGGATCTTAACTCATTCTCCAGACCTGATCAAGCCTTCCTATTATGCATTCTTAAGGCATGATGTGATTTCCATCTTTGGGACTTAGCTCAGTTATAATTTTAGTTGCTCGGTAGTGTGATTCTTCTTCCTCTTCTTCCTAACTCTACTATCGTGAGCAAAGGAGGTCTTTCAAATAGGGCAAGGATTGTATTTAGTCACCACCAAATCTCTATAGAGCAGAGCACTGACACCTGGTAGTTTTTAATAAGCCAATGCTGGAAATAAAGTGATCCCTAAAGTTGCAGATAAGGCTCAGAGAACACAAATGACTTTTCCAAGGTTGCATAGACAGGAAGCAGTAAAGCTGGGACTGATGTCCTCTTGACTCAAATGTCTACACTCTCTTCTCTGGGCATCCTTGTCTCCTACTGAAAGAACTGGATATGCTCAGAGCAGCTTCCAGAGGACCCTTGCCAGGAGCAGTTACCATTTGACTGAAAGTGAGGCGGGAGCTGAAAAGAACTGATGAAAGGTCATTTATTACCCACTGGGTTTCAGAGGGAGACTTGCTTTATGAGGTTATTTTACAGGGACCAAGGATTTTGATCCTTACATTGAGGAAGGTGTCACACAGGATAATGCTGCTTTATGAACTACACCTTTGGGGAGATAGAGAGTGTGGGAGAGAGGTTTTAAATGGGGTCAGAAGAGGGCATTACAAATGACATTCTACTGAAATCTGAGCTCTGACTACTGCACCTTCATTTCCAGAAGGAAGAAAAGCTATTATTCGGCTTGGCAAAACTCATTTCATTTTCTGAAGGCAATGGGATATCATGAAAAACACAAGGGCTTTGAAGGCAGAAAGGCCTGGGATTTGGTCTCACATGGGCTGCTTACAAGCTGTGTGACTTTTGGAAAACTGTGTAAACTCTCTGTGCGTCAGCCTCCTTGTTGGCAAGTATGAGAATAATAACGCCTTCCATTCATGGTGTTGGGGAATATTTAATGAGACAGTGAATTTAAAATTACCCAGTAGGGTGCCTATCACAGGGCAGATACTCAGGAAATTTTGGTTCTCATCCAGTAAAATGTAGTCATTCTATTGTTAAAATGGGGGCAGACAACAGGGTTATGTGGAAAGAGGATAGGAAGCAGAGACAAGTGACCTTTAGAGTCCCATCTAAAGATGGATCCTTGATTTTCCTTCATGTTTGTTGAGTGTCTCTCAATATTAACCTGCACCAAGGTTGATGGGTACAATTGTTTGACATTGAAATGTGAACAAATTGGAATCTTGGTCATGAAACACTTTACAGGACTTTTTCATGATGAAGATAAGGGATATCTTCAGACCTTTAGTAGGGGATTACAGATAATCTAATCATACAATCCATTTATTCATTCATTCAGCATGGATGATACTAACAGCTAACATGTTGTGGATAAATACTTACCATGAGCAAGATCCTGATGCATGTCCTCATTTAATCTGCTAGACCAAAAATGTACATCTGTTATCCCTGTTGTACAGGTGAGAGAACTGAGGCTCAGAAAGGCTAGGTAGCTTGCCCAAGATCACACAGCTGGTAAGTGATGGCCCTAGGATTTGAATCAGGCAGTACAACTGTAGCTTTTGTTGGAAGGATACTAAGCTATGCCATGCCCAGTTTCCTCCTCCACTGAAGCCCAGATATCGGTGATATTCTCATCTGAGCACTGTAATTATTCATGAGAGCAGCTAAGATAAATTGCTCTTTGAAAAGCAATTAGTTGAGGGTCTGCACTGAAGTTCACAAATAGTAGAGGAGATGAAAGTGGAAAAATATAAACATAATATAACATGATATGTGCTAAAGAAAAGAGCATGCATGAAATGCCCCAGAGTGGGAGTTAGGGGACGCTTCGTGTAGCCCTGAAACTTAAGCTGTCTCTATTTTTACTTCTTAACAAAATGTTTTAATAAATAAATATGAGTACACATAAAATAACTTCAAAAGAAACTTTTCTAGGTGTGGCTATGTAGAATTTCATTTTATGATGATTTATGTAATTCTGTGTAATAATCAGTCTCTGGGCAATGGGAAGATGTAAATGGAATGATCTAATAAGACTAGAGGATGATTTATGGATTTCAGATAATGTTCTTGGACTGAGCTTGATCATGAAGAATCAGGAATATTTCAGTTAGGAGAAGAGGAGATGGACGCTCCTGTTCCTAGCGATACAATCTCCTACATGGAAGATAGTGTTTAAGGCTCTGGCTACAATGTACTTTGGGTTTAGTGAAACCCTGAATGCCTTATCTGTTGGACAGTCGAGGCTGGGGCTTGCACCGGACATCCTTAAATGAGAAAATCCTGCGGAGGTAATTTTTGTAAGTGACCGGGATTGTAGTCCATGGCCTTCAATGCTGTGGCCTTTGCTTCTAGATGTCACAGTGGCCAGAATACCCCCCTCCTATTGCTGCCCTAGGGTAGCTTCAAATTATACAAAGAACACTTGCCAGGTATAGGAGGCCCTAGGTTATCTCCCATGCTGTAGGGATGAGATGTTCTAAACTGAGACACAAAAGCTTTAACAAAGTTGAATAAGCACAAAAATTATAGCAACTTCTTAATTCCACCCCCTTCTGTTACCATAGAACACAGAGAATAAGGGGACAAATTTCTGACGACCTCTTCTTGTCCAGTGGCTTTTTCTCACCCTGTGATATTTTTCAAGATTAGAATGTCTGAAGAGGTGCATTGACTGAAATTTACAAATCAGTGGATTGGGTCTTTTCAGAATACCTGTCATAGCAGAGGACTCTAAAACAATTTGGGCAGTAGGAAGAACAAAAGAAATCTACCAGAGGAAGGCACAGGCATTCAATATATCAGGCTTGCCAAAGATTGGGGGACTCTGGGGGATTTGAGGTTTTCTGTCTGAGTTTATGTCTAATTCTGTTTTAATGACATGTCTCTGTATGTTTAGCTATCTTTGAATTTGTTTATTGTTTCTTTCCCCTGGAAAGTTGTGCTACACTTGAGTGTCCCTCCACTCAAAGCCAGGGAGAAGAGCAGGTTTGGTAGGAAGCAGAGGCACAGTTACAGCGGGTGTGGCAGATTGCTGCCCATTTGTACTCCGAGGCTGACGCTCAAAGACGCTGGTTTGTTCTTAAAAGTTAAACCCCTCCTCAGCTTGTCCAGATGCTGCCCTGTTATAGCTGTGCCTTTATTAAACACAGGCAGCAGGCAGGCAGAAGAAAATCCAAGTCATAAAATGCAAGGATGCACACACTTCTCATAAAGTTGCTCTTCAGACAAATTTATTTTTTAAATACAGGAAAGAATGATCACATTTTTACATGACAGCATGCTGTCAAGGCCTGGGTGCTGGAATGATATAAGGGATAGAGAAGACACAAGCCCAACCCTCCAAGGAGCTTTTCTGTCTATATCCTTCAAAAGTCTGCAAACTGTTCATGTTATTGCTAAAAAAGCCAACATTTATTACTTACTATATTCCAACCCCCTACTATGCATATTCTTAGTGAATCCTCAACATAGCCCTAAAAGGTTGGTACTGTTACTATCTCCATTTATAGACAGGGAAGCTGAATGTCTTACCCAAGTTCTCACATCTCTCAAATAATGATCGTAGGCTGCTAATCACTCTACTAATTACTATCTAGGATGTGGTGAGTAGTGGGAACACAGAATACCCAAATCCTGCTCCAAAACACTAAGCCCCTGGTGATTCTTTTAGGTACTCAACAGTCTCCTCAGGCAATTACAACCAGAGCACATGGCTTAGCCCAAAAGCTTTTGAGGCTCTCCCGGCCATCACCACCCTGAAGCCAGAGTCTTGCCTCTGTCAATTTCTGCAGAATGAAATGGTCATGAGAAGAAAGTCAGCAAAGATGAGGTGGAAGATCCTGATTCTGAAAACCCTCCCAGGATCCTGGGGTGTAGGAATAGGGGATACGAAAACAGGCAAGACACAGCCCCCCTCTGAAAAGTTATTACCTCCTTTGTTAAACTAGGAGGTTGGAAAAAAGATAATTGTTATTAAGAGGCAGTGCAATACAATAGTTAAGAACCTCAGTTCTGGGGTGAGTTGCCTACTTTCAAATCTGATCTCAAGCATATTAGCTCTGTGGCTTTTGGAAAAGTTTCTTGACTTGTTATACGTGTTTTCTTACCTTTAAAATACAGGATTAATAAAATGCCTGTTTCATGGGGATGGTTTTAAGATTTAAATGAGATGCTAAAGCATTACAGTCCTGACGTTGCATGTGCTGGATGTGTGTCTGAGTACTGACTTTACATAAAGATGAATCTCAAACGCAATTGCCTTGGGCACCACTTAGAAAAAAGTTCCAAGCAGTTGCAGTAAGTGGTAGGAGAGATGCATTTGCCACTCAAGGAGAAGGAAAAGGGCAAGATCTTTAAGAAATTAAAATTGGGAGTGCGACATTCAAAAGGTCAGGGCAGGAGGTCCACAGTTGCCTCACTACCCACCCACGCGGCACAGACAGGGTCTCTGGTGTGGACACCACTGTGCCCCACTGGGTGGAAAGATTGAAAGCAGCCAAATAATTCAGGACACCAACTCCAGTTTCTCAGAGGAAGAAATGATGCTTTGTAGGGCAACTGTCCAAAGAGGTGTTGTCCCCAAATAGCTAAGAAGCAGCAGCATGCCCAGGAAAGGTGATGACAGAGCCTGAAGGATTCTATCCAATCTGAGGATGAGATGCTGTCGTTTCTCAGGATTAACTTCATGACTATGCTAAACTCTTCATAAATACACAATCTCACTGAATCCTCCATCCCATGAAGGAGACACTTAAAATCCCCACTGTAGGGATGAAGAAACCAAGGCACAGAGAGTTTTTTTTTTTTTTAATTGCCTGATGCTACACATCCAGAAAGACAAATCCACAGCGTCTGACCCCAGAGCTTAGGTAATAGGAACAACATTACATTGAAGCAGCTTGCAGAAAATCATGCAATGAAAGAAGAGAATGGGCTGGGCACGGTGGCTCACACCTGTAATCCCAGCACTTTGGAAGGCTGAAGGGGGTGGATCACAAGGTCAGGAGACCAAGACCATGCTGGCTAACATGGTGAAACCCTGTCTACAAAAAAAAAAAAAATTAGCCAGGCGTGGTGGCGCACACCTGTAGTCCCAGCTACTCAGGAAGCTGAGGTAGGAGAATCGCTGAACCCGGGAGGCAGAGGTTGCAGTGAACCAAGACCACACCACTGCACTCCAATTTGGGTGACAGAGCTAGATTCCATCTCAAAAAAAAATGAATATATGAATACATACATTCCATGCAAATGAATGGATGGATTCATGAGAAAATTGAGGTGGAGGAGAAATAAAAAAAAATTGAAAGCCATTGGGTAAACTTAATTTGTCAGATTTGTGGCCACTGACTATGGGATATAATGATTTGAGAAAGGCTATGAGTTAAATTCAGCTCCTTAGCGGCCAGGGTAGACCAAAACAGCAACAACAACAACCAGATCTCAGTGCCATGAAATAAGACCCAGTTATGTGCCAGAAAGGCCTAGACCACTTTGCTTGGTTTGTTTGTTTCCCAAAAGAAAACTTTAAGGGCCTTTGTGAGGGAAGAAGGTTTTTTTTTTTTTGTAGTTGAAAGGAATAATTACCTACTGTGATTCCAATCAATTTTATTTTAGACCTGATTATATAAACACATTGATAAGTACAGAATATAATTATGTAGCCAACAAAGCATCCTTCCTCTTTCCCCTTCCTACGCCCAAAAAGCCCAGTATCTGGGAATAATGGTAGAAAAATCTCATTACCTTTTAATTTAATGGTTCTTTTAAACATTTACAATCAATTTTAACATCTACTCTTTATAATAATAATAGAATTTATTTAGCACCTAATAAATGTCAAGCCCACGTGTATCACTAACATGACCTAATGTGATTTTAACAATAGCCCTGATGTGGTAAATATTATAATTTGCATCTTTGCAGATGAAACAGGTTCAGAGAATTAGCAATCTGGAAGTGGAGGCAGAACCAAGACTCAGGTCAGCTGGACTTCAGAGCCACACCCTGTCCATCACAACACATTTCTTTAAGCCTATAGTTTTCAACCTTGTCAGCCTAATATAACCTCTCTAAGGGGCTCTGAAAAATAACCAATGTTTGGGCCCCTTTTCAGACCAAATGAATCAGAATCAGTGGGAAAGAAGCATAGCTGGTCACCTGGCACTTTTAAAACTCATTGCTCGATCTTTCTTTCCCTTTCTTTCTTAAAAGGAGAACGTGAGATTTGGAGCACATCTCTCTGTTTCTCTCTCTCTCTTTCTCTCTGTTTCTCTCTCTCTCCCTCCCCCCCGTCTCCTCTCTCCTCTCTCCTCTCTCCTCTCTCTTCTCTCCTCTCTCCTCTCTCCCCTCTCTCCTCTCTCTCCTCTCTCCTCTCTCCCCTCTCTCCTCTCTCTCCTCTCTCCTCTCTCCTCTCTCTCCTCTCTCTCCTCTCTCCTCTCTTTCTTTCTTTGAGTCTTGCTCTGTCACCCAGGCTGGCGTGCAGTGGCATGATCTTGGCTCCCTGCAACCTCAGCCTCCCATCCAAGTGATTCTCCTGACTACAGGTGCCCACCACCAGGCCTGGCTAATTTATATATTTTAGTAGAGACAGTTTCACCGTGTTGACCTGGCTGGTCTGAAACTCCTGATCTCAAATGATCCACCCACCTTGGCCTTCCATGATTTTTCTTTTTAATCAAGGTAAAACTCCCCCAACATAAAATTAATCAATTTAAAAATGAATAGTTCAATGGCATTTAGTACATTTACAGTGTTGTGTAACCACCACCCCTGCCTAGACATTCCAAAACATTTTCACCACTTCCAAAGAAGACACTATATCCATTAAACAGTCATCTCCCCTTCCTTGCTCCCCTGAGTCCCTGGAAACTACCAATCTACTTCCTGTCTCTAGGAATTTATTTGTTCTGTACATTTCATATAAATGGAATCCTTCCACAGGTGGCTTTTGTGCCTTTTTCTTTCACTTAGCATTTTGTTTTTGAGGTTTATCCACATTGTACATGAATCAGTACTTTATTCTTTTTTTATTGATGGACAGTGCAATATGTCTTGAGAATTGCCAGTGAATGATAACTCTCATAACTGCCACACGAAGTTGCGGGGGATTGCAGATCTGTATTTACGTTTTAACAGTGAGAGACTCAGAGCACGGGACATGCTCCAAATTTCACAAAATCTGGCCTCCTCTTTCTCTAGGCCCACAGTATTATCACCACATAATCCTTCCTTAGCCACACTTAACAAACTTTTCCTATAATTTGGGAGTTTTTCTTCCCTCTATTTTTGTTTCAGTAACATTCACATAAAGCTCAGACAGACTCTCCAGGGTCTTAGCAATGCATGTGTTGGGGATGAGATGGGCTAGACATTTTTTCTTTTTCTTTTTCTGGAGATGGTGTCTTGTTCTGTTGCCCAGGCTGGCCTCAAACTCCTAGCCTCAAAAATCATCCTCCTCTTCAGCTTCCTAAGTAGCTAGGGCTACAAGCTGCACTGACTTTTTTTTTTTTTTTTTTTTTTAAGAGACAGAGTCTTGCCCTGTTGCCCAGGCTGGAGTGCAGTGCTGCAGTGTCAGCTCACTGCAACCTCTGCCTCCCAGATTCAAATGATTCTCCTGCCTCAGTGTCTCAAGTAGCTGGGATTACAGGAGTGTGCCACCACGCCAAGCTATTTTTTTGTATTTTCAGTAGAGACGGGGTTTCACCATGTTGGCCAGGCTGGTCTAGAACTCTGGACCTCAAATGATCCACTGCTCGGCCTCCCAAAGTGCTGGGATTACAGGTGTGAGCCACTGTGCCCAGTCAGCACTGACTTTTTGACCCTTTTTATTTTTGACCCTTAGCAGCCACTTAAGACCCACTTAAGAAGACTGAAAAGCTCTTGAGCATGAATGCCCCTCTTTCTTCAGGAAGCTCAAACCCCACCATTTCTTCATTCATTAATTTTGCAACACTTACGAAGTGACTCCTTTCGTGTTCTAGGAACTACATGACAATCTAAAGATAAAGAGGTGAACAAGATAAACATGTACCCTGATTTGGGGAGTCAGCTGTCTAGTAGAGAAAGTCAGAAATCAAGCAAGAGGTGTAACCGATAGTTAATAGTTTACAAGAGAGAGGAATGCCACAAAAGAGATGCATGGATCAGTGAGAATTTAATAAAGGACGGGCCTTGACCCTGCCAAGGGTATGGGGCAGGGCTTCTCCATTGTCAATGTGTGCATGCCTCTCCAGGGATTTGTTAACATGCAGATTCTGACTCAAAAGGTCTGGGCTGGGATGAGATGCTGCAATTATAACACGCTTGGAGATGATGCTGATATTGTTCGTCTGTGAATCATGCCTTCAAGAAGTGAGGTGTGAGCTGTGGCCTGAGGGATATATAATAGTTAAGCAGGGATGTTCTCTCCTCCTAAATAGGTTTGTTCATTGTTGCTTTGGACAAGAAGAGGCATTCTTTGACCCTTCAGCCCTAGATCCTAGCCTGACAGATGATGGAGGCATGGTTAGATGGAGAAATGGTTACAGGATGGTCAGGCAGGAGACAAATAGGCTGTCCACCTTTTTACAAATATTTCAGAAAGCAATTGTGTTAGGAGGCTCTGGAGTTAGGAAACATGTGAAGCCTGAAACCACCAGCCTTTAGAGAATTTCTGGTTCCATTCTTGTATTTTAAAACTAGAACCTGGGAGTCTGCATAACCCTTGATATTTATTAACATTTATTGCTTACCTGTTGTGTGGGAAGTCCTACACCATGTACATTGTTTGCATTAACTTGTGCAATTCTCAAAACAACCCATAGTAATTGACGTTAACATCTGCAGGTTATAAAGGGGAAATGTAAGCAAAGATTTGTCCATTGCCACACAGGTGGTAAGTGATAGAGCTGGGATTTGAACCCCCACCTCCAGACTGCCTAACTCCAAAGCTGCACTCTTTGCATGGCATCTGCTGACCTGATTCTTTATTCATTCATCTGCTTAATTTTCTTAAAATTAAGCTTTAACTTTTGCTAAAATAGAGACAGGCAAATGAGGGGCTGGTGATTCTCCACCCTAATGACTGTTTATGTTTGTCTGGTGTCCAGTCACTCACTGGACACAGTCTTGAGCCTGTCAACTGGGCCCCATCTCTGCTGCCAATCTCCTGGTCCAAATGACCATCCTCTTTCACCCAAACAACAGCAACATTCTCCAACTGATCTTTCAGCCCTGAGGTCTGCTCCCTGCCTTCACCTTGCATCTTGCATAGAGGCCAGAGTGATCTTTCTAACGTGAATATGACCGTGTTATGCCCTTGGTGACCTCTCCGACAGCTCCTTGTGTCCTCAGGATAAAGTCTCCACTCCACAGCATGGTACACAACCGCCCTCTCCAGCCTGATCTCATTTTTCAGCATTTTCTACCTCTCATTCTACATTGCAGCCAGGCAGAAACTTCTGGAGTCCTGCCTCTCCAAGCCCCTTCTGGCCCCAGGACTCAGCCGTGTGGTGTTCCCTCTGCCCAGCACACACCCTGCCTCCTTCCCGTGTCTGGCTTCTGCTGTTCCCCTCATCTCAGCTGAGCTATCATTCCTTCTTGGTGGTCTTGCCTGGACCCTTAATATTAAGTCAGTGGCTATTCTCAGGGTTCCCACTTCCCCATTTGCTGTACTATTTATACTCTGTCGTAATCATCTATGCTCATGCCCAGCTCTTCCTCTAGAAACTAACCTCCATAGGAACAGTGCAGTGTCTTTGTCTTTCTAGTATTTCATTCCCAAACACCTGTGCACTTAGTAGGCACTCGGAAAATATTTGCTGAATTGATGTACCAGATAATTAGGAGGCTAATTTGGGTGGAGGATCTAAATTATCCAATTATCTAAAAAGGAAATAAATATTTAGGGGAAGCTTACATCATCTATTTCTGCTATGTAAAAGAAATCTTTTCCCTGAAATATAGTTTTATTTTCCTCTATGCTATAAGGATTTAGCCCCACAAACTCTGAAATGCATGGAAACCACCAGATGGTCAAAGAAACGCATTAAAAATTCTGATGTTCAGGCACTACCCACTGGGATTCTAATTCAGCAAGTGTGAGGTGAGACCCAGGAATCTGTATTTATGAAGATCTCCATGGGGGACCTTGATATACACACCCAAGTTGGAATACCACTGAAATATATATAAAGCCTAGCCTATTGCTTGGCACAAAGTAGGAACTCTAAAAATGTTTGTTCTACTCACTCATTTCCCGACCAGATGAGAGCAGGCCTGATGTCTCCTAATTCCTTTCTTCTAGGGTCACATATTTTCTACCTGTTAAATGACAAATGTGAAGTAGGCCCCAGAGCTGAAACTCCATCCGTCCCTGAGCCCACTCAGGAACAGAAAGGCATCTCAAGCCCGTCATACTATAGGACCTACAATCCTTCCCGCCTGTTAACAATATTATAGAGGCAGCTGGCCCACCATGTTAGTATGACAGGTCTATTTTCATATGGAAAAGAAAATTATAGAGAGGCATAAACATTTGCCAACCAGAGAGATGTTATTATAGCTGCAAATTGCATTCATATGTTTGGTAATACTAGAGTTAATGCATTTCCGAGAGTTCTTCAGCAAGTGAGCCCATCTGAGAAAAACCTTTCTTTTCTGTTTTTATAAAAAAAGGTGTTACCCAGCAGCTCCAATCCAGCAGGCTGGTTACTGGCTGCAGTGGGGAATCCCAAGTCTGCAGGATAGAGGGCAATATTCCTCTGCTGAAAGAGGGCAGTATTCCCTCTGATTTAGTTAAATGTAGGACCGGCAGGGAAGGTCCTTACTCCCACACTCTGAAGCTTTGAAGGAATATTAAAGAGAAGAAGGTATTTACTATTAACTGAGCATTTACTGTGTACCAAACACTCTGCCAAGCACATTGCACTTGCATCTCACTTTACCTTCCCTGCACCTCATAGAGTGGTATTATTATCTCCTTTTTAGAGATAAGAAAACTGAGGCACAGAAAGTTCAGGGATGTTGGTTGAAATCTAGCAGCTCAGAAGCCCAAGAGGTGAGATTTAAGCTCATGCCATCCAACCTCCAAACCCAAAATCTCAACCACCGAAGTCTTCGTGTGAAACTTAAACAGTCCTATATCATAGTACCCATTCTATAGATGTGTAATTTGTATCAAAAAGTCTCTTGCCTAAGAGGCAGAACCAGGGTTCGAACCAGTTTGTTAAGTGCTTGTCCAACCAGTCAGTCAATGCATCTTGTTGAAATGCTACTCCATGGCAGGCTCTGAGCTCAGCAGTGAGAAACATGGCAGACACCATCTCAGTCCTTGGAAATTTTAACCTTTGTGATGCTCTGGTACTCCCTCTGGCATGAAAAACCCTTTGCTATTTATGGCCGTTGTACCTTGTGTCCCCTCCTATGGCCTATCATGACCCCCATCCCTTGGCCGTCTGGAATACCTTGCCCTGGCCCAAATCCAGAGTCTGATCCAAATAGTCCTCTGCCACCCACCTTTAGAGACTGCTGCCAATACATGAATCCACAAAATCAAATGATGGTCAGCATATTCGTCAGCTTGGGTTGCCATAACAAAATATCAGATTGAGTGGCTTCAACAACAGAAATTTCTTTTGTCACAGTTCTGGAGGCTGGAAGTTCAAAATCAAAGTACCAGCAAATTCAGCTCCTGGTGAAGGCTCCTGGTGCAGTCATCTCCTCAATGTGTCCTCACAAGGCTGAGAGACAGAGCTTGGGTGTCTCTTCCTTTCATTATAAGGATGCCAGTCCTATGGATGAGGACCCCACCATTATAACCTCCTTTAACCTTAACTGTGTCCTTAAAGGCCCTGTCTCCAAATATAGTCCATAAGGGATTACGTTCAACATGAATTTGGAGAGAACAGAATTCAGTCCCTAACAGTCAACTATAATTCCCACCCTCAAAATCTCCTTTAACTTTAATTATGTCCTTAAAGGCCCAATCTCAGTTCACAGGGGATATGTTCAACATTAATTTTGGGAGACAGAATTTGGTCTACAACAGTCAGCTACATTTCCCACATTGTGAAAACCACTAAACTTAAGAAGCAGAAGATTCTGAGTCATTCCATCCACACTTTGCATTTGCAGATGGGAAAACTGAGGCCCAGACTAGGAGAATACCTTATCCAGGGCCAAAAATCCAGGGAGGGCCAGACCTAAGCCAAGAACCAGAGCCAAACTTTGGTTGTACATCTAACAGACCATACAACTTTGTCCAAATGACCTAGCCATTCTAAACTACAGTTTTCTGACCTGTGAGGTTGGGGAATCAGAGAAGTCTCTGACAGAAACGTTAAGGGGGGGATTAAATGAGATCGTGCATGGAGCATCCTGGGATACCCACATGGACAATGCTGCTCTCCCCTTTGGGATGAGGGCTCAGTCCGTCCATATCTACATCTTTGGCTGCATCCTGATAGTGAAAGCAGAAACTGACATCCCCGTTTCTCAGCTGTTTCTTTTTATTTGTGGTCAGGAAGCCCATGCCCTCTGCCTCCTTCTCAAGAGAAGCTCTTACGATGTGCAGTTTCTCTTACCCCAGCCTTTGGAATGATGACTTTCATTTTTATTAGTTAGTGAACTGGGTCTCCATCTTCTTTACTGATGAGAAAGAAAAGAACAGGAGAAACAGTCCCAGGCAGATCTGAAAATCTGCATTCTGCAACTTTGCTGTGCAGCCTTGCTTGCGTTCTCTGAGCTCTAGTCTACAGCTGTTAAATGAGAAATTTTGAATGCATGGTCATGAAGAGTCCTTTAACTCATGGCACTATCAATGCAGAGTGAGATAGAAGGTTTGCAAAATAGTAAAGTTCCACGTGAACTTTTTTTTGTTGTTTGTGCTAACAGTGTGGAATGGATTATGCCGGCGGGGACTTTTGCATGTGATTGTGAATTCCTTTGGAGCTATGCTCTCATGACATGTACCTTAGTTCCCCCATGCCTGGCATATATCACTTTCATTATTTTTATTTTTATTTTGTTTTTTACTTTTTTTTTTTTTTGAGATGAAATCTCACTCTGTCACCCAGGCTGGAACGCAGTGGTGCAATCTGAGCTCACTGCAACCCCCACCTCTCCGGTTCAAACGATTCTCCTGCCTCAGCCTCCAGAGTAGCTGGGATTACAGGTGCCCAACACCACACTGGATTTTTTTTTAGTACAAACGGGGTTTCGACATGTTAGCCAGGCTGATCTTAAATTCCTGACCTCAGGTCATCCACCCACCTTGGCCTCCCAAAGTGCTGGGATTGCACGAATGAGCCACTGCATCCAGCCTCTTTTATTATTTTTAAATTGACTTCTGTACTTATTTATTTACTGGTATATTGGGTTAAATAGTGCCCCCCCCCACCCTGTCTGAACCTCAGAATGTAACTTTTATTGGAATGAGGACCTTTGCAGGTATAATTAAGAACTTTGATAAGAGATTACCCTAGATTAGGGTGGGCCCCAAATCCAATAATGGGGACATTATGACAAATGTGAGACAAATATGATGAGGACACATGGAGTAGAAGGCTGTACGAAGACAGAGGCAGAGACTGGAGTGAGGCAGCTACAAGCCCAGGAATGCCAAGGATTGCTGACAGCCACCGGACACTGGGAAAGAGACATGAATTCTTTCTCAGAACCTCTAGAAATAACCAACCCATCCTTCACCTTGATTTTAGACTTCTGACCTCCAGAATTGTGAAGGAATAATACTGTCATTTTAAGCGACCCTAGTTAGTGGTAATTTGTTACAGAAGTCCTTGGAAACTGATACACTTGGCTTGTTCCAAGGTCTTTATAGGGGTCATATAATACAAGATAAAAATACATTTAAGAAAAAAGGCCCTATAGATTAGTACAAAACAGGTAAGCACCACTTTCATAGACAAAACGGAAACTATGCTAGAAATGGATGGCACATTCGGGTTCTGAGCTGCTGGCAGCAGTTGCGAAAAGAGAATCCAACATCTTATACGATCCACTGTGTGTTTGTTTCTTATGAAATAAACATGTTGCATAGCATGAGCACTGAGACCCTTAGTTGGGGGAAGTTGTTCTTTAAAGAAAGAAAGGGTCAGTAGCAGTCTCTCAAATGTATTCTTAATTAAAGTTCTTAGCAAATATTTGTTGGAAGAATTAAGACTTTTTCTTATGGAGGCGACTGTTGCAGAAAGTAGACAAAACCGTCAGGTTTCAAAGAACATAATAGAATTGAAGAAAAACTGACTAGAGTACCCTCAAGATATATTTTAAAAATACATACTATTAAAATGTTAAGCCTCCTGGGGACACACTGTCTTTTGCTTCCTGGTTTCTGCCCTGAGCAAAACCCCCAAGTGGTTATTGTGTACGCACTCTCCCCCAGATGGAGCACCAGAAAAGCCGGGTGTGTAACTCCTGCCCTCCGCAGTACCCAACAGGACACCTGAGTCTTGGGCTCAGCTGAGAGTCTGCCCTTCCTCAGGATACTTGGTCCCTCTTGACAGAGGATCCATGCACCACAATTCATTCCTTTATTTATTTATTCATTCAGTCATCCATTTGCTCATCAGGTGCAAGCCCCGATCTAGGTGCTAGGAATTCAGTAATAAGACCAGATTAGATGAGATAGTATATAGACAGTGTCCAGCACAGTGGCTGAAAAACAGCACAGACTCAAAGAATTTTACCCTTTGTCTTCCTCTGTCTTTCCCAAAACAAATGCCATGTGGTTGCAGTTAGGAAACATTATAAGAGGCACATCACTTTGTTCAATACCTTCAATGCATGAATAGTGGGCCACATTTTTGAAGACTGGGTCATCAAATGTCTTCGCTTTGCATGTGCTCAGTAAATATTTAGGTGAATAAATGAACAAATAAGAAATGATGACGTTTTTAAAAAGGATTTCTTGTATTTAGAAAATTTTTAATTTAAAAAATTAATATATGCATATAGTAAAAATCCTAACAGTACAAAGTGTATGCAATGAAGATTAAGTATTAATCCCATCCCTGAAACCCTCCCCCAATTCCCTTTAGAAGTGTCCATCATTATAAAGTGTGTGTGTGTGTGTGTGTGTGTGTGTGTATACGCCTTGCCTTCTACAGATATTCCAAGCATTTCCACATCTCTCTTCTTATCATTAGCAGTACTCTTTAAGCCCCATGCTCTTTTTTCCACTGAAAAATTATATCATGGCTGTGACTCCTCATCAGGGCATAGCAAGCTATTTGCTCCTTACCAAATGCCACAATGAGTGCCATTGTGGGAATGGATTAATTAATTAGCCAATTCTTTATTCTTGGACACTTAACGTTGTTTCCAGTCTATGCTAGTATAAACAGTGAATATCTTCATTGTGCATAGGACTGAGAACGTTTGCAGAGAAACATCTCAACACTGGAACACTTGGGTCAGAGACTATAGGCTTTTTCTCTTTGGTTTTTATCATTATTATCAAATAGCTCTCCACAATATTTACACATTTCACCCTCCTTCCAGCAGTATATAAAAATACCAATTTTCTTACATCCTAGCCAAACCTCCCATTACTGACATTTTCCATTTTTACCATTCTGCCTCCGCAGTGGTTGGACAGTTATTCATTTTGCCCTTATATAAGTCCTTCTCAAAAGGAGAGCTTCTCTAAGCTCTGTTAATGAAATTAAACACCCTTCATTAAATGCCAGGTTCAAGATAAATTAAATTTTAATTCTGTTCCAGTTCTGTTGTTAATTTTTTTCACCAGTCTAGGCTGCCCTTACTAGACTGGAGTCTCACATGTCCCACTCCAAGTGGAGACTTGGGTATGATTTGCACAGCATATGGCACTGAGGAAACAAGGCCAAGGGCTTGGCATCACCATTAATTAAGTTGTTTCAACACAGAGGTCTGTTTACTCATCCAGATGTGAATCATACTTCACACTCTCATATTTTCCACCATGATGTGTTTTAGAAGGAAAGACTCAGATGTCCTGGTGAGGGCTGAAGATGGAACATACTGGCAAAATCATTTTATCAGTATGGAATCAATTTCTGGAGCCACCTTGTGTATAAGTTGAACATTCCCAAGATAAATGAGCTTTTGAGAAAGTCAGCAGGTCCATGACCCTGTTTCTCAAGTTGGGCAATTTCAATTGAAACCAATTCAACAGAAATTCAACCTAATTCAGTAGAAATATGTGAAACCCTAGTATTTTATGTTAAGTGCTCTGGTACATCCTGTGAATATGGTAGTAAGCTAAAACAGACACATGAAATCTCAAAGGGTTTGAAACCTTGGGTTTGCATATCCTTTAGCTGGATTCAAAAGGTTCCATTAATCGTACAATTACACACCCGACCATGCATGTATGTGTACATGTTTGTGTGTGTGATTGTACATACTTCCTGGAAAGAAGGCCCATAGAGTTTATCCTATTGTAAAAGATTCTACTGCTTCCACCCCCACTGCCACCACCAAAAACTGAAAGAGAAGAAACAAAAAAAGCTTAATTGATGAGTCCAGGAGTAACGGTCTATCTTCCATCACTTTAAGGACTTCGGAAGCATTTTCAGAATTTTTATTGTCTCAACATCCACAAGCCTCTTGGTTTTCTCCAACTACAGCACCTCCTGCCTACTGCTTTACCCCTGGAAACAAACTTGTCCTGCCCTTAGAGAAAGTAATCAGTTTTGTCTTTATTATGCTAAGCAGTGCAGTGATTGGTGGGTAAGGAGATGCCCAAGTACAGTTGCAAAGGAATAAAACCATTCAAAGTTCAAAAGACAAACTTCCAAAGTCTAATGTGACTTCTAGACTTGCTCTCCATGTACTCAGCCATCATTCATCTGCCTATTTACCCACAAACTCATCCACACACACATCATTACCCGTTCACTGTCTGATTCACTCACCATTCAGGCAACACATGTCCACACTCATTCTCTCTGTCACACACACACATGCAATCATGTATTCACCCTTCAAACCCTTACTGAGTGCATATCATGTGTCTGGGACCAGGAGGCTGTAGATAAGAATGGCCCATGTTCTTCCCCTAAAGGAGAGCTTTAGCCTAAAGAGGAATCTGATGCTAAGACTAAGAACTACAATACATTGTCTTACCTACGACAGAAACATGATGTAGAAAGGGTCCATGCAAATTGCTGAGAAGGCCCTGAGGAGAGGGCAGCTGCATCATCCTTGAAAGACATGGGAAATGCTTCACATATATGTGATATTTGAGCTGGGTCTTAAAGGATGGCCAGGAGTTTTCCAGGCATAAGAGAGGAAAAAGCAGCCTAAGTAGATAACAGCATGTGTACAAGCCCAGAGGTGGGGAAGTATCAGAACGTGATATACCTTGAAGATAGCAGCTTTTTCTTACCCCAGTTAAAACTTGATTTGTTTTGACCTGGGAGCATGACTGCTTTGAGAGGGGTTCTGCTCATGAGCCTACAGGAAATGCTGTAGTTCTTAGTGACACACTCACTGCTGGGGCAGGGCCCCAGGAGCCAGGCTGTTTGCTTCCCTCAACATTATGTCAATGGCTCTCCAGATGCCACTTTTATGTGATGAACTCACTTCAGAAGCACATTTGGCCTTCTGCGGCAACAAAAGCCCTGCCTGCCAGTGACTGATTTACAGTGAATGAAATAATCTCTTTCCATCTTTAGGACTTAGTTTATGGGACTCCTGCTATGACTCAGTGCCTTGTTTTTCTGTTGCCATGGCCCCACCTTTCCTCCTTCCTGTGGCTCCCATCACACAGAGACAAAGGAAGGTTCACAAACAGAAATTTAATTTAGAAGAGGTAAAATGAAAGTTTATTTGCAAACACGTGGGGACAATAATATATGGGATTCAACTCTTTCGACTCACACATCATTTTCAAATGTGTAGTGATCTGAAGATCTTGCCTAGAACACTTTAAGTGACTCAGATACAGGGATATATTGTTTAGCTGAAGGGACATTATGGCATGTCGTTTAAGGTTATGGACTCTTGAGTTACAGAGAACAGACTTCAGATCTTGTCTCTGCCACCTAGATCCTGCATGTACCCATCAGGACTTGTTGGATGCAAGTGACAGAAAACCCAACTGAAACTGACTTAGGGTGGGGAGAAAAAGGATCACCATTTTTCTATCACCTCTCAGTTCTGAGCTTATGCTCTTTGTTAATTTTAGGCTTTTCAAGTACTATTTCCTATCCTTGGAATGGTCTCCATTTTCCTAATCGTCCCCTTATCTTTTTAAATCATAGCTTAGCTATCACCTGCTTTATAAAGCTGTAGTCAATGCTGAGGTGAGCCACTCATATTCGCCTCCATCTGCTGGGAAGTCAGTGGCTAACAGCTCCCACCTAACTGTCTCTCTCCAGATAATGCCTTAAGTCAAAAAGAACTGCCCCACCCAAAGTCACTCTCTCTACCTGGGGCCAACCCACATCCCATGACTGTCCCACGTGGCTGTCTCAGGGAAGTATAGGGCTGGGATCCACCCAGGTACAGAGCGTGCAGCAGGATGAGTGGAGGCCTTCACTATGACTGCATTATGTTCAGCTTGTCTCTTGCTGAATCCCATTTCCTTCACTCCCCAACAGGTGTTGACCTCAAGGCTACTACCTGAGAAATGTCTTGCATGCAAATCTTCATCTCAGAGCCCAGGGAACCTGATTTAAGACAGATGCTATCCTTGACACATCATAAGATTAGGTCAGATACCAGGTCCAGGAAACTTTCAGCTGAAAATCACCAAAGCCCTAACTCTATATTACTTAAAAATAAAGATCTGTATTATCTCCCATGAAGATTCCTAAAAAGTAGTACAGACCTTACAGCTGGTTGATTCACCTGCTCAGTGACATCACAGAAACCCAAGTGTTTCTCCTACCTTTGCTAGACTGATCTTAGCACTGTATTTATTCTCAGGCTGTCACAAACTGGCCACGGCAGTTCCAGGCGTCACATGCAAACATGGCAATGCCTAGAAGAAAAAGACTGTCTGTTCTTATGGAAAAGCACACAATTTTCCCAGAATCCCCTGGTGAGCCCTCATAGCCTCCTTGGCCAGAGTTGGGTCACATGACCACTTTTTAAACCAGTCACTGGCTAAGAGAATAAGTCCCACGTGGGGATGGTGGGGGGGGGGGGCTTCTTTCCATGAGGAACTTGACTCAGGGGAGGTATGGATACCTGAATAACATTGGAATTATGTTAAGAAGAGGGTGAACGGATGGAAGGAAGATCACCAAGAACAGTATCAGCATCTTTCTCTGCATCCCTATCAGCCCATACTCCCCATAAGATCACCTATTAGGTAATGCAGTGAAGAAATCTGCTTACTCCTCAGTTTCCCTCATGAGACAGAGCTTTATGCAAGTAGGGACTTTTCCTACTTGATGCCGGGTTGCATTCTAGTCACTGGGAGAGCTGATAATGAATCAAACAAAGCCCCCACCCTTTGAAGTTTACATTCTGGTAGAAGAGACAATGATTAACAGACAAAATCAATGTAGAGTATAACATCAGTGGCGGTGAGTCCTATGAACAGAAATAAAGCAAGAGAAGGTGAATGAGTGGATTAGGGCACATCTTTAGAGAGTCTGGTCAGGGAAGGCCTCTCTGATAAAGTTACATTTGAAAAGAGGTCTGGGGGAGGCAAAGGAAGAAGCCACATGCTATGCTAAATGAAGTGCACTCTAACGTGAGTGCACAGCAGGTGCAAAATCCAGAACATGATTGCCTTGTTCAAGGACAAATAAAGCCAGTGTAGTTGTTCGGGAATAAGCAAGGAAGAGTTGAGTGCTGCCTAATAGCAACAGAACATGGTCCCCAATGTAACTTTTTCTCTTCTTAAGCATAGTTTTGAAAATCAGGTGAAATTTATTTTAGTAAGTCAATAGAATTAAAATATTACTATTTTAACAGTGATAATATTTAAAACTATTAATAAGCTAGTTCTCATTACTTTTTCATATTGCCTTCAAATACTGCAAACAAGATAGTGTCTGCAAGTGTGTGTTTCACACACACAGTATATCTGAGTTCCAGGTAGCCGTATTTTAAGATTCAGTACCTGCAAATGGACAGCGCAGACTCACCTCTGCTGAACCTTTGTTCTTTTTCTTTTTGAGACGGAGTCTCTCTCTGTCACCAGGCTGGAGTGCCGTGGCGCAATCTCAGCTCACTGAAACCTACACCTCCTGGGCTCAAGTGATTCTCCTGCCTCAGCCTTTTGAGAAGCTGGGACTACAGGTGCGCACCACCACACCTGGCTAATTTTTGTATTTTTAGTAGAGACAGTGTTTTATCATGTTGGCCAGGTCTCTATCTCTTGAACTCATGATCTGCCCACCTTGGACTCCCAAAGTACTGGGATTTCAGATGTATGCCACTGTGCCTGGCCTGGGCTTTGTTCTTAATAAGATGGGAAGCCACTAGAGAGTTTTGAGTGGGAATGTGACTGCACTAAATTTGTTCTAAAAAGGATTGTGGTGGCTTTGCGGGGAGATTTTCTCCTGAAAGCATCTGGGTGGACACAGAAAGACCAGTTTAAAAGGCTACACTTAGTGGCAACCAGGGGGAGGGAGCCCTCAAACACAGAGGTGGCTGGATCACAGCTGGGATGTGTTCCTCTAGATTCATTCCCATTCCATCCCTCTATGTGCACTGGAGGGGTGGGCCTCATGCAGACAGAGTTTGCACGAGGGAGGCTGACCTACCCTATCATGCGCTCAGCTGTCTTCATCTCAGAGTCTTTATTTGGAGTCTCCATAAGGGAACTCACAAGTGGTAATTACTTCAATTTGTGCAAAGCATATAAAACCAGACCAAATTCTGATGGTGCTGTCCTCCCTGGACACCACTGTCAGGCATGTTTAGCTTAGAAATCTTGTTCTCCAGTCTATGGCCATACCACTCTGAATGTGTCCAATCTTGTCTGATCTCAGAAGCTAAGCAGGGTCAGGCCTGGTTAGTACTTGGATGGGAGGAATCTAGTCCTCTGCTGAAATTGTCTGTGGAAGACCCAGGCCAACACTCATCAACCTGCAAATGGGTTAGATTTCATCAAGCTCTCTGTACCCAGGTCCCAAGATTCTGGACAAGTGACAGATGCAGACCCATCTAAATAAAGCCAGGTTCTGTATGCTGACACCTCTTGTTCTGTTTTGTGCTCTTAGAAGTTTTATTCAAAGATGTTTACATGGTGACCTTCTTTATATCATAAATAAGGCATGAGTCACCTTTATAAATAAACCATGACACCTAGATGTTAAGTGGCCCTACACAATGCTTATGCCATCAGATGGTGCTGGGCAGAGTGAACCTACTTTTGTTCTGGCAGTAGCTTCATTTCTCTCTAGCAGGGTTTCAAAGTTGAACTGTTTATAATACAAAGAAAGACAGATCAGAGTGCTCTTGAACTAGCCCTGATTGGCTGTCCTTCTGTCTTTTCCTTCAAAGTCACAGCTCTGACAAATACAGTTGAATATCATCTTATTGTTACTGCCTGATGGTTTCAAAATTTCAGGCATGCACACGTGACTCTCATAGTTCTTACTTTCTTTTTTGAGGTAGAGTCTCACGCTGTCACCCAGGCTGGAGTGCAGTGGTGCAATCACAGCTGACTGCAGCCTCCACCACCCAGGCTCAAGTGATCCTCCCACCTCAGCCTCCTGAGTAGCTGGGACCCCGGGTATGCACCACCACGCCTGGCCTTTTTTTGTATTTTTTGTAGAGACAGTGTTTTGCCGTGTTGCCCAGGCTGCCCTTGAACTCCCAAGCTCAAGCCATCCTCCCACCTTGGCCTCCCAAAATGCTGGGATTACAGGTGTGAGCACTAACCACTCTCAAAGTTTTTAAATAGCTTTAATGTACATGCCATAATATCATTTTAAGTGTACAATTTAGTGATTTTTAATAGACTTGCAGAGTTGTGCAACCATCACCCCAAACTAATTTTAGAACATTTTCATCGCCCCTAAAAAACCCTCGTGCCCTATTTGTTCTCTCCCCTTTCCCACCCCCAGCCCCAGGCAATTTACTAATCTACTTATTTAGAGTTGTCTCCTCTAGTCATGTCATATAAATGGACTGAGAATGGCATTTTGTAAATGGTGGCCTTCACCTAGCATGATGAAGGTTTATCCATGTTGTAGCATGTATCAGTACTTCATTCCTTTAAACTGACTGCCCTCAGAATTTTTGTCATATTCAAGTGCCACATATATTAGTCCTTTTCTTAGAATAGTGTAACTATTCAGTTATTCTATTATTTTGCACCGGTCCATGTACTACTTAGAATAAATTTAGATGTCATCAGAGGTATGTCTCTCACATTTTCAGGGGATGCTCCCATCAGCCCTGTGTAGGTATTTGCTTTGCCATTAGTAGGTGCTTAAATGGGTGTCACTGGAATTAGAGCTATATGCTTAGAAAACCTTAGTGCTAAACTCTATATCATTTTTTTTTTTTGAGACGGTGTTTTGCTGTGTTGCCCAGGCTGGAGTGCAGTGGCGTGATCTCGGCTCACTGCAACCTCCACCTCCCAGATTCAAGTGATTCTTTTGCCTCAGCCTCCCAAGTAGCTGGGATTACAGGTGCAGCTAATTTTTGTATTTTTAGTAGAGACTGGTTTCACCATGTTGGTCAGGCTGGTCTGGAACTCCTGACCTTGTGATCCATCTGCCTCGGCCTCCCAGAGTGCTGGGATTACAGGCATGAGCCACCACGCCCAGCCTCAACTCTACATCTTCAAGAATAGTCATTTAATAATTATGCCCAAGACCCTGGCTTAGTAAATAGTCACGAAACAGGAAACTCTTCCTCTTCTTTCCACACCTGCTTCTAGAACCCCAAACCATAGAGAGTATGTATAATTCAACTACACTACAAGGTAAGTAAGTGAGCCTGTTTATGTACTGATGAAATGCCTTTCAACCTGGGCAATTCTTTTATATTTCTTTTGTGCTCTGAATTCTAAACATGCCCGCCCCAACTGTCCCTCTACTGAAATCTTTCCTTGGATCTTCATAGCCCTCAGGAAAAAGTCCCAATTCCAGTTAACTCGGTATTTGGTGTTTCCTGAATGTATTTCATAGCCCTGAGGTTTTGCTCCCTGTGTCAGAAGTAACTTCTTCTTACATATCCTTGTACAGAGCCCACTCCTTCCTGAAGACAAGCCCCAGCCTTGCCTCCTTCACACTTACTGGGTTTAACCAACCCTGCTCTGTGTGTCTGCTTCATGTGTAACCCTCTCCAGACACGTCACATGGGGTGCTGTACTGTGAACATCCTGTGTTCACGAAAACCTTCCTAGACCTCCAGCTCCCTGAGGACAAAAGCCCTGTCTTTGTTCTATCTCCAAAGCCTTTCCCAGGACCTCCATTTGCATTTGTTATATGAATAACCTTATAAGGAACCTGTTAAATACCAGCTGTGGAAGTCAGAGAGACAGTGGTAACTGCCACCTGCTTTGTAAACATCTTAGATCACTTCCCCACTTGTATTTTAGTGGTGTGTGTTAATTTTGTGTCAACTTCCTCTTGAAACTGCCTTCCAACCTTGAAAACATCCCCAGCAAGGTGATTTTACAAGCTCATAGTTCACACACCTAAATTCAGCAGCTTGGACAAAGTCTTCTGTCACCTCCTATTTCTCTTTTCTCTCTAATTCATGGTTGTAGGTAGCAGAAATAGCAAGTGTCTGTCCTAGGCTTTGTTCTTGCAAACAGGAGTGTTCTGAGTAAAGAAGTGAAGAACACATCATGCTGGGGAGGCTTCCTGGCACAGCAGAGAAAGCATAGGTGTGGGGTTTAAGGCCAAGCACTCCAGTTGTCCACTGAATCCCCTCCCCTCTAGCCAGTTCACGGATACTATTCTTGCCATCATCCATTGTTTTCTTGTATCGTAACATTTTCCTTCTCTGCTATATCATTCCTGTTAGAACACAAACATGCTGCAGTATTTCTCATCTTAAGAAAAATCATCCCTGATATGTTTGGCTCCTGTTCTGTTTCTTTGCTTTCCTTTACTTCACAAACATAAAAATAATTGTCTCGGCCGGGTGCGGTGGCTGACACCTGTAAACCCAGCATTTTGGGAGGCTGAGGTGGGGAGATCACCCAAGGTCAGGAGTTCGAGATCAGTCTGGCCAATGTGGTGAAACCCTGTCTCTATTAAAAATACAAAAATTAGCCAGACGTGGTGGCACATGTCCGTAATTCCAGCTACTCAGGAGGCTGAGACAGCAGAATTGCTTGAAGCCAGGAGGCGGAGGTGTAATGGGCCGAGATGGCACCATTGCACTCCAGCCTGGGTGACAAGAGTGAGACTCTGTCTCAAAATAATTATAATTGTCTCCACTTGTATTCTTCCCTCTCTCTCCCGCTTTCTCTCCCACTACTTAACAATGATATCTAATGTCCTACAACAAATAGTGAATCCTCAGTTTTCATCTAACTCAACTGAGTAGCAGCATTTGATGCAATTAATTGCACCTGTCTTCTTGAAGTACCTTGTTCCCTTGGCCTCCATAGTCTGATTTTTGTATCGTCCTTCTCACTAACTATGCTTTCTCAGTGTTCTTTGCTGCGTCTTATCTTCCTGGCCTCTGACATTGGAGTGGTCCAGGGCCGCACTCTCTAGCTGTTTTAACCATCCTGTGGCATCTAATACTGCCTCTATGGTGACAAATCCCTCATTTTCATCTCCAGCTTCATCCTTTCCATGTACAACTGCCTCTTCATATATCCCCTTGAGTATCCAATAACTATCCTGAACTTAACGGGTACAAAACCAAACTCTTGACCCCACTCTGCTCAAATCGGCTTTGACCAAGTATCTCTCCCAATCTTAGAAATGGCAACTTCTGACAAAAAAAAAAATGTTGAAGTCATTTTTGTTCTGCATCCACCCCATTGACCACACACCTCTAAGCCATCAACAAGTCCCACACCACTTCCCTCAAAACGCATTCAAAATCTATCTACCTCTCTCACTCTAGACCGAGACGCAACTTTCTTTCCCTGGTTCACTGCAGTGGCTTCCTCAGTGGGCTCTGAATCCTACCTTTGCCACCCTATAGTCCATTCTCTGCAAAAAGCCTAAGTAATCCAAAACATAAGTCGGGTAAGGCATAGCTCTCCTCAAAACACTCCCACAACTCCCCATCTCCAAATACATAATGCAAAATCTGTATAGTAGCTATTGTTAGATATAGTGAACTCCAAATTTCTCTTCAAAGAATCAGTGTGTCAGTATGTTCAGCTCTCTTATTCTTTAATTCTCCGTTTTAAAGTTTAACTTCCTTGTAGTTTCAGTAAACAACCCTTTCCACCAGTTCTAATACATAGTTCACATCTGTTCCCTGGTCCCCTGCTCCTTCCTGACTCATCCCAGTCACCTGCTTCGGTCACCTGCTCTGGTCACCTGACCTGGTCACCTGCTTTGACCTGAGTCACCCCTGTTCACCTGCTCTGACCTGTCCCATAACCATCCTTCCTGCCAAACTACCCACCTGCCACTCTGGCTTGTACCCCTATTCTCTTTAAAATAGCCGGTTGGAATTAGTTTAGACTGTGCGGTCTAATCCTAGCCAGTAGGGGAACAACACAGCAGTAGGGGCTACCTGTGTCAGGAATAAGAACCCCACCCCCTCGCTTGTCCAGGTGCCTGCTTGCCATTGCTCCATCTGTTAGACGCACTCTTCTATAAAAGTAAATTGGTTTGCTGAGAAAACTTATATTCAAGTGCTACTTCTTTTGTGACAGAAAAAATTTACATATAATACTATAAAACACCTGTGATATGGCTCCTCTTTACCCTCTGATGCTACTTTCCCTCCTCTGCAAAGACCTCCGACTGCAGAGCCTTTGCATTAGGCTGTTCCCTCTGCTGGGAATGTGGTTCCTCCAGATATTTTCATGACTTGCTACTCCCTTGTTCCCTCCAGGTCTCCACTTAAATGTCACCTTGTAAGAGAGGTCTTCTCTAATCCCCATAAATCAAATTGGCCCCCACGAGTCTCCTCAAGTCTGCTTAATTTTTTAAAGCACCTACCACCATCTAACATATTACATTTGTATATATTTATTTGCATATTGTGGTTCACCCCTTCTAGAATGTGAAGCTTCAAGAGAACAGGAATTTTTCTGTTTTGTTCACTGTTGTATCCCGAGAGCCCAATACAGTAAATACATGCAGTAAGCACTCAATTAAATATTTTTGAATCAGTGAATGAAAGATACAGTTTGAATTCTGACTGTGGCATGTAATACCTGTGTAATCTTGGTCAAGTGCACATGGTCAAGTGTATCTTCTTTTCTGAGCCTTGGTTTTTTTTAAACTATGAAATTGGGATGACAGCATCTACCTTAGAGGGCTGTCATAAAGTTTATCAACAATATATGTGTCAGAGTAGGGCCAGAGTAATATGGCCAACAAAGGCACTAAAAAAATATAGGTACTATTATGGTTTTGCTCTCATTAACTAAAGAGAAGAAATTCACCATGGATTTGGATGCTGGAATTCAATTATTGAATACCCTTTATTGTGAAGGCAACAGGAAGAGCTGTGTCCCCAGAACTTCCTGTGGCATTAAAGAAACTTCAGCTGATCAGATTTGGCCATTCAATTATTTAATACATTTAAGAAGCAGTGTTGGACATCTGTCAGGCACTGGACACCACGCCTACTCTCTGGGTCTGACATTTTGTACAGTTGAAACCACAAGAGAATCCTTTACATTTGTGAGAGTGGCCTGGATGTTACCTGCAGAATAGCAAGCAGGTCTTTGCTCATCCTGTGAGCAAAATAGGCCAGATCTTGGCTGCCACCCACACCCAGCCAAGCCCCAGTGGAGCCGGCTGCATACCACTGCCACCATCACCATCCAGCGTCTGGAACTGGGTTAGGGATGAGTGATGGAGAGAACAGAAATACCTCCCAGAACAGGAGTTTGACATTTCTAGGGCAAGGCTTCAAAGTTCTGGCAAGGAGAACAGCAAGGGCACCTTGTTTTTCTTTCTGGGCCTGGGCTGCACATAGCTGTTTGCCAAGTTGCAAGAGTCACCACCTAGTGACCCATCAGAGTGACACCCTGATAGGGGCATGGCTTGAGGGCAGAGGTTGGCATCATTGGGGCTAAGGAACAGGCATTGGGCTTGGAGCCATGAGCTCAAGCAGGGAGGTCTGTCCCAGCCTCAGGTTTTGTGTGACATTCAGTCATTTATCTGGGCATCTGCTGACTTAGGCTGCAAGTGCCACCATGTGATGGCTAGGCCAGTTTCTTCACCTCTGAGATGCTGAGATGTTCATCTACAAAAAAAGATAAGTATTAGGTTGGTGCAAAAGTAATTGCAGTCTTTGCAATTACTTTAATGGTAAAACCACAGTTACTTTTGCACCAACCTAATAATACATCACAGGGCTGTTGGAAAGATTAGTGAAAGTAGGTTTATTATGTGAAAGCACATGGGTGACTGGCAGATGGGGTGTTTCCCTTCCAAAGCTTCCATTCGCTTATCTATAAAATGGGGGTAACATCACATCTGTTATCCTGGAAGTTGCTGTGAACATGTGTAAGAGAAGATGTAAGCTGTTACTTTCCTTTTTTTTTTTTTTTGAGACAGGATCTTAGTCTGTCATCCAGGCTGGAGTGCAGTGGCATGATCACAGCTCACTGCAGCCTCAACCTTGTGGGCTCAAGTGATTTTCCTGCCTCAGCTTCCCAAGTAGCTGTGACTACAGGTTTGCATCACCAAACTTGGTTATTTTTTTTTTTTTGAACTTTTAGTAGAGACAAGATCTCACTATGTTGACCAGGCTAGTCTTGAACTCCTGAGCTCAAGTGATCTGTCCATCTTTGGCCTCCCAAAATGCTGAGATTACAGGTGTGAGCCATCATGCCTGACCTATTACTGCCTTTCTATTGTCTCAGGTGTTCTAGGCTGAGAGCAGAAATCTGTTTTCATACTGTCATATAATGGGCATATTTCTCTATCACAGTCAGTTGTGTGTAGTCTGCCTACCAAAAATGTGTAAGTCTCATGGTGGGCAGAGACTATGTCCACATCTGCTCCACACTGTCATCTCAACACAGCACTGAGGGAACAGCTGGGAGATGAAGGACTGCTTCGTGCCTTGGCAGTTTCTTTTTCATACTCCTTTATATGCTCTGTTCATGAGGAGTCACCCAACTCTTTGCCTTCAAGGAACCCCAGGCTGGGAAAATGAACTGACTTACTATACAGGTACAGGGCTGCTGATGGACATCTGTGCTGTGTCTGCCTATTCTTTAATGACAGGATCGCCAAACTCTCCCCCTCGCCACTGCCCCTACCTGATTTCTCTTTAGGAAATGTGGGGATTCACTCAGGGTGGTGGCAAAAATATTAAGGGAAAAATATTAGAGAAAGTTATAGAACATAGTCTCCAACTCTTCTGGAAGGCTTAAGGGTTTTTTCTGTAGTTCTTGGCTGAAAGCAGCCTTGTCCCCTTAGGTTAATAAATTAGAGTAGAAACAAAGTAATGTGGGGAGTTTACCTAACTAACTTGTCTACTGATGTGTCTTAAAACTAACCTTTAAGCTGGGTGACCCTCTGCAGGTTTAGGGGAGAGGGGAGGTCGACCAGGGAGTTTACCCTTTAATGGTGTTTTAAGTCTCAGAACATGGCCTTTAATATTTAACCTCTAGTGGTGTTGACTCAAGCCTTTGTCAGTTAAACTTGACTCAATAAATGTGAGTCTCACTGGCTGGTGGGGGCCAGCGGTGGCAATTGTTTCAGACTCCAGGGAGTCTGTAAGTAGCCACGGACACTCACGCGAACTGGCAGAGCATAATATCTGTGTGTCAGTGTACTTTATTCATCTGTTGTTGAGTCAGGGTCTGCAGGATAGACCCCCACAGGTGGTGACCCCAACAAGGAACCCCTCCTCTCTCTGGGACCACATGACTTGGATAAGGCTCATCCAGGAACTGGCTAATCAGCATATTTTTCGTCCAACCACAGTGATTGTTTTAGAGATAGCCATGTGGCCCATGTCAGACCAATGAGACACAGTCTTGAGATTTTTACTTCATCTGTTGGGCCAGGAAGGCTCTTTCTGCTGGGAATATGAGCAGAGTAGGGAAAAGGAGTCAGATTAACTCATGATGGCATCATTTCAATCTCTAGATCCAGCCAACAACAATTAGTGTCGTTGTTATTAATATCTCACTATACATCGAGCCCAGATCTCAGACTGTTCAGTTATAGAAGCCAGTTAATTCAGGTTCTCTGTCTTTGAGCAGGGTTTCTATCACTTGCAACTGAAAAAATGCTGAGTAATTTCTAGCTAAAATACGGTGGTAAAGGACACAGTAGGTGGCATGAACTGAGTAGCACAGGACTTAGCAATTGTGTCTGGGAACATTATCAAACACAGAAAACAATTACTCTTGAAAAGGCAAATAAAATTTTAACTGGGCAGCCTCACGCTGACACTTTTGTGCCACAAGCTAGGCTCTACTCACTTTATAGTTAGGGTTTAAATGCCCTAGTTGCTGATTTGATATGCACAATATTGAGGAAGGAAAGAAAGAAGAGTGGAAGAAATGACAGCTTTCGGGGAGCAATATCATTTAAAATTTAAAGTTGCTGATTGTTGACTGAACAGTTTGTTGAGAGGGTATGCAAATTATATACAAACTATGCATATTTAAATTGCAAATCCCTTGTGACCTTCCTACACTGTGTTCTACACACCTGGGATGAGGCCCCAGGGGGAAGCCCTGGTGGGAACTTTCACTCAACAAGTATTTATTTAATAAGCTCTTACTCTGCCACTCTGAAAGGTGTTCAGCCTACAAGACTTGGTCTCTGCCCTGGAGGAGTTGACAAGTGAGCCAGGGAGAAGGGAGGAACCACAAGAGACAATTAGTGCATAATAGAAGACATGATGTAATTAAGTGCTAAATGCTGGGCTACAAACTGGAAGCAATAGGGTGAAATTGCGAGGAGGCCAATTTCAGCTCCTTGGAAGACAGAACTGTCTGGTGGATGAACCTGTCACTTAAGGGTGGTACAAACCCAGTTTTCATCTTACCAGACCTTGATACAGATGTGAAATAATAAGAATAATGATAGTAATCATGGAGTTGGGAATCTTACCAAATGGGTTTCGGTACTGGCTCTGTCAACTAACCATGTGATTTTGGGCAAATGCCTTTGTTTCTTCATCTATAAAATGGGTCTAAATGACGCCTACCTTGACGCATCATGAGCTTTGGAAATCCTGATGATAAAGTCAGACCCAAACTCATAACAAAAGCAGCAAAATGTCAGCAGATAAGAGTCAGGTGGACAGGGCATGGTGGGAAGCCAAGGCAGTTGGACCACTTGAGGTCAGGAGTTTGAGACTAGCCTGGGTAAGGTGGCAAAACCCTGCTTCTACTAAAAATTACCTGGGTTGGGTGAAGTGCGCCTGTAATCCCAGCTACTCAGGTGGCCGAGGCAGGAGAATTCCTTCATCCTGGGAGGGGGAGGTTGTAGTGAGCTGATATCGCACCATTGCATTCCAGCCAGGGTGACAGAGTGAGACTCTGTCTCAAAAGAAAAAGACTGTATCTCAAAAACAAAGAGTCAGGTAGATCAGAGTTCAGAGTTCTAGGTCTGCCATTTACATGCTACTTATGTGGCCTTGGGTGAGTCATTGAACCTCTCTAAACATCAAAAAATAATAATTATTAGTATTATTAGTGTTGTTATTACGCCACTATAAATTTAATAAAGATGCTACAAAGATTGCTAAGCACCCTTAGCACAGTACCTGATGCAGGTTATTTTAAAAAATGATACGTATATATCTACACAAACAGGCAAACACATATTTGTACACATTTGTATCATAATCAGGCCCAGCCTTCCTTTTTCTAAAAGCCTTTCCAACAGCATGGGGATGATCCCAGTGCTCACTGTTGATTGAGCACTTTGAAAATGGAAAACCAACAAAAAGCACACTTAAAGTTGCACCCTAGAATCATCTCCCTAGCACTCCCACAATGAATATTCAACAGGACACGTTCCCTGATGTTTTCACCTTCTTCTTCTTCTTCTTTTTTTTTTTTTTTGAGATAGGGTCTCACTCTGTGGCTCAGCCTGGAGTGCAGTGGCATGAGCTCAGCTCACTGCAACCTCGGCCTTCTGTTTTCAAGTGATTCTCCTGCCTCAGTCACCTGAGTAGCTGGGAATACAGGCATGGACCATCACACCTGGCTAACTTTTCTGTTTTGAGTACAGACGGGGTTTTGCTCTGTTGGCTAGACTGGTCTTGAATTCCCGACCTCAGATGATCCGTCTGCCTCAGCCTCCCAAAGTGCTGGGATTACAGGTGTAAGCCACCGTGCCTGGCCTCCTTTCTTAAGTGAGTTTGTTGTTGCTGTTGTTGTTTTTAGAAAAGTAGTACACACTAATCAAAGAATATTTGAGAAATTTCATATATAAGTAAATATATAACTGTGAATTACCCACAATTTCTCTATCCACATAGGGGTAAAGACCACTTCCCAGGCTTGTGGAGACAGACATACCACAGGAACCTTCATGAGCTAAACAATTTCCCAGGTAAGACCATGAAATATATTCTGACAACATAGGGGCTAGAGGGCAAATGTCAAATCAGACACTGAGTTGCTATTTAAGAAGTGCCTGGGAAAACACCAATAAATACTGCCAGTCACCCACCAGAATGACTCACATGAAAATAAAACTGACAACATCAAGTGTTGTCAAAGATGTGGAGGAACAGGAACTCTTGGAGTACTGGTGGGACTTTCAATCTGTAGAGTCACTTTGGAAAACTAGCAATATAATCATTAACACTAAACATGTGCCCATCCTGTGACTGAAGAATGTCACTCCTATGTACATAGCTGTTTTGTACTGAATTATGTCCCACCCAAAATTTTTATGTTGAAGTCCTAACCCTCAGTAAGGTCTTTAAGGAGGTGATCAAAGATTTATGAGGCTATTGAGTGAGCCCTATTCCCAAATAACTGGTATACCTAGAAGAAGACAACATTAGGACACAGACATCTACAGAGGGTAAAAAATTATGTAGAGGCCCAGGACCAATTTATACACTGAAGAGAGAGACCTCAGAAGAAACCAAACCTACCAACACCTTGGTCTTGGACTTCTAGCCTCCACAACTATAAGAAAATAAATTTATGTTGCTTAAGGCACCCAATCTGTGGTTCTTTGTTATGGTAGCCCTAGAAACTAGTACAGTGGCCAAGACGAAGGAGTGCTCCTGTTCACTGAAGGAGTTGTGATATGTTCATATGATAGAATAGAATGTAGCAAAAAAGCAAAGAACAAACTGGGTACATGCAGCTATGTGGATGAATCTCGCAGGTATTGTTGAGTAAAAGAAGCCAGACAGGAAAGAGTACCTATTGTTTGGTTCCATTTATGTGAATGTTCAGGCAAAACTAACATATGGTGCTAGAAGTCAGAACAGTGGTTGCCTCTGGTAGGTTATTAACTGGAAGGGAGTATAAGCAAGCTAGAAATGTTCTATATCTTGATATGGGGTTTGGCTACATATTGTAATACATGTAAAAATCAATCAAGCTGTAATGGTTGCAGAGTCTGTGTGGGATGATAAAAATTTTGGGAAGTAATAGTGGTAATAGTTGTACAAAACTGTGACTGCAATTCATGCCACTGAATGTTATACTTAAAAACGGTTCCTATGTGCTGGGGCAGTGGCTCATGTCTAATCCCAGCACTTTGGGAATCACTTGAGCTCAGGAGTTAGAGACCTTCCTGGGCAACATGGCAAAACCTCGTCTCTCCAAAAGATACGAAAATTACCCAGGCATGGTGACGCGTGCCTGTGGTCCCAGCTCTTCGGGAGGCTAAGGTAGAAGGATCACTTGAGCCTGGAAGGCAAAGGTTGCAGTGAGCCACGATTGCACCCCTGCACTCCAGCCTGACTGACAGAGTGAGACTGTCATACACACACAAGGGTCAAATGGCAAATTTTTTTTTTTTTTTTTTTTTTTTTTTT
>NW_022437039.1:6478599-6623161 GCF_009761245.1 Sapajus apella | reverse complement strand
CGGGGTTTCACCATGTTGACCAGGACGGTCTCGATCTCTTGACCTCGGGATCCACCCGCCTCGGCCTCCCAAAGTGCTGGGATTACAGGCTTGAGCCACCGCGCCCGGCCCCAAATGGCAAATTTTAAGTTGTATGTATATTACCACAATAAAAAATGTTCAAAAGAGGAAAAAGTAACCAAGGTGTACACCTCAGATGTATGCCCTTTCCTTTATGTTATGCTTCTGGACATAAATAGAAAAAAAACTTTCAGAGAACATTTTACAATATGTACATGACACAGCTATGATGTGTATTTTTTTCCAGGCAATCCCATCCTCAAAGTGAGCCTATAACTTTCAAGACAGGGAGGTTTGGCTGACTTCTCTGTAGATTCCCCTTGTCTGGATTTTTTATTTTATCATTTTACCTCTCTTTTTAAAATTTCATTGAATCATCTTCCCTGATGGCTAGAGTGAAGGTTATGGAGGCCTCATACGAATGAGAATGTCATTGGATGGGCTCAAGGAAAAATGTAAAGATCTGATGTAAAGACCTCCCTTCCTAACTCACAACCCTTTACCCCAAAACTCATTTTTGTTGGTTGGTTGGAGAAGGGCATAATTAGCATGGCAGATGCCTTTTGTTGCAAGGAAATAATAACAGCGGAAAAAAAAAACAGACATATAATTAGTTGGGCTTTTTTGGTGCTCGAGTGTTACTATTGCTGATATTAAGTAAAGAACATGACACCTGATTGTGCTCTGAGTTTGGGGTTGATTCACATTCAGCTGGCGGAGATGTGGGCTTTTGGGGGATGTGAAAAGTGGCCTTGAATTTTTTTTAATAGAAAAAAAGATTAACTCCTGAACGACACATGAGTGAGTGATTGGGATTTTTTCCTAAGTCTTCTATTGTGGAAGTCTTCCCAAGACCACTCGTCTGTGTTCTAGTCATTGTCACTTGGATAAGTAAAATTATAAATCCTTTATAAAGATGCTCTACTATAAAGACACGTACATGTATATGTTCATTGCAGCACTGTTCGCAATAGCAAAGACATGGAATCAACCTAAATGTCCATCAATAAAGAAAGACTGAATAAAGAAAATGTGGTACTTACACAGCATGGAACACTGTAAAAAAGAACGAGATTATATCCTTTGCAGGGAGATGGTTGGAGTTGGAGAACATTATCCTTAGTAAACTAATGCAGGAACAAAAAACCAAATACCACATCTTGTCACTTATAAGTGGGAGCTAAATGATGAGAATACATGGACACAGAGAGGGGAACAACACACACTGGGACCTATTAGAAGGCAGAGAGTAGGAGGAGGGAGAGGATCAGGAAAAATAACTAACGGGTACTAGGCTTAATACCTGGGTGATGAAATAGTCTTTACAACAAACCGTAATGACACAGGTTTACCTATGTAAGAAACCAGCACATGTACCCATGAACTTAAAAGATTTTTTTAAAAAGATTTAACTAACATTTTATGTTCTCTTCCACAGACTCTCACTGTTACAACCTATTTCTGTTAAGCAAATAAACTAGGGAAAAGACTAAGCCCATATCTCTCATGCCAACCCTATCAGAACAAAACATAGAGCAGCGGCAGGGGGGGGAGGGGGCATTTCTTAGCCCCACAGTTAATCTAGAGGCTCCTAGCCCAGGTTCACCTGTGCATGGGGTGCCAAGTGGAGAGGGATGCTGGTGCTTTGTGACCATCTGCCTGTGATGCTCTGCCTGCAGCCAAAGACGTTGCTAGTATTTCCTGAGCCCTTTGCTCAAAATCCACAGAGCACGTATTCAAAGTCAAGTCATCTGTGTCATCTAGGTATGTTTTTACCTGCAAGTGGCACACAGTAGTTTACACAGATAAGGGTCTGTTTTTCTTACAAAACAATCTGTCTAGAGGTAAACAGCTGCTGTGCTCATTCAGAAGCTTGATGATGTCAGGGGTGGTGTCTCTGTCATTCTCTAAATTTTTCCTTCATGATTGTTATCTCGCATTCTCAACTGGCTACCCAGGATCTAAGCATGATGTTCATGTTCAAGGCAGGAAAAAGGTAGGGAAGGGTGGTGCCAGCTTCATCTTGTCCTTTTTTCCATTGAAAAAGAAAGCTTCAGTGCTAAGAGGCTGGAAAATAAATATTTGTCTTTACCTTTGGCAATCCGAAGTTTGTGAAAGACTTGAACTCATAGCAAAATGTCAACAGATAAGAGTCAGGTGGACAGGGTGTGGTGGCTTATGCCACTATTTGTTGGCACTATAATGGAAAAAAGCCAGGGCATGGGGTAGGAATAGCTACGAAGTGTCCTCTCAGCTAGCTAACCTCCAGGCCATCTTTGACTCACCTTCCTCATGGGTGAAATCTCCCTTTCCATGTGAATATGGGTGAGCATGAAGGCTGGAGTTCTTCAGTTTCAGCATATCAGGGCTTCCAGGAAGGCTGGACTTGTATGTCTCTATTCTTATTTCTGCTTCTGGGTCCTCACAGAAATGGATGCCAAGAAGGAATTTGACATGCAAGAGGTTTATTGGAGAAAATGCCCATGAAGGATAAAGGAGAAAGGAAAAGGAACAGTAATGAGAGCCTTCAGACCATGATGTGGGTCCCACACTTGGGAAAGGAGAAAAGGAAGGAAGGAGGATGTGGTAGGGAGATGCTCAGGCTGCCTGAGGAGCCTCCAAGCATGTGTTGTCTACCAGAAGAATCTTCATCAGGCAGGATGGGCTGGCACTGGCACCCTCACTTAGTTACTGGCCCAGTGCAGCCAGGAAAATACGACCTCATAGTGAACGCTGGGATGGATTTAACAATGCAGCAGCTGGAGACAATCGGCCAACCACCCTAATTATGGCAGGTTTCCTTGAAGGGCTATATGAACAAGGGACCTCCATGGCTGCAATTTCAGTCTCTCTCCTATACCTTTGCTTACCTCATCCTTTATGATACCAAGACTGCCTCCAAACTATGTGAAATCCTAAGTTCTATGTAGGAGGGCTTCAGCTGGTCATCTTACTGCAAAAAGGTGGGGCATCGTTTTGAAGGTGTATTTGCATAGCAGTCATGGCTGCTGTTTTACATCGGTTGCATGGTCACTCTGCATGACTTAAGGTGAATGCTAAAACTACCTCTATTAATTGTTGTGAGTTGAATTGTTTTCCAAAAAGATAGTTTTACAATGTTGATCCCCAATATTTGCAAATATGACCTTATTTAGGAATAGGGTCTTTGCAGATGTAATCAAGAAGAGGGCAAACTTGTCCTAACCCAGTGACAGGTATCCTTGTAAGAAGAGCAAATTTGAGTGCAGAAACACACAGGAGAATGTCCTGGGATGATGGATGCAAAGATTAAAGTGATGCATCTGCAAGCCAAGGAACACCAAGAATTGCTAGGGGTTACTAAAATCTAAGAGAATGGCATGGAACAGATTCTCTCTCCGTGCCGCCAGAAGGACCAGTCCTGCCAACACCTAGATTTCAGGCTTCTAGTCTCCAGAACTGTGAGATGATGAATTGCTGTGGTTGTAAGCCACTCAGTTTATAGTAATTGTATCCGTAGGAAACTCACACACCTCTGTGTATGCTGACATTGTCCTGGGCTCCTCCACATGCCTCACAGCCATATGCAAGGCCATCAACTCAGACATGGTGGTCAGGATTCTCCTAGTCCAACAAACCAAGGATGCAGGTCAGAGAATCTCTCCTGCCTTTAAGGTATAGGGAATAAAATCATCATGCCTGGGCATTATCAGGTATCATTTGACTGGCTTCTACTTGGGGTCTTCTTGTATAGTGTAACATTATAAAAAAAAAAACCCTGGACTTAGGAACCCAAATGTTTATGGTGAGTCAGGCTTCGGGTTGAGAGCCCAGGCTTTGGGGTCAGGTGACCTGAATGTGAATTCTGTCTTTAGCTGTAAGTGGTTAGGGTTGCTTGGGGAGTGTATTAGTCCCCATAAGAAAATTCGATAGACTGGGTAGTTTAAACAATAGAAATCTGTTTTCTCATAATTTTAGAACCTGAGAAATCCTAGATCAAGGCACTGGCTGATTGAGTTCCTGGCGAGGGCACTTTTTCTGTGTTGCAGACGTTCACCTTTTCACTTTGTCCTCATATGATAGGGAAAGTGCCCAAGTGTCTCTTCCTTTTCTCATAAGGGCATCAGTCTTATCAGAACAGAGCCTTACTATTATGACCTCATTTAACCTTTATCACCTCCTTGCAGGTCCTTTCTCCAAATACAATCGCTTGGGGAGTTAGGGCTTCAATACAGAAATCGGGGAGGGGAGGGACTTGAAATTCAGTCCATAACAGGCAGCAACACAACTTCTCAGAGCCTAGCCCTTCTTGTAAAATGAGGTTAATACTTCCTTAAAGAGTTCTCGGAAGGATTCGCTCAAGTCCCTCCATTGTAAATGACAATTATATGGCAAATTTTTTTTCCAGTATTATTATTATTATTCAAAAAACAATAATGAGGATGATAATTATTCTGTGGTTCTGGAGAGTACCTGTCTTTGAATACTCCTCACTCTGTCCTCTTTCAATTATTTCTTTTCTAAAAATACCATTCTTGGCTGAGTGCAGTGGCTCACGCCTGTAATCCCAGCACTTTGGGAGGCTGAGGAGAGTGGATCATCTGAGGTCAGGAGTTCGAGACCAGCCTGGCCAACATGGCGAAACTCCATCTCTACTAAAAATTTTTAAAAAGCCAGAAAAAAAAATTAGGCATGATGGTAGGCACCTGTAATCCCAGCTACTCAGCAGGCTGAGGCAAGAGAATCACTTGAAACCAGAAGGTGAAGGTTGCAGTGAGGTGAGATTGCACCGCTACACTCCAGCCTGCAAAATAAGAGCAAAACTCGGTCTCAAAAAAACCCCATTCTTGACTCTAGTTTCTGGAATTCCCAATTGGAAAATTAAGTACAATTTAGGGTATCAGTAAAGCAGAGCTCCAGAGAGACTGAGCTTAAAAGAGAATGAATAAGAACATCTGAAAAGAGAAAGCAAGAGCAAGCAAACAAGAGAACAAATGTGTTTCAGTACAACTATATAAATGTATTTTGAAAAACAAAATTATATGTTATTGCTTACCGTTATTTTGTTCTAAATTGCATATGGCAACAGTGTAATATTTTCAGGGTGTTGGGCCTCTAAATGCTCCATCTGTACCTTACTGATTTTATCTTGTTATCTAACCCTCTATGCACCAATGCGCTCCCCCCCAGGAGAGAGAATAGTGTGTGGAAAGGCCCTTTGATAGAAGAAATGATGCAAAGTCAAGTTGCAAATGGCAGGCCAGTGTGGCTGGACTAGCGGGAGGCAGAAGGAGAATGTTTTAAGACAACTAGAAATAGAAATACCGTTTGACCCAGCAATCCTATTACTGAGTATATACCCAAAGGATTATAAATCATTCTCTTATAAAGACACATGCACATGTATATTTATTGTGGCACTGTTTACAATAGAAGAGACTTGGAACCAACCCAAATGCCTATCAATATCAGACTGGATGAAGCAAATGTGGCACATATACATCATGGAATACTAAGCAGCCATAAAAAGGGATGAGTTTATGTCCTTTGCAGGGACATGGATGAAGCTAGAAACCATCATTCTCGGCAAACTGATACAAGAACAGAAAAGCAAATGCCGCATGTTCTTACGCATAAGTGGGTGTTAACAATGAGAACACATGGACACAGGGAAGGGAACATCACACACCGGGGACTCTAAGGGGATGGGGGTCTAGGGGAGGGATAGCATGGGGTGAGGAGATCAGGAAGGGATAACATTAGTAGCAATGCGTAATGTAGATGACGGGGATGGAGGCAGCAAACCACCATGACATCTATACCTATGTAACAAACCTGCATGTTCTGCACATGTACCCCAGAACTTAAACTCTAAAAAAAAGACAACTATGATGTGATCCAGCATTTTTAATGATCCCTCTGGCCTCTGGAAGCCACATGGAAAAAAGGTGGAAAGGAGTGAGCATGGACTTGGGAGAACAGCAGCTACATCCCAGATGCAAGGTGATGATGGAAATCACTACTGCTACTTATCTGATTTAATAATAACAGTAAAGTCTAGCCCCTCCTCTCATGTATGCCCCACAGACAGACTGTGGCATATACTGCCTCTGCTCAGAACAAAGCCTATAGCTGCCTCATCTTGCAGATTCCAGCCCAGAACAAGCAGAGAACAGTAAATGTCAGAATCAGACAATTTGCAAAGACGTTAAATCCCCAGCCCCAGAACTAGCTGCAGCTCTGTATGCTAGAGGACAGAAGCATAATTTTCCATAACCCAGAGCAGACATGAAATGTGAAGGCAAATCCCAATGCAGGTTTGGCACCTGAGAACAGAGACTTGGAAGAAAGAGAAGGGAAGCAGGAATGATTGAGGAGCTGTTCATTGTTCATTATTCCTTTGTCCTCCATTTAATCCTCCCAGCCACCCTGCAAGGAAGATTTTACTCTTCCCATTTCCTAGGTGAGCAAACTGAGGCATAGAGGACCTGAATGCCTTTTTGTTTTATAGACAGGGTCTTGCTCTATTGCCCGGGCTGGAGTATAGTGACACCATCCTAGCTCACTGAAGCCTAGAACTCCTGGGCTCAAGCAATCCTCCCACCTCAGCCTCCTGAGTAGCTGGGACTACAGATATGGGCCACCATGCTCCACTAAGGGCCGGAATGCCTTGCCCAAGTGATGAAGTGATCATGAGCATGGCTTCCTTGTAAATGATTGCTGAGTTTCTGATCTTAGCCACAGTGCTAGATAAACACTCTCCCCAGGGTTGCAGCTACCTCAGAAGAAGGGGCCTAATCCCATAACTAAAACAAAGGCCTATGTGACCCCTAAGAGGAATAAGGACTAACACCTAGTCCCCTTCCACCATATGCCTGTCTGCAAGCCACATGCATGGGTCATCCTATTTAATCCACGCTGAGACGCTCTGACAGAGGCACTGTTGATATTATTACTTCTATTGAGTAGATGAATAAATGGTTCTGAGAGGTAAAGTTACTTGTCGAAGGAACACAGATGGTTGGGTGGATTTGAGTCACCACTATTTGTTCTGCCCGGGAGGGGACAGGGCATAGTGCATAGGTAACATGATTGAAGACATCAAGCTGTTCTTATTTTTACACTGATACTCGAGAGTGGCATAACTGTTATGGAATATATTGTTCTTGTCTCTTTCTCTCAGCACATCCAATTTATCAAAAAAAAAAAAAAAAGATTGGCTCTTTTTTCAAAATACGGAGGATCCAGTCACCCCTAGCCACCTTCTGTGCTCACACTTTGCCCCAAGACCCTGCTGTCTCTCACCTGGATTATCACAAAGGCCTCCTGATCAGCCTGTCTGCATCCATCCTTGCCCCTGCCACCTCCCTGTCCCCTCACATGAGTGTCAGAATGGTTATGTTAAAATGTAATCAGGTCAGAGCACTCCCCCGCTCAAACCTCAGTTCACTCAAGGTAAATCCCACGTCCTTCACAATGGCCCACAAAGCCCCATGTGATCTGATCAAACACCTCCTATTTTCTCTTCCAGCTCCTCTTCTCTCTCTAATCCTCTCTTTTCCCTCTGCACTCTCTCTGGCCCTCAGGCATGCTCCTACCCCAGGGCCTTTGCATATGCCCTTCCCTGGAATGCTCTGTCTCCAAATACCTTCAGTCTTCACCTTCACATCTCTTTCAGGCTTCTATTCAAATACCATCTCATCCAAAATTCTTCCATGACCACCCTTTAGGAAATACCCATGTCCCTTTCTACCTTCCATACTCTGCTTTACTTTTCCCCTGTAACCTCTGACATAGCACATATTTATCTGTTGTTTTTTTTTTTTAATAACCTACCTTCCACACTGCAAAGTAAGTTCCATGAAGCAAGAGACGGAAATGGCTTTGTTTTGTCTGCTGCTCTATCTGCAGTACCTGGGACAATGCCTGGCACAGAGAAGGAGGGCAAGAAATACTGCTTAAATGAATGCATGAATAAATGAATGCTCAGGATAGAAAAAATAAATATGAGGACATGAGGCTTCCCCTTATCAAAGGCCCCCTATTGCAAGGATAAGAGAAAGGGAAATGTGTTGATCGTGCACCTACTGTGTGTCAAGATGGCAGTTAGGAGGGCAACCGTGACTCAGACAGGTCTAGATCCAAATTCCTGACTTTGCAGCTTGCTAGCTCGATGACCTGGGAAAATTACCTACCTGCCCTAAGCTCAGCCCCCTCACCTACTCAGTGTGGATTCTGAGGTCACCTATCACCAAGGATGTCCTAGGTAGGAAATACAAAATGCATTCCAAGTGCCTGACGCCTGAGAAGTAGAAATAAATATTAGCTATTCAAATTTTTACATCAGCTGACCTTCCTGAGACAGTAAAAGTGCCTCTTTCCTGAAGTACAATCAGGACTTTAAAACATCTTTTTTCACATGTGAGGTAATCAGAGTGCAGAGAGGAATCCCGCTAGACAAAAAAATCCAACTGACCTAAATAAATATTCCTCCCTCATATCATTTTTGACCTTTCATATTTAAACTTTAAAATGATGCAATACATGGATGCTCCACTTGAGATACCTGGACACCAATCACCTTCGCGTTTTTATCTCTGATTCCAGACTTTGATGGCCTGCAGTAATTCTGGAAGTTATTTTCCAGGGTAAGAAAATGGTCAGCACGTATGCTGTACACAGTAGTATTTGGGCTTCACTGGCCACAGAAAGAAGGCAGCAGGGAGCACATTTGTTTGAGGCATAGGTATTTGGTTGGAAAAATTCTGGTGCAAGAGTCCTATGAGTAAGGTCTTGAGAATTAGCACAGATCATTTACTTCTCCCTCGAGCCCCCTCGGGTTAGCTTTTACATTTAGGCAGAAAGCCCCAAGCTTGCATGTGTCACTGTGATAGAGGACATATTTCTCCTATGCTGATTCTGCTTTACGTGTTCAATAAAATCACCAACATCTGAGCAAAAAGGCAAACTATGGATCGTTTGATATCTTGTAATCCCACTCACATAAATTATATAGGTGTGTATTTCTTTAAGCACTGGAAAGATAGCTGGAAAGATGCTCTTTAAAATAGAACATGGTTAACTGGCTATTTAGGGCTGATGGGAATTTGGATGAGTTGAGAGGTTTTTTTGTTATTTTAATTTTCCTTGTATTATTTGAAGTTCCTAAAATTCCTGCATATCATTTGTGTAATAGAAAAGAAACAATAAAGTTATGTTCATTTCCAAAGCAAAAAAGTCATCGTCATTACTGTCATCATCCTCACAAACAACACTGGACCATGGCCAGTTACCATGCTTGAATTCTCTCATATGTGTGGTAGAGCTGGGGTCTGGTACCTAGTAGTGCCCACTCTAAGAAGGCCAACTGGGAAGCCAATGAGTTGGCTGTTTGGTTTCCTTGTAAGTTATTTGGGCATTTGTCAATGGCATCTAAAAGTCCTAAACTGATGTACCAGCTGGGGCAGTGTCTACACTCACTTTTCCCACTTCTACCTATGTTTGTGGAGTGAGCAGCTTGATAGGGGTCCAAATGCTGACAGTCTGTTGAACAAAAGTATTCTAACCCCCTTAGCACAGCAGGCAAGTGGGCAGAAGAGAGAGCACAGACATTTCTGGTCACTCCAAGCCATGCCAGGCTGAAACTTCCTGGCGACATCCAGGAAGAAGGCTGATGAATTTCCCTCATTTATTCCTTTATTAATTCGGTCATGCTAGGCATCTACCGCAGGGCAGATCCTAGATCAAGGCTTGGATATGATCCAGAAAAAAAAAAACCTGTCCTCATGGAGCCCACAGTCTGGAGGGGAAGGTGGGCAGTAAACACAGTAAGGCTTTGCAAAGCTAACCTTAGACAGGCCATGCTGAGTAGAATATAAACCAGATGTGAGATAGTCTAAATCAGGAGTCAGTAAATCACCAACTAATAATGTTTGGGTTTTTTTCTACATTTTTAAAGGGTTGTAAACAATAGAGTAATATGTAATAGGGTCTTTTGGTGCCTCATAAAGCCTAAAGTATTTATTCTGGTCCTTTACAGAAAGTTTGCTGATGCTCAGAAAAATCAAAAATGACACAGGGAGAGGACATATGAAGGCAGAGAGATTAGAGGGGACTATCTGAAGCTGCAAAACTTAAGCTGAAACCTGACCAAGCAGGAACCATTCATGGAAATAGCCCATGTGGTCCAGAAAGAGGGTCATCAAGTGCAAAGGTCCTGAGGCAGGGGGGAGGCAAGTGTGGGTGGAGCATTATAGTGGGGGAGATGCGTGGTGCAAGGTGCAGGGGAGTAACCAGAGGCCAGAACATGCAGGCTGGGGTGAGTAGCAATAGGAAGCACTGGACTCTGAGCTCTGGAGATGTCTGCCAGTGTGTCTGTCTCTCCATCTAACTGTCTGTAAATATCTATCTATACATATCTCTCACTGCAGTGAGGCAATATTTAGATAGATGATAGATTGATTTACTTTTTTTTTTTTTTTTTTTTTGACTCGGAGTCTTGCTCTGTCACTGACTGGAGTACAGTGGTGTGATCTTGGCCCACTGCAACCTCTGCCTCCCAGGTTCAGGTGATTCCCGTGCCTCCGCCTCCCAAATAACTGGAATTATAGGTGCATGCCACCACTCCCAGCTAATTTTCTGTATTTTAAGTAGAGATGAGGTTTTATCATGTTGGCCAGGCTGGTCCCAAACTCCTGACCTCAAGTGATCTGCCCACCTGGGCCTCCAAAGTGCTGGGATTACAGGCATGACCCACCACACCTGGCCTGATTTACTTTTAACTTTGAAATAATTACAGATTCACAGCAAGTCACAAAATAGTACATAGAGTCCCATCACTCTTTTTCCCCAATGGTGACGTCTTGTATAACTTACATAAGTGGAAAATTGACTTTGGCATGATATCATTAACTAGACTACAGTACTTGAGTTCATTATATTTGCAATCACTCTGGCCACTCCGTGGAGAATGGATTAGTGGCAGGCCAGCTTAAACTGCAGGTAGAAGGTTTAGCAGGCTACTACAATTATCCAAACAAAAAAAGAAAAATGAATATAAAGAAAAATAGATCTCAGCTTTCTGTTGAGAAGTTCTTTTCTACTTTGTTTCAGTATCTGGCGACCTCATGAGCACCAACAGTTTCATGGGACAGTAAAGATGAAATAAAGTAACATATAGAACTATAAGTATAGACCCTGGCGCAGTGTGCTCTGTAAACATGAATCCCCTGCACATCCTCCCCCTCCATTCTCAATTGGGATGGAAGTTGATGAGTAAACTTGTTTGGTATGGTAATGTGGGAAAACAGACTGAGTGAAATACTACAGGACTTGGGGCTCTAGTCCACCCAGCAAAACATTTGTCATGTAGTAAGGACTCCATGATGTTATCTGATTTGTGATTGAACAAAATAGCCCAGGAGTACACACAGAACTCTGGCAGAGTGGGTAAGTCCAGGGACTCTTGAGCCTGAAAGCCTGAGTTCAAATCCTGACATTCATAGCTGTGCGGCCTTGGGAAGGTTTCTGAATCTCTGTGATGGATGTTTACTCCTAACTCAGGCAGCTGTTATCCTCTCTCTCTCTTCCCGTTTCCTTTCCCCTGCAGCGTAACCTTGACGCAAATCACTGACCTTCTTGTTTCAGTTTCTTCTTCTGTAAAATGGGATGATACTAATGACACCTCTTTTCATGGAATCAAGGGCATTAAATGAATGGATATGTATAAAATACATATAAAAATGTCTAGCCTATGCTATTCATAAATGCTCCAAAAATGCTTCTTTTGTCGTTCCTTTTTCCCTACTGGGGAACGACCCCTCCAAATTGAGCCAATTGGGGGCTATTGGGGAAAATACTGTGCAAAATATGTGACACATTCTGTGTTTACTGTAATGATCCTTTCTGTGAAATGCATTGGGAGTTGTCAAAATTAGACTCAGCATCCAGTAAATCATGATAATACGAGATTACCTTTCCAGTGGCCCATCATTTGAGGAAATACACACAAGCTCCAAGCATTTGTGAGAAGCCAGAAAATGTGGTCATGGCTCCTGAGAACAGAAGGAAGGAATATCTCATTCCATTTCCCAAGTTTCCTGGGACCCTCTAGCACATGGGTCAAACTAAAACTCAAATGCTGATTCCTGTTTTCACTTCTAATCCTAGTAACTGATTGAGAAGGTTACAAGTGGCTCATAGAGAAACTTAGCATTTTTTGTTTCCTAGTAATTGTGGCAATCAGTCATGGTTGGAAACTACTCAGAAATGCATATAAAGCACCCTACAAAATATTCGGCACATAATATGGACTCAATAATGTTAGCTGCTTTACCATTTCATGAATAGCCTTGGGATACATAAAGGACACTAACAGAGTGATTAAGAAAGTAGACTCTTGGGCCAGTCCCCTGAATCCAAATGATAGCATTAATAACTGTGTGGTCTTGGATTTTTTTTTAACCTCTATGAACCTTTAATATGGGGAGAATAACAGTACCTATCTCATAGAGCTGTTGTGTAGTTTAAATGAATTAATATGTGTGAAAATGCATATGAACAGTAACCAGCAAATGACACAGGGAAAGTTCTGTGTTAGCTCTAATGATCCCTTCAATGAAATGCACTGGGAGTAGCCAGAATTAGACTCGAGATTCTGGCGAGGTACGATGGCTCACGCGTGTAATCCCAGCACTTTGGGAGGCCAAGGAGGGCAGACCACTTGAGGTGAGGAGTTTGAGACTACCCTGGCCAACATGGTGAAACCTCGCCTCTACCAAAAATATAAAAAAATTAGCCAGGCGTGGTGGCATGCACCTGTAAATCCACCTACTCCGGACACTGAGGCAGGAGAATCTCTTGAACCAGAGGGGCAGAGGTTGCAGCGAGCTGAGATTATGCCACTGGCACACCAGTCTGGGTGACAGAGCGAGACTTGGTCTGAATAATTAACTAACTGACTGACTGACTGACTAAGTAACTAACTAACCAACTTACTAAATAAATAAATAAAAGATTTAGTAAATCATGATAACATAAGATCACCTTTCTGGTGGCCCATCGTTTGAGGAAATATGTATAGCCTCCAAGCATTTGTGAGAAGCCACAGAGATGTAATTTTCATTTTCTCAGAGCAAGTCTCATAAGAAAGTCCTGTAGAAACTTTGGAAGATTACAGAAGCTGCTAAGATTCTGAAACTAAATTAAGAAGAACAAAATCACAGAAAATGCTGAATGGTAGCACGGTGAGGACACAAATGTGGTTTGGTTTTCATTACAGCTTCTGTAGGAATTAATCAGCTTGATACCAAGTGGCAATGTTGTTTTTTTTACCAAAACATAGTTTTTAGCACAGTCTAAGTGAGCTGGTAAGACCAGATGTGTGTATGTGCATGTGTACACGTGCATGTGCACACACACATATAAAAACATACACCACTCACCTCCTCAGCTCAAAGTCTAATCAATTAATCCAAATGAGCTTCCAGAAAAAAAAATGTGTCCCTAGGTTGGCATGAGTCCGTGAGACAAAGCACTAGAAGACGTGAACCTTAGCCATAGCCTTGCATGTAGCAAACTGGTCCACAATGTATGAAGTGAGAAGACACAAGACAGGGACACCTGGAACTCCTTTCCCAGTCTTCACCCAACTTTCAGGGAACTGGTTGAAATCTAAAAGACTTAGGTATAAATTCTGGACCTGTTCCTTCCAGCTCTGTGACCTGGGGAAGATTCACTGAGCCCAAGACACCAAAATTGTAAAACAAGCTTTCCTTAGAATTTTAAGAGTGAGATGATCTGGTGTACATCACTTCTTAGAACAGTGCCCACACGTGGTAACTGAATAGCCCACGTGTGCTGGCAGTCACTTTTCCGTTGTGACTTGTTCTCTTCCTGTAAAGCTCAGATTTGACGGTTGCTGCTAGATTCCAGACTATTTAGCTTCCTCTTGGTTATGCCTTGGACTCTGCATACCAGCTCAGATGATTGTGTTGCCTGGATAAGACCCCTGAAAACTTCCCATGACTGCCAGCTTCCTCTAACTAGCAAGTCCTGTTTCAAACTGGCCTTCTGGTCACAACTATATAGCCCTCTGATGTCTGAAAGCCTCCATTGGGAAGTCTTCCCTCTTTGGAGTAAGTGTTGCCCTTTCTCCTCATGCATACACTACTAGGAAGCCATGAATTCTCATTTCTGTTGCAAGTGCATTTATCAGATGTCTTTTGCTGCAGTGCAGTAAAGAGCAAAGAGGGTTATAGATAATGGACTTGAGTGTATTTGTTTTCTGTGTTTGTTTTAACAAATTGCTACAAACTGAGTGGCTAAAAAAACCAGAAATATAATCTTTCACAGTTCAAGTGGCCAGAAATCCAAAACCATCCTCACTGGGCTGAGCAGGTCCACTCCTACCAGAGGCTCCAAGGGAGAACCTTCCTTGTGTCTCCCAGCTCCTGGTGGGACTGGCGTTCCTTGGCTTGTGGCTGCATCATTCAAATCTTCAGTATCACTGTCTTCATTGCCTCTGTGTATTGGTGTTAGCTCCCTTTGCGTGTCTGTCTGTCTGTCTCTCTCTCTCTCTCTCTGTCTCTCTCTGTCTCATAGAGTCTTGCTCTGTCACCCAGGCTGGATGCAGTGGCAAGATCTCAGCTAACTGCAACCTCTGCCTCCTGGGTTCAAGCAATTCTCTGTCTCAGCCTCCCGAGTAGCTGAGATTACAGGCACCCACAACCATGCCCAGCTTATTTTTGTATTTTTAGTAGAGACAGTGTTTCACTATCTTGGCCAGGCTAGTTTTGAACTCCTGACCTTGTGATCCACCTGCCTTGGACTTGCAAAGTACTTAGATTACAGACGTGAGCCTGCATGCCCAGCCCCCTTTGTCTCTCTCTTATACGGACACTTTTGATTATATTTTGGACACAAGATCCTGTAATTTCCCTGTCACAAGATCCCTAAATTAATCTCTAACTTAATTGCCTCTGCAAAGACTCTTTTCCCAAATACAGTCACATTTACAGGATCCAGGAATTAGGATCATTATTCAGCCCCCTAAGGTGGGTTAAATGAAGCAACAGGCGAGATAGGAAGTCATGTCTGTGAAACACCTGCTATGTGCGAGATTCTTTCCTCAAAACAACTTTGTGTGATAAATATCATCATTTCTATCATATTGATGGTGACAGTGTTTTTAAAAAATAAAAAGCTGAGAACAGCAGCGGCATTTGTTTTTGTTTTTAATTATAGATTAAATGGTAATTAATCAGCCCAACATGGAGGAAGGGGGGATTTTCTAACTGCATCACCTGTATGCTTGTCCTGCAACTGGCTAAAACCTTCTTGTCTTTCAAAAGCTCAGCTTGGTGAGGGTCCCTCTATACATGGGGGGGCTTTCCTGCACCCTAGACTTGGCAATGACTTTCCTCAGGGGCTCTGGCTTATTCTGTGCTCTCTGTTGCTTCCTGTCTGTCCCAAAAGACCGCACAGCTTCTCTAAGGTCAGGGAGCCTATCTCGACTTTGAGTGCCCCACAACTTGCCCAGGTAAAGCACAGGAATTAATAACTATTGAATGAATAAAGTGATAAGATTGAGACTCAGAAAAGTTTACATTATTTTTCTAATGTCTAATATTATTATTCTAATGTCACGCTGCCAAGGGGTTTCTTCTTGTAATAAATCAGTTCTTTTGCCTTTTAGAAAATTAGAACAGTGCAGATAAAGTCTCTTTGACTTCCACCTCAAATAGCATTATGAAGGTCATTCCTGTTCTCCCAGACCTCTTTTTATGACTTTACATGCTCGTAAATGTATCCATAAAATACATGGCATTTGCTGTGATTTTTTTACAGAAATGGTGTCGTTCTAAATGGATTTCCCAACAGTTCATTTTTTATTCAACAATATGTGTCTTTGAGATCTACCTCTCCAACTGATGTCAATTCATTCCTTCGATGGCTGTGTTTTACTCCACCATGTAAATATACCATATCCTATTTATTCTTTCCCCTATTGATACACCCTCAGGTTGATATTATTTGCCTTTAATTACTAAGGGCAGTTTTGCAGTGAAAATTTCCATGCACGACCCATACTGCATGCGGATAAATGCTTCTCCTGAATAGATACTTAGAAGTACTGCTGGGATTGGAACCCAGATCTTCCTGATTGAAAAGTCTTTCTATAATGTCAAGCTTCTGCTTCTTGTTCTAGCCAAAAAATCACAGTTGAGAGTCCTGGAAGGGTCAAGCAGAACTGGGGTAGTTCCACTTTTGAAGGCAGATGAATCACCTGGAACCCTGAAGAGAGAGAATCTGACAGGTTTAACAGAATTATTAAAGGGAGAACAGTTTCAGCTCATTCATCTTTTCACTGTTATACCCCTTTCTCGCTTGCTACTTTGCTGTTTAGCAATGCAAGAGGCAGAAGGTAGAGGGGCCCTTCCTTAAGACTACACAGGAGTGAGTACCCACTCCTTTAAAACTGTGGATCAGTTTTAAAGCCTTAAAACTGGTCCACACTGGCCCTGGCCTCTGCTCATCCAGCTGTGTGACCTTGAATAAGTCTGATAATGCTTTTGATTGACTTGCCTTTCCGATCCTCTCCTCTTTTAATAAAATCACCAAGGATCTGAGAAGATCAAATCTGCCTCCAGCCCCTGCCACCTGGAAACAGACATAATGATGCCAGCAGTATTTTCCCTTCTTTTTATTCATTCCTGTATCCATTGTTATTGAGCATCTACCATGTGAAAGGCACTCCTGAGTGTTCCATGCTCTCCCTCAACTACCCTGCCCCAGGGCCTTTGCACAAACTGCTCCCTTTAAGTAGTCAACTCCTACTCACCTTTCACCTGTCATTTCAGGGTCATATTCACACATGGAAGCCTTTGCATTGATCGAATTCCCAATTTTTTGTAGCTCCCAAATCCTTTTCTCCTTTCTCTCTGGGACCATTTGCCCAGGTATAAATAGAAGATACGGACAAAGAGAATGACTAACATGATTAGGGTTCTAATATTGGAGAATACTCGGGAAGCCTCCCTCACCCTCACTTTGTGTTGCACCCCTTACCGTAACCCCACCACCAAGCCCTAATATATATAGTTTTTTTAATTTGTCACATACATTCTACAGAGATCCCCTTTTTCCCATTGCCACTGCCACCTCCACCTCCAGCCTTGGCCATCATAATTTCTTGCCAACTTTCTTATTCCTCTTTCCATTTTCACTCAAGCAACTCCCACGAAATCTGTCTGATTCATCTCTTTATGTGATCTCAGAATGAATGCTTGATCTTACCACTCCTCCCTTGCTTATAACTGTTCAGTAGCTTTTCACTGCTCTTACGATAAAGCCCAGAATTTTTGACATGCACTAGAAAGCCCTCTGTGATTTGAAACTACCTCTTCTCCAGTTTCAGCTCACACCTCCCCACCTCCAGCAGATTTGATCTTAGATCCTCACCTTCTTTTGTCTCCTGAGTGGTCTGTGCTCTCCCCCACCAACCCTGCCCCAGGGCCTTTGCACAAGTTGTTCTCTTTAGCCAACTCCTACCCACCTTTCACTGTCATTTCAGGGTTATATCTGTACATGGAAGCCTTTGCAGAGTCCATTGACCAAATTCCCCATTTTGATAGCTCCCAAATCCTTTTCTCCTGATAGCTCCTTTCAACAGATTGGAATTATATTTATCTATGGAAGTACTAATATCTGTGTCTCTCACTAGACTGGAAGGCAGTGTTTATCTCCATTAGTATATCAACAATGCCTTTCACATAGTAGATGGTCAATAAACAATGGCTGCAGGAATGAATAAAAAGTAGAGGAAATACTGCTGGTATCATTACGTTTCCTCCTAGATGGCAGGGACTGGAGGCATACTTGATCTTCTCAGAACCTTGGTGATTTTATTAGAAGAGGGTAAGAAAGGCAAATCAATCAAAAGTATTATCAAACTGATGATAATTCAACATATTTACCATCTTTGAGCCTCAGTTTCCCCACTTGCAAAACAGGGAATATAGTTATCCCCACCTCCTAGGGTTCATGTGAGAATTAAATGAGATCCTGTGTGTCAAAGTACTTAGCACATTGACTGACATATAGGAAGTGCTCACTCAACGTTTGTAGTTTATTCTCATAGCAGGAGCTCAGTAAATGAGAGCTGATATGAGGCATTCTTTGATTAGCCAAGATTTATGGATTCAGGGCATTAAATGCATAATGTCCTTCGACTCTCATGTCAGCCTATTTGTCACCTTCTTTTTGAAAACCAAATCCTCCCGAAAATCTAGTGTTTGAACCGATCAGAGCCTGCACCCCACTATGTACAATGTGGCCCAGAGACCTGCAGCCATGGCAACACCCTGGAACTTGTCAGAAATGCAGAATCTCAGGTCCCACCTCCAACGTCCTGAACCAAAATCTTAATTTTATACAACACTTCTAGGTGTTTCAAATGTTTATCAAAGTTTAAGGAGCCCCAAGTCTAGGCCAATCAGACATCTCTGCTCTGAGACTGAGGCTGCTTATGGAACTGCCTAAGAACATGGCACATGAAGGAACAAGGTGAGGTTTGAACCTATGCTATCTGATTGCAGACTGAGATCTTGATCCCTCTACTGTGCTGACCAGCATGCATGAGGTGCCTTACTGAAATCAACAGGCAAGGACCTTGGCCCTCAAATTATGGACAGCCTCACAGTGGAGAGAGAGAAACAGAAAATGTTGATGCAGAAAGATAGATGCTGTGATGACAGGTGGGGGTGCTATGGGAACCCCATACTCCCCAAGGCCTGGGATTCACCAAGAGCAAATACTTTCTGGTGCAAGCAGTTAAACACAAGGTGTTCAGGCAAGTCCACATAGCCTGGAGCAGGGCTCCCAGAGTTTGGGAAAACAGCCGAGCAAGAGCAGTGGTAAGGAATGAATGAAGCTCTACAGGTGGCCAGTGGCCAGATTCAGAAGGTCAGCAAGCCTGGTGCTTGGCAGCCTGCAAAGATGACAAAGGTGCTCACTTTTGCTGCAGGGAGCTAAGGCCGAAGGGCAGAGTGCACAGACCTCCCCCTGCCTCTCATGGGGATAATACTCAATAGTTACAGAACTTTCTCATGCATTCCCTGAAGTGGTCATGGAAACCCTAAGAGGCGGGCAGGGAGCCCTGTTTTACAGACTAGCAAGGGGTACAAAGAAAATGAATGACCCAAGTTACTGTGTGGCAGGCTTTAGAGTGGATACACAGTAAAAGGTGGCATTTTCCTTCATATCTGATTAAGCAGAGGAGTTGCTCCATAATTGTCAGGTCATTTTTTCTTTCTTTATGTATTTTTGAGATGGAGTCTCACTCTGTTGCCCAGGCTGAAGTGCAGTGCCCCAATCTCGGCTCACCTCAACCTCCAGGTTCGAGCAATTCTCCTGCCTCAACCTCCTGAGTAGCTGGGACTACAGGTGCACACCACCACACCTGGCTAATTTTTTGTATTTTTACTGGAGATGGGGTTTCACCATGTTGGCCAAACGGGTGCCAAACTTCTAACCTCAAGCAATCCACCCATCTCAGCCTCCCAAAGTGCTGGGATTCCAGGCATGAGCCACCATGCCCGGCATCAGGTCATTTTCAAAATGTTGATGTTTTTACCTTCTCTCCTTTTTGTGTTCCCATGAAATGTACTGGGAGAGATGCTTAATGATGAGGAAAGCGAGGCACAGAAGGAATAAGCAACCCTCCTAAGATTCTGCAGCAACTGGCCATGCTAGGGAATTTCTTAATAACACTAATCATCAGCAGGTACTACTTATTACCAACAGTCCTTCAGCCAGGCTGTTTGTTACCATTCTCTCATTTAAATTTTTCATCAGTCCTGGGATTGGGTATCATCTTTGTGATGATTGTGCAAACAAGTTGGCTCTCTGGAATATTAAGGAGTTGTAGAGGACCATGCTCAGAACCCAGGTCCCAAACCCACATCCTTTGTTACTAGGCCATCCTGCCTATGTGCCTACCTGTGTCTCTTTTCTACCCAGGAATTTCACTGGGACACATGTGGCTTTTATTTTCCTGTCCACTTTGATAAATACACCTTTCCCATGTCTCACCTTATAAGTGAGTTGGAATCCAGTTGTGAACCTTGGATGCCTGCTCTGCTCTCTAGGCTGGTGACAGCAACCCCAAGAGACCCAGCAATCCCATTACTGGGTATGTATCCAAAGGATTATAAATTGTTCTATTATAAAAACACATGCACATGTATGTTCATTGCGGCACTGTTTACAATAGCAAAGACTTGAAACCAACCCAAATGCCCATCAATGATAGACTGGATAAAGAAAATGTAGCACATATACACCGTGGAATATTATGCAGCCATGAAAAAGGATGAGTTCGTGTCCTTTAGGGGGACATGGATTAATCTGGAAACCATCATTCTCAGCAAACTAACACAAGAACAGAAAACCAAATGCCACATGTTCTCACTCACAAGTGGGTGTTGAACAATGAGAACACGTGGACACAGGGAGGGGAACATCACACACCGGAGCCTGTCGGGGTGTTGAGGGTATAGGAGAGAGATAGCAGGGGTGGGATTGGGGAGGGATAACATTATTAGAAATACCTAATGTAGATGACGGAGGATGGATGCAGCAAACCACCATGGCATGTGTATACGTATATAACAATCCTGCATGGTCTACACATGTACCCCGGAACTTAAAGTATAATAAAAAAATAAAAAACCCTGAACTCAGAAGAAGCCACAAGATAGCAACGGGCTGAGATGACTGATGTTGCTGCCCTGAAAGTCCCTTCAGTCTATCACTTCGCAAAAAGAAACATGTTTTTAATTATATCAGTTAGCTCAGCACAGGGAGGGGGTCTGAAGATAGATGATTCAAGTCTCCAGACAAGCAAGCTTTTTCCAGCTGTGCATCAATGCCGCGGGTGCCCTTAATTCCATTTGTTGCCTGCTTGGCACCCATCAACCCCTTGATTGAGCTGGATGAGCTGACATTATGAGTTTAGGCACAATTATTAGGTTTCCATGTTTTGATTTTTAAGCTTATTGATGTCTGAAAGAAAAGCAAGAAAATCTAATCTCTCAGGATCAAAGTTTGAACCTCTTGAGCAGAGTGAGTGTTTAGTTTTATTGGCCACCTGCTATTGGGTGTGATTGCACAATAGCACTCTGCAATGATTTTTTGGAGAGAGAGTTTCATTCACTGCCACAGTGAGAAGGACAGGCGTTAAGTGCGCAGCGCAGTTTCTGGCACAGAACTCAAACAAAAACATGAGAGACTGTGTCAATGGTATTGTTGTTATGAGTAATAATGTAAATCTTTTCCGTAGACCCTTGTGTCACTGCTGCATCCACAGACTTAGTACAGTGCCTGGTACATAATAGGTGCTCAATGAATACCTGTAGATGGAATGAATGAATGATGAATGAATAAAACCAAGCAGATGAGTATTATAATTCCCATTTGTAGTGTGTTTGTCATTTGTAGTGTGTAGTATGTTTGCAACAGCATGTCAGGAATCAGAAATGAGAAACGTGGATGGTGTGGCAAATGAACTTGAGTGCTTCATGGGTGGATAAAGTGATAAAGATCACTTTCAACCAGAGTGCCAAGCACAGGGCAATTGTCAAAAGACTCTGCCTTTGGCTGGGCGTGATGGCTCATATCTGTAATCTCAGCACTTTTCTTTTTGCCTACCCAGCGCCTGAAAAATGTTCCTTCCTTTGCCTGGGGCATTCCTGGCAGAGCTCACTTCCCACTGTAGAAAATAAAGATGCCAAATATCCACTCTCTTGGGCCTTAGCAACCACCAGGCTCTGCCAATCAGCTGTGCCTGCTCCAGACTGAAAGTGGAGCTAAGAGCACCAAAAAACGTGGGGCAAGTGAAATCCATTTTTAAAATAGATGCTGGTTGTGGTGGTGACGTTTCTGATTTCCCTGGACACGAAGGGCTGCAGGGCTAACAGCACGAGTGAGGCTGGGAGAGATGGCAACTTGTTCTGCTGGGAGATTTTGGGATCTGATGTTGCTTGCGTAGCTTTGAGCTTGCTCCCTGGCCCTCTGATGGACAGCTTCCTTATGAACACTCAGGCTTAGTTTGTTTCCTACAACCAGTGTCCCCAACCCTTCATGCTGTCGCCTCCCCAAGGTCACAGCTACTACGTGGCAGTTTACAGTCCTAGGTCGAGAGATTCTTAAGGCCATGCCAATCTTCACTGAGCTTCTAAAAAGAAATAGGTTGTCATTAAACCATGTGGCTGCAGAAGATGCTAATTGAATATCTGGTTGAAATCAGTAATCTTTCCCCTGGTTGGTGCACATACATGTCACGTAGAGATGCAGACAAATGGCATTTACGGGTGCATCACACAAGCTTTTTGGGGGATACTCTGTACAGAAGCCAGCCTGGCCATCTGGACCTCAGGGTTCTGGTTAAAAGGAGAAATCAATTTGTCCAGCATTAATCAAAAGAAGCCTTCAAACTCAGGCAGAATTGACTCAATTTTTAATTGGGTTCAAGTCAGGTAATTACTCAGCTGCCCATAAAATTCGTTTTAACATATTAAATGGAGCTTCCAAAATAGCATTGCTACGGCGTGTGGCCAGTTGCATGGGTAATTTGTCTAAAGTAAAAATACATTGGTCTGAAACCTGAATCCTTTCTTGCCCAGTGGCTGAAGGACTTGGGCAAGTGATTCAACCTTTGTGAACTACAGCTCTCTTGTCTTTAAATCGGCATATTTATATCTGCTTCATGGCAATGTTGTGGGGATATATGAGATATTTATGTAAACTATTTAGCACATGGTCTGGCACAGAGAAGGTGCTGGAAAAGTAGTATAAGAAAAACCCCCTTAGGATAGATTCCCAGAAGTCAAATGACTGAGTAAAACTGTGAAACCGTCTTCAGTCTTCTTCATTTATGTCCCCACTTTTTTTCCTAGAGGGTTATACCAATTTTCACAGCCACTGGCAATTTGTAAAAGCACCTATTGTGTAAAATATTTTAACCAGATCTTTGCCAATTAATGAGGGATGCTAAGCAACAGGAACCAGAAACATGGATGGTGTGGCAAATGAACTTGAGTGGTTTGTGGATTGATAAAGCATTCGCATATAGATCACTTTCAACCAGAGTTGCCCTGCCAAGCACAGGGCAATTGTCAAAAGACTCTGCCTTCAATGGTATGCAAAAGAAGCATATTTTGGAGCATATTTGGAGCAAAAGGAGCATGCACATTATTGTGCATCTGAGCTTAGATCGTAACTTTTTTTTTTAAAGAGACAGGGCCTCACTCTGTTGCCCATGCTGAAGTGCAGTGGTGTAGTCATTGCTCACTGCATCCTCAAACTTCTGAGCTCAAGCAGTCCTCCAGCCTCAGCCTCCCAAGTACCTAGGACTACAGGTATGCACTGCCATGCCTGACTCATAGATCATAACTCTTGAAGTTGTAAGGGACCTGGCAGGCTGATACAACATCCCCTTGGTGTAGGGATTACTGAAGCCAAGGAATCCAAGCATTTGAAAGAGAGTGCCATTCGGGAGAGTACATGGCAGGTGGTGAAGCTGCCTTTGTGTGAATTTCCAGAGCAAAATTCTTTAGAGAAACAAGAAAAATAAAAATAAAAGAATGTGGGATGAATTCTGCAGCCATAGAAATCCTGACTTTTCCTGCTAAAATAGAGAGGATGACCCTTCAATCTACTCATTGCAAGTTGAAAACGTGAAATCATTCATAGCAGAAACCTCTGACCATGTGTTGATTTGTGAAGTTCTTCTGACTTTTTCTTATGATCTGAGTCATTCACAGAAACGTACTACACATTGCTAGATTAACGTCTTCTTGGAGAGCAATCTGACAATAACAGAAAACAAATTGACATAACTACTTTTGACCTAGAAATCCCACTCCTGGGAGTCTACACTGTCAAAAAAAAAAAAAAAAAAGCAGCAGAACATAAGGTATATGTTAAAGATAATTTATTAGACCATTTTACAGTTTTGACTAGGGCAAGCTCAAGATATAACTATTTGTATAAATTGCAGTATATCCCTAAATGCAGAAATTCATCATTACTATACCAACTCTGTGATGGGAGAATAGGGTGCTGTATACATTAAATGTACAGTTTATAAATGAAGAAATGGATTTCAATAGAGTAAAATACTTATAGAACTGCTGGTCAAAATCTATTCTTGTATCTATGTCAACAACCGTTAACAAAGAGAACAACTGAATGCTGAGATGGGGGTTTTGCTGGAAGTCTCACACTGAATGAAATACTGAACACCGTCTGGCTAAGCATTTTTAAAGCTCTCTCTGATTTCAAGGAGTTGGTCTATTTTTCTATTACTAATTAAGTTACTAAAAGCAGGAAAAAAAAAAGCGTTTTTAAAAACTTTGAAGCCACAGAGACCTGTGTTCAAATTCTAGCTTTCCCATGTACTATCTCTGTGCATTCTGGCCCCTCTGCCTTAGTTGAATTTCTCATTCTCAGATTCCCCATTGTATGCCTGTTAAGACTGGTTGCATCAGGGTCCTCTGAGAGCAGTTTGAGAATCAGGCTCCTTTCTGTCCTCTGACAAGTCTACCAATTGGGAAAAAACTATTATAGGCTCCCAGCTTGTTGGTATAAACAAGAACAATGTCTCAGTTTTTTTTTTTAGACCAAGCCTCACTCTAGATTTTGCCCAGGCTGGAGTGCAGTGGCACGATCTCAGCTCACTGCAGCCTTCGACTCCTGGGTTCAAGCGATTCTACTGCCTCAGCAATCCCTTCTGAGAAGCTGGGATTACACGTGCTCACTACCAAGCCAGGCTAATTTTTGTATTTTTAGTAGAGATGGCATTTCACCATGTTGGCCAGGCTGGTCATGAACTCCTGACCTCAGATGATCCGCTCACCTTGGCCTCCCAAAGTGCTGGAATTACAGGCATGAGCCACCACGCCCAGCCTACAATGTTCCAAGTCTACTGCACCTGGATGATTTGCAAGTGTACTGTCAAAGGACCTATTGAAGGTGGTGGTCAATCCATGTTTTGGAAATATGAATGGAGCACACCTGCTTGCAGTTGAGCCAAGCAAATTAAGATGCATGATGTACTTGGACCACCTGTTCATCTCATCAAGAGTGAAAGTACTTACCTAATGCAATTTGCTTGGCAGCCTCTCGACAGGGGATGCCAAGACTCCTTGAACATTAAGTGTATTAATGTCCCCCTTTGGAGAAGATGTTCACTTTTATCCAATGTTAAATTCTTCGGCAGCAAGTTCTGGCCAGGAAGTCTGTCCCTTAAGTGGAGGAAAGGATCCAAGTGTTCAGCTAAGTGGCACCTCATGAATAATTTTGATTTATAAAGGAAAGAACAATAGAACTCGATCGCTTGTTGCATCAGTGACTACATGCCAAGGCTCTCTGAACCAATTGTTCCAACCTGGTGGGGGAGCACACCTCTGCCCCAGAAGGATGGTCCTGAATGATTTATGGCTGTGGGACATATACCCCAATGCTTGTCTTTAGAAACAGGGCTGGTGGGGAGAGAAGATGAAGAAAGAAATCTGATTGCAAACTTCTAATTAATGTATGTTTTATTTATGCTTATGAAGCCTAAAATATTAATGGAGGCAAGTGAATGCATAATTGATATGCCCCATAGAAAATGTGTATCACAGTGCATGTACAGAAAGCTCCAAATGTCCTTCTGTCGAAGATGTAAGAAGAATCCTGCAGCTACTGGAAACTTTGGAGTGCTCAGCAATGCTGACATTCTTGAAATCTCTGCATTCTGGCAGCTGGTATCAAAAGAATGTTTCCAGTATCTTGTCTTTTGGATGAACATACCATTTCTTTGGAGGAGAAGATAAGGTTAAGAGATCTAACTTCATCTGATGTGGAGTGCCTAATAGGTGATTAGGCAAGTATTTTTTCATGCTGATTTCATTTAACCCTCATGACAATATCAACCCTATTATTAATCCTATTTTATGCATGAAGAACTAGGATGCAGAAAGGTAAAGTGACATTCCCGAGGTCACACAATGAGTAAATGGAAAAGCTGAAGTTCAAGATGTATTCTTTTTTCACCACAGCAATCATTGCTGCGGGCAAGATTCATTAATGAATGCTACAAGTAGTGGATGACAAAAGAGTATGCCGATGTGTATCCCGGCCCATCATTCAGAGAAGGAGATTGTAAGCAAGCCACTTAATCACTCTGTGACTCAGTTTCCTCATCTGTAAAATTGGGATGATGATGGTACCTACCTCATGAGAGATGATATATAAAACCTTAGGCTGGGTGTGGTGGCTCACTCCTGGAATCCCAGCACTTTGGTAGGCCAATGCAGGTGGATCGTTTGAGACCAGCCTGGGCAACGTGGTGAAACCCTGTCTCTACAAAAAGATACACAAAACTACTTGGACATAGTGGTGAGGCATCTGGAGTCCCAGCTACTTGGGAGGCTGAGGTGGAAGGATTACCTGAGGTGGGAGATTGAGGCTGCAGTGAGCTATGATTGTGTCACTGCACTCCAGCCTAGGTGACAGAGTGAGACCCTGCCAAAAAACAAAAACAAACACCTTAGCACCAGTCACATAAGGAGCACATGATAAACTTTAGATATTGTTATTATTATGACTACATTGTGCAAGACAGTTAGACATCAAACAGTCTGGCAGACAAACATATAAATGAATAATTATACTACAGGGTAATAATAATTCCAAATTTATCAAAACTTACAGGAACACAAAGTACAAAGAGAAATTCTTCCTAGGGATATTAGAGATGCTTGATAGCAGTGTTGATTTTAAAGAGCTTTGATAAGTAAGAGTTTGTCAAGTGGAGAAAGAGGGAAAGGCATCCCAGGCAGGAGTGACAGCCTACTCAAAAGCCTGAGGGTGTGCCCTGGGAAGAGCAGGAATTTTAGCATAGCTGGAGCAGAGGTTACACTGCTGGTCAGGGAGCGGAGAGGTAGCAAAGATGAAGAAGGTCTCTGTGGCCCACACAGATGAAACACACCTCCCCTGCTATCCAGCAGTACTTCTTTGCACCTTCCCAATACAGCAGCACCAGAGCCTCCCAAAGAGTCTTGAGGTTACCTTTTGGCTTTTGCCTGTTTTTTGAAGGCTTAGCTGTGCAGCACAGAACGAGTAACCAGACTTCTCTAAGCCATGTTTCAAATAAAACCATCTACATTTCTTCAACCCCATCACCATCACAAACCTCCCAGGCCTCCAGCATCTCATTTAGGTAGCTCCAAAAGTCTCCTAACAGGACTCTGCATCCACTGGTATTCACGCCCGGTCCCTTTTCTACCACATCCACGGAGGTCTTTACACCACACACTTTTCATTATTCCATCCAACTCTCTTAAAACCCTTTCATTATTTTCATTGTTTCCGTAATAGAGATCATATTTGTGATTACGGCTTGGAAGACCATGCACAGTTTGGACCCTACCCACATATCCAGCCTCACTTTGGACACCTCCTCCCACTCCAGCCACTCTGATCTTCTCTCACTTCTTCGAACCACCATGTTTTTTTGCACTGCATGGTCATTGCCATTCCCTCTGCATGGAATATCTCCTTGCCCCTAACCCCGACTCATCCTCTAGTTAATCTCACCTCACCCTTCATATCTCAGCTCAAGTATCTTTTACTCATTAAAATCTTCTGACTCTTTATAATAAGCCCAAATCCCGTAAGATGGTCACCAACACATAGATCCCTCCTTAATGGCACTGGTCACAATTATAATTCCCCAATGAGTATTTTATTATTTCTATTTCCACAAGCAGATGCAACACATCTACTGTTGCCAATCATTAAAATCACAGTAACTGTCATAGTGCTTGACACGCAGTAGAGATTCACAGATATGTGTTGAATAAATGAATTAATGATGCATTTCTAGTCTCCCAACTCCTGCATCTGATGAGACCATGATTTTATTCATTCATTCATTCACTTGTTAAAAATCTGTATTGAGTGCCTACTATGTGCCAGACGTTGTCCTAAAGTGCTTTGCGTACGGGAAAGCACTTTAGATCCCTGCCCTTGGAAAGCTTACATTCTAGCAAGGGGAGACAGACAGTTAACAATCACATCATAGGTGAATAAGTCAATCACTTGGTGGGATTAGTGCTGTAGAAGCAAGAAGAAGTGCGGCAGGATGAGGGTGATAAGCAGTGCCAGCCACAGAGGCGGTTTGCAATATGAAACAGGGTAGTGAGAGTGGATTTTATTGTGAGATGACATTTGCACAACAACTTGAGGGAGGAAGGAGTGAGTCAAGCGATATTTGGAGGAAGAGCATTCCAGACAGTCTGGCCAAGGTCTCACAGTGAAAGCATAACTGGTATGTTCAAGGAATAACGAGGAAGCCAGTGTGGTTGGAGCAGAGAAAATGAGTGGGAGAGACTGGGAAATGGGGTCAGGGTGAGAATGCGGCACCAGATGTTTTAAGAAATTAGATTTTTACACTGAGTGATTCGGGGCACCATTAAAAGGTTTTATGCAAAGGAAAGATATTAAGGAAGATGTGATTTGACTTATGCTTGGTTTGCTGTGTTGAAATAGGCCATGAAAGGGAAGGCTGAGAAAGAAGGAGGAAAAACGTGTGGGAGAATTTATAGGAAGGGGTGGCAGACAATGGTGGGTGGGAAAGGAGTGGAAGTGGTGGAAACAGTGAAAACTGGTTGGATTCTGGAAATGTTTCAAAGTAGAGCCAACAGCTGATAGACTGGATATGGGTAGAAAGAAACAGTGAAATCAAGAATCAGTCCAAGCAAGTGGAATGACAGCTTACCATCAAAGATGGAAAGGATATGGGAAAGCAGGTATACAGTGGTCTTGTTTGGGGCCCTCTGGTCTTAAGATGCCTGTTGGACATCCCAGGGGAGAGGCCAAGTAGACTTTTCTGTCTGTAAGTCTGGAAAAGGTATATTCTTTAATTCCCTCTTTCTTTTCCTTAGAGGTAATTTGTTTTCTTCTTAGAAACCCTCAGGAATAAAAAGGGAAGAAATTTAAAATGCACCAGTAGATTCATTTGGATGAGCCTTTTGCAAAGAGTATTAAGTCATGTCATATAACTCCCCAAAAAATGTATGTAATGGAAAGGCAAATGATTATGATGACAATGATGGTGATGATGATGATGAGATAGAGAGAGAATATAAGGAACCACCTCAGAGAGAGGCAATGAAAAGCAGGAGAGGAAGGGAGGGAAGGAGGGAGGGAGGCAGGGATGGAGGGAAACATCATTTTTAGGCATTCAAGGATTCAAGTGGCAAAGCGATTCTTTAAGGAAAAAGTAGCCTCCTTCGGGTGGAGAAAGCAGAATAACAGCCAGATTAATGTATTGGATTTGTCTGTTTCTCCAAGCCGAAGTGAGTGCCGATCAAGGAATGAACTCTATTAGAAATCCCAGATGCTTCATTAGAGTTGAGTTTTCTTATCTGCCTTGGAGGCAACAGAATGCCCAGGGTTCTCCCTGAAGCCCAAAAATGCACAAGGGCCCTTAATGGGATAACACAATGAGAAAAGAGAGGAGAAAGCAACCCCATTTCCACAGGGCAAGTCTCATGGGCTCACCAGGAGCTCAGTGCATAATTGGTATCATCTTAGTTAATCATCACAAAAGCTCTGTGAAGTAGAAATCCTTGCTAATGAAGAAAGTAAGACTCAGAGGTTCTGAATGACTTCCCCAAGGTCACGTAGCTCTAAGATGGGGAAGCTGGACAGAAACCCAATTCTTTTCTGAGTTCAACTTGAGGATTTTTCATGGCGCCACACAGGCTCCCTTGAAGGCGACTTTGAGGTGCCAGTGAAATATCCTAATAATTAGGTATCGAGAGAGTGATAGAATATACACCTGGCTTCCCTGAAAGCCTTTAGAATGGCTACAAATGGATGCAGATCCAGGCGCCAGCCTCAGGGACCAATAGACCTCCCTTGTCCAGTATTTTTGTTTTGAGATGGAGTCTCGCTCTGTCACCCATGCTGGAATGCAATGGCATGATCTCTCAGCTCACTGCAACCTCCACCTCCTAGGTTCAAGCAATTCTCCTCCCTTAGCCTCCTGAGTAGCTGGGGCTGTAGGCATGAACCAGCATGCCCAGCTTATTTTTTGTATATTTAGTAGAGATGAAGTTTCGCCCTGTTGGCCAGGCTGGTCTCGAACTCCTGAGCTCAGGTGATCCGCCCGCCTCTGCCTCCCAAAGTGCTGGGATTACAGCCAAGAGCCATTGTGCCCAGCCCTTTGTACATTTGTACAAGGTTTTGGTTCACAAAACTCCATTGCAAGGCCTTTCTACCTTGGACAGAGAGCTTAATCTTTGAAGACTTTATCTTTGAAGAATGATGTCTGCTTTGTCACGCTGTTTTCCCAAGAGCCCTGTATATCTTAGGAGATAAATAAAAAGTAGCTGAGTGAATAAATGCAGCAAGATCCTGAATCACCAAATATTCTATTCTATTCATCATAGTTGTACTACCATGAAAACTTTTATTTTTAATATGCAATCCATGTTTCCATGTTCTGGGCACCTGCTATGTGCAGTGTGTTGGATAATACAGACTCAGTAATTAGCACAAACTTGGCCTCTGCCTTCATGAAGTTCACATTCTAGAGAGGGAAAAGGAGATCAAATCACAAACTGCATTGCTAATTATGCAATTAGCATTCCAGGTGGGGAAAGTGCAACAAAGGGAAGGTCCACAATGCTGAGAAAGCCCATCACAGAGAAAGATGTCCTGGTACAGAGACATCTAGGAAGGCTTCCATGTGAGGAGATAGTGATGCTGAGATGAAAAAGAAATGTGCAAGGTTTTATTTTTTTCATTTAAACCACCTTTCCATGATGGTACCTATGCAACAATCTTGCATGATCTGCACATGCACCCCAGAATCTAAAGTACAATAAAATAAATAAATACTTGGTGAGTGAAAAAAAATCATCTGAGCTCTTTGATGTTTGCTCCTCAACTGCAGAGAAAAATAATGGCTGAGTTTGTGCCCACAATGTGAGAGGGGCACCCAGCCAGCGTTAGCTTCCTTTCCTCTCCCACACACATGTCCTCACAAAATTCCCAGGTTGGCGGGTAGCCATTTCCACTGCAGCATTCAGCAGAGACCCCTCCTTTTTTCTTCCCTCCAAGCTGTCTTCTCCCACTCCCTAGATACTTCCCTTCCATAGGGAGAGCCATGCTTCAGAGAGGAGATGAATAGGATTCCCTTTCCCCCAAGGGATTATCATCAGTGTCACAGCCACAGCGGGGAAGCTAGACAGTGACAGCTCTGTGCTGTCATGTGCTTTCACAGAGCAGACAGTGGCCTGATGTACGATAGCCTTAAGCTAAGCGCAGAGTGAAAGGAAGGCCTTGAAGGCTTGCAGGCCTGGACTCCCTCTTAGCTTCTCCATTGGGGCCATCCTTTCAGCTCTGCTTTACTGTTAGCCATCGTCTCCAGCAATCAGTCATTTCTCTCTCAGATGCCTGGACTGGTGCTTCCCGGTGGATTCAACAGAAGAATCCGAGGTCAGCATGGAGACATCCTTGCACTGGCTTGGAAATCAGACAGATGGAGTAAACTCCCAGTTCAGATGGGTGGCCTTGGGCAAGCAACTTCCCAACTTATGATGCCGTATTGGAAAATGGAATTTTACAGTAGCAATGCTTACTTCATGAGTTTTTATAAGGACTGAATAATGTAGTAGGTAAGGTGGGTAGCTCAGTATGTGGCAAACAATTAACCCAATCATTTCACGTCTACTGTCAGTTTGGAGTACATCCTTCTACATCATTTTCCTCTTCATCTGCAAAAACATATATGTATTTGTGTGTTTTTCCACTTTTTCTTATATAAAAATTATGTATAGGTAATACTATTTTATATACAAATACAGTTATATATGCATACCTATTACGTGTGGAAGGTATTATTTCAAGGTTTTTTCTTTCATCATACAGTGATAAAGAAGAATGTATTATTTTGTAAATTACTTTTGTTCACTCAAAAATGTCATGCTTCTATTTCACTCAGGGAGGTCTTCCACATGCTCACACGTAAGCTCACATACAAGCGTTTGCACTTATATAAATATTTTATTTATCCTTTCTAACTGCTACCTAGTAGTCCACAAAAAGTAGAGCCCCATAAAAGGTTGATGAACATTTAGTTTGCTCCCAATGTTTCACTAAAGCTACTAGCATCTCCATACATGTTTTCTTATGCATATGTGTAAGGATTAGCACAGTGTTATTGCTAAACAATGAGACGTGAGTCAAGGACTTGGACAGCTCTTCCCACATTTGGGTGTGAACCATATTTGTTCTTAGCATATGAAAAACTAAATCAGATACAATTGTGATTAAAATTTCTTTTTCTCACTTCCCAGCATTATTTGTTATTATTATTGCAGTATTTGTACAATTTGTATATTGCATTATAAATTCCCTGTAGCCTAATAGTATATAAATATTTATTTTAAAGTAATAGTATTTTTAAATTTTGTATTTTGACATAGTTGTAGGTTAATAGGAAATAACCAAATATAGATAGTCTATTTGTTCATCTATTAATATCTATCTGATAGATAGAAAAGCAGTCAGATAGATGATAGATAGTAGATAGAAAAACAGTCAAATAGATGATAGATAGTAGATAGATGATAGACACTCAATAGACAGATAGTCAGATAGATGATAGAAAAACAGATAGACAGTAGGTAGATAGATGACAGTCAGATAGATAAAGATAGAAAAACAGTCAGATAAATGATAGACAGTAGATAGAAAAACAGTCAGAAAAACAGATAGATGATAGACACTAGATAGATAGATAGTTAGATAGATAGATAGATAGACCAGATAAATGATAGACAGTAGATACACATATAATCAGATAGATAGATAGTCAGATATAGATAGATAACAGATAGATGATAGACAGTAGATACACAGATAATCAGATAGATTGACAGACAGAAAGATAAACAGTTACAGTCTGATAGAAAAGCAGTCAGATAGATAAATGATAGACATCAGATAGATAGATAGTCAGAGATAGATAATAGATTAAAAACAGATGATAGACAATAGATACAAGATAATCAGATTGACATAGATAGATAACAGTCAGATAGATGACAGATGGTAGATACACAGATAATCAGATGGATAGTCAGATGGAAATAGATAGATAGATAGATAGATAGACAGAAAAACAGAAAAGCAGTCGGATAGATAAACAGTCAGATAGCTAGATGATAGACATTAGATAGATAGATAGAGATAGATGATAGATGGATAGATAGATAACAGATAAAAAACAGATGATAGACAATAGACACAGATAATCAGACTGACAGATAGATAGGTAGATAGTACGTAGGTAGGTAGGTAGGCAGGCAGGCAGGCAGGCAGGCAGGGAGGCAGATGGATGGATGGATGGATGGATGGATGGATAGATAGATAGATAGATAGACAGACAGATAGATAGATATCCAAGTATCCTTCACGTAGTTTCTCCCCCAAGCATCTTGCATAACCTTAGCACAATATCACAGCCAAGAAATTGACATTGAAGCAATCCACAGAGCCTATACAGGTTTCGCTGTTTTGTATGCACTCATTTGCATGTATTCCTGTATTTCTATGAAATTTCATCGCATGTGTAGAGTTCCTTAATGACGACTACAACTGAAACCCAGCATTGCTTCTTCACCACAAGGCTGCCTAGTGCTCCGTCTTTATAGCTGCCCTGATACCCGCCCCCGACCATCCCCAATCTGCTTTCCACCTCTATAATCTTATTTCAAGAACATTATATAAATGGAGCCATACAGTATGGAACCTTTTGAGATTGGTTTTTTTCACTCAACATTATCCTCTAGTGATCCATTTAATTTGCTGAATGTTTCAATAGTTCCTTCCTTTTTATTGTGGAGTAATATTCCATACAATGGATGTATCATAGTCTGTTAGCCACTCATTCATTGAAAAACACTTGGGTTGTTTCCAGTTTGGGACAATCATAAATAAAGCTTCTAGGAACACTGATGTACAAGCTTTTGTATATACCTAAATTCTTATTTCTGTGAAACAATTGCTTATGTGACACTGGCAGGGCTCTATAGTGAGCATGTGTTTCGTTTATAAGGAACTGCCAAACTATTTCCCAATCCACTTTGCATTCCCGTCAGCAATGTATGAGTGATCCAGTTTCTCTGCATCCTCACCAGCATTTGATGTTACCACTATTTTTTATTTTAGCAATTCTGACAGGTGTGTAGTGAAATGTCATTATGGTTTTAATTTGCATTTTCCTACTACGTAATGATGTGAAGCATTTTTCATGGGCTTATATGCCATATGTACATCCCCTTAGGTGAAATATCTCTGCATGCTTTTTGCCTATTTTCTAGTTGGAGTTTTTGTGTCTTTACTGTTGAGTTTTAAGAGGTCTTAACAAACGTTTCTCTTTTTAACTTTCATTTTGGAATACCAGATGTGCTAAATAAGAATTCTGATCAGATGGACACTGCCTATGGAAATGGGGAAAGACTATCTTGAGCCTCATTTAAACAATTATCATGCTTCTCTGTGATGTGTAGTTCAACTTCAGGATTCCTTTTATATACAGTTTTAAACCAACAGCCCATTGTGAGTATGCCTTTGAAAATATCTGATTGAGAAAAAAAAATTTAAATGACAGTAGTCAAAAATTTCTAGCAGCCAGCAGTGTGCTGTCGAGTGATCTGTCACCCAGGACTGAGCCATGAGCACTCCCATCTGATCACTCAGTGGGCTCTCATACATCTTTCTTTTATAAAAAGAAAGAAAAGAATATATTATTTTTACATATTGCCAAGGAATGAAATTTGTTATGGGCAGAAGTGTAGGTTCTGGAGTCAGACAGCTTAGGATAAAATCCCAGCCGTACCGCACAGCAGTGGTAGTAGGGCTACTTGGTATGGTTTTGTAGGTTGTGCACTGCATACGTTCCCCCACCCCCACCCACCATTTAAGGAGGTGAGTGGGAGCTGAAATACAGATTTTCTTGTATTTGCTAAGCTATGCAAGCCAATCTGGAGGAAGGGGCTGCTTCTTCCTTGTATAACTATGCAAACCGCTTGCCAAGCTGTACACTGTTATAGCTATATCTGCCAGAAAGGGCATCTTGTTCTAATTCAAAAGGGGATACCAATTTCAATTTGTGCACAGGCTCTTACAGGCTAGCAGGAGTCCTATGCTGTATCACCTTGGTCAAGTTGCTTCACCTCTCTGGGCCTCAGCTTTCTTTTTTTTTTTCCCCATTTATTTTATTGCATTTTAGGTTTTGGGGTACATGTGAAGAACATGCAAAATTGTTGCATAGGTACACACGTGGCAGTGTGATTTGCTGCCTTCCTCCCCATCACCTACATCTGGCATTTCTCCCCTTGATATCTCTCCCCAGCTCCCCACCCCCCACCATCCCTCCCCTATTTCCCCCCAACTGACCCCAGTGTGTAGTGCTCCCCTCCCTGTGGCCATGTGTTCTCATTGTTCAACACCCGCCTATGAGTGAGAACATGCGGTGTTTGATCTTCTGCTCTTCTGTCAGTTTGCTGAGAATGATGGTTTCCAGGTTCATCCATGTCCCTACAAAGGACACAAACTCATCGTTTTTGATGGTTGCATAATATTCCATGGTGTATATGTGCCACATTTTCCCTATCCAGCCTATTGTCGATGGGCATTTGGTTCCAGGTCTTTGCTATTGTAAACAGTGCTGCAATGAACATTCGTGTGCACATGTCCTTATAGTAGAACGATTTGTAATCCTTTGGATATATACCCAGTAATGGGATTGCTGGGTCAAATGGAATTTCTATTTCTAGGTCCTTGAGGAATCACCACACTGTCTTCCACAATGGTTGAACTAATTTACACTCCCACCAACAGTGTAAAAGTGTTCCTATTTCTCCACATCCTCTCCAGCATCTGTTGTCTCCAGATTTTTTAATGATCGCCATTCTAACTGGCGTGAGATGGTATCTCAATGTAGTTTTGATTTGCATTTCTCTGATGACCAGTGATGATGAGCATTTTTTCATATGTTTGTTGGCCTCATGTATATCTTCTTTTGTAAAGTGTCTGTTCATATCCTTTGCCCACTTTTGAATGGGCTTGTTAGTTTTTTTCTTGTAAATCTGTTTTAGTTCTTTGTAAATTCTGGATATCAGCCCTTTGTCAGATGGGTAAACTGCAAAAATTTTTTCCCATTGTGTTGGTTGCCGATTCACTCTAATGATTGTTTCTTTTGCTGTGCAGAAGCTGTGGAGTTTAATTAGGTCCCATTTGTCTATTTTGGCTTTTGTTGTCAATGCTTTTGGTGTTTTGGTCATGAAGTCCTTGCCTACACCTACGTCCTGAATGGTTTTGCCTAGATTTTCTTCTAGGGTTTTTATGGTGTTAGGTCTTATGTTTAAGTCTTTAATCCATCTGGAGTTAATTTTAGTGTAAGGTGTCAGGAAGGGGTCCAGTTTCTGCTTTCTGCACATGGCTAGCCAGTTTTCCCAACACCATTTATTGAACAGGGAATCCTTTCCCCATTGCTTGTTTTTGTCTGGTTTGTCAAAGATCAGATGGTTGTAGATATGTTGTGTTGCCTCCGAGACCTCTGTTCTGTTCCATTGGTCTATATCTCTGTTTTGGTACCAGTACCATGCTGTTTTGATTACTGTAGCCTTGTAGTATAGTTTGAAGTCCGGTAGTGTGATGCCTCCCGCTTTGTTCTTTTTGCTTAGAATTGACTTGGCTATGCGGGCTCTCTTTTGGTTCCATATGAAGTTTAAGGTGGTTTTTTCCAGTTCTGCAAAGAAAGTCATTGGTAGCTTGATGGGGATAGCATTGAATCTGTAAATTACTTTGGGCAGTATGGCCATTTTCACGATATTGATTCTTCCTAACCATGAACATGGAATGTTGGGCCTCAGCTTTCTTATCCTTGAAGTGGAGATAACAATCACATCTAACTCAAAGAATTGTTGCAAGGATTAAAGGGTTAATTCCTATAAAAGGCTAGACCTAACATCTGGCATTTGATAAATGCTCAATAAATGTCATTGTTGTTATTACTACTGTCTTTTAGGGATGTAGATGAACTGACTCACCCACACGAACCAACCAGTTTGCAAACCAACAATTGGAAAATCCTAGTTCAACATATTGCACAAGATCAGGACAATATAATTCCTTATTAAAACTGCAGCCCTTCTGATTTATAGTCACAAAATGCTTCAAGGAACAGAATGCTCCCCTGATCTTGGGGCCGGAGAGATGAATCAATGTGGAGAGACTGGCAGAGTGTCCTTAGTCCTGGAGCCCCACCAGGCTGGCTTTAACATTCCAGATCAGACACCCAGCCGCAGGCTCTCTCCTGCCAGCCTGATGTGCTTCTTATTCAAACAGTTTATTTATTTTTTTCTATCTCTTGAAAGATGCGGGATTTTCATTTCTATTCCTTGAGAAAATCCCATCTGTTCTCTGCCAATATTTTCTCTCCCAGAATAATATCTGAAAAGTTCTTCAGGGGCTGACTTGCCTGCTGGTTTCTAAAGTCCAGGGCGGGTGAAAAATAATGTGGAAAGCATATTAAACATGCAGATTCTTGGACCCTGACCCTGGAAATTCTGATACAGTAAACCTGGAGTGAACTCATGCATTTTTCCTTTTAAGCAGTACTTTCAGGTGTTTCTAATGTTTATTTGTCCTTGTCCAACCCCTTTCAGACTCAGAGGGCCGTGATCAGCTCAAGGTCACACAGTAACACAAACCAGGCTGAGATTAGGACACAGACTTCTGTGTGGCATTATTTCTCAGCAAGGTTCAGCTCCCCCTACTGCTTTCCCTTCCCCCCCACCAGGCTTTTCTCCCCAGTGACCTTCAGGGCCTTCATTAGATGACCATGAATGCTTTAAGGTCCACTCCTTCACCCACAACCCACTATAAAACTCACAGGCTCGGGGTCGGTTCCTTAAAAAACATGGCTTCCGGATTCGGTGGTAGGATGCTCATCAATACCTACCTGCAAAATCCCCAAATGGGAAAATGTTTGAGCCTATCTGGGGCGCAGCAAAGAGTATGAGGCAAAATGGAGAATCTTCACCTTTATAGACAACATTAGGAGGTAAAATAATTCTGGGGAATGGGATGAAAGTGGGTATCTGGAAGGCTTATCCAGTGAACAATCCTTTAGCTCATTTGGTTACTTCATGAAACATCCTATGCATGAAATATTAACTGAAGATGGACTGGTTAGTAGCTACTGTGTTAAACCCCGGTTAGGACCAAATTTGACTAAGGGGAAAAAAAAGAAATGCAATCACTTTTGTGCAGAGTGCAAAACCTTTCTCAAAGATAAATAAAACATCCTCGAAAATGCATATGCAAATTGTACACTAGATACAGACACACTTGTGTGGACAAAAGCAAACACACATTCATACACATAGAGGCAGATATGCACTGCCACATTAACAAGTACACACGCACATGCACGCACAGACGCACATGCACGCACAGACACACATGCACAATCAAGTGCAATTACCTACATGCCGTATATCCACAGAAGTGCTTAAAATGTACCTTATTGCACTGAATTATTATTCCAGTCACTGAATTGTGAGTTCCTGAGACTGGGAAACAGTGTCTTACTCACCTTGGTAGCCCCAGGGCTCAGTACAGGGACTGGAATAGAATAGACATTCAGCAAAGTTGTGTTAAACTTTACTGAGTACAGGCCCGCACACTTGGACCTGAGCTAAAACTGTCCTCCCATGGATACAGATGTGAGTTCTTTCAGAGGTTTTTCATTGCATCAGCAGAAATCAGGCCTAACTGTGGATGTAAATATCAAGGCAAAATCAGATGGCCTTACTTGCATTGCTATTTGAGAAAGCAGCAAAAATGCTCCCAGGGCTCCAAAATTGATGGCTATAAAAAACAGGGAGCCCAGAAGAGCTACTGAGACTGCATCCCATGTGGGGGCCCACCCCACCCATTGAGGCTCAGAAGCCTAGCTAACAAGCACTGATCACCCCCATGGGTGGGTCCCCACTCCCCGTCAAGCTTTCCCAAACATTCTTTGTTGGTCTAAGATCAGCGCTTTCTTATCTGTACATGACAGAAAAACTTTAGTCCCTCTATTTGTTTTTTTGTGATGACTATACCAAATTACCACAACCTAGGTGGCTTAAAACAGCAGGAAATTTGTCCTCTCATAGTTCTGGGGGCCAGAATCGAGGTATCAGCAAGTCCATGCTTCCTGCAGGGGTTCTAGGGAAGAATCCATTCTTTACCTTTTCTGGCTTCTGGAAGCTATCAGAGTTCCTTGGCTTGTGGCTGCATCACTCCAATCTCTATCTCCATGGTGGCATGGTCTCTTTCTTTCTGTTGAATCTCCCTCTGCCTCACTCTTTTAAGGACACCGATTATTAGATTGGGGGAGCACCCAGAAAATTCAGGATACCGTGGTTTAACATGTTTCCAAAAGTTCATGTGTTGGAAACTCAACCCCAATGTAGCAGTGTTGAGAAAGAGGATGATTAAGAGGTGATTCATTTGTGAGGACTCTGCCTTCATGGATGAATTAATGCAGCTATCACAGGAGTGAGTGAGTTATTAAGAAAGTGGGTTCCTGATAAAAAGGATGAGTTTGGTACTCTTTCCCCTCTCTCTCTCTCTCTCTCTCTCATATACTCTCTTGCTTTTCTTCTTTTTGCCATGGAATAACACAGCAAGAATAACCTCAGCAGATGTGGGCCTCTCAACTTTGGACTTCGAGAAGTCCAAGAAGTGTAAGAAATAAATCTCCATTTCTTATAAATTACCCAGTCTCAGGAATTCTGTTACAGCATCACAAAATGGTGTAGGATGCAGAATAAACTCCCTCTCACAATCCTGAACTGCACGACATCTGCAAAGACAATTTTTTTTTTCTTCAAATAAAGCCCTATTCACAGGTTCCAGGTTCAAGGAATTAGGTTACGGACATATCTGGAAGGGCAGCAGGGGAACCTCAGTCAACCCACTATAGTTTCTACAATCAAAAAGCTGGTAAAATAAAATAATGGAAAAAAATTTCTCAACTTCAACTTTTTGAGCAGAGGGTTTTGTTTTTGTTTTTGTTTTTTTTAATTATACTTTAAGTTCTGGGCTACATTTGCAGATCTTGCAGGATTGTTACATAGGTATACACATGCCGTGGGGATTTGTTGCCTTCATCCCCCCATCACCTACATTAGGTATTTCTCTTAATGTTATCCCTCACCCATCTCCCCACCCCCTTCTAACCCTCCCCTAACCTCCCACCCCCCGCAGACCCCAGTGAGTGATGTTCCCCTCCCTGTGTCAATGTGTTCTCGTTGTTCAACACTCACTTATGAGTGAGAACATGTGGCATTTGGTTTTCTGTTCTTGTGTCAGTTTGCTGAGAATGATGGTTTCCACATTCATCCATGTCCCTGCAAAGGACATGAACTCATCCTTTTTTATGGCTGCATAGTATTCCATGATGTATGTGTGCCACATTTTCTTAATCCAGTCTATCACTGATGGGCATTTGGGTTGGTTCCAAGTCTTTGCTATTGTAAACAGTGCTGCAGTGAACATATGTGTGCATGGGTATATACCCAAAGGATTATAAATTGTTCTATTATAAAGAGCAGAGGTTTATCTAAACTGACAGGGGAGCTAATTCTGTTCTTAAGAAAATGTAGTTTATTTTTATGGACTGATTTGCCTCATTTAGAACTGTCTTAGACAATACTGATTGATTACAAAGCTTCTTGTGCCAGAAATATTTCAGTATTAAAAAAAGAATACACTTTCAAATTCACTACAGTCCTGAACAGAAAGTGTGCATGTGTGTGTGTTTTTTTTTCCTTCTCTCTAGGACATTCAACCAGAATGGCAGAGTGATTGCCTCTCACTCCTCTCCAGAGAGAGCTTGTTCTCCTTTGGTCAACAAGCTTTGGCAAATCTCAATTTGAATACAGCTCAGTCTGTTTGTTCATTTCACTATAGATGTAACTTCCGCCATTATAGCCTCTGGTGAGCACTTTTGACCTGAAATGGCTGAAGGAGCCACAAACAAGTCTTGGAAGAGTGTTACACTGAAGGTTACACTGTAATTTTTACAGTGGCTTAAGGCGAGTGGCCATCTTCAAAGACCTAAAGTCCAGGAGAGAGGGCATGGTTGGGCAGTTCTTAGAATTCAGTGGAAAGCCTATAATTACCTTCTAGGCATCACTCACCCCAAAGGATGTGGCCAGCTGGCTGTGCATGATTCTTGGCTGTAGGATACTGGCCCAAAGCTTTCCATATCTTGAGTCTGAGGAAGACCGACAAGGATAACTAGTGTCACCTTCACAGAGACTATGGAATCACCTGGGAAGTGCAAAGAAACAGAACAGGAGTGAGGAAGGGAGAGGGGTTTCCAAGATCGCTGCTCTAGAGCTCTTTTCCCAGTTGATCTGGGATGGTACCTGGAAACTCTGTATCAATTGTTTTTTTAAACAGAGTTTTGCTCTTGTGCAGTGGTGCAATCCCAGCTCACCACAACCTCTGCCTCCCATGTTCAAGCGATTCTCCTGCCTCGGCCTCCTGAGTAGCTGGGATTACAGGCATGTGCCACCACATCTGGCTAATTTTGTATTTTTAGTAGAGACTGGGTTTCTCCATGTTGATCAGGCTGGTCTCGAACTCCTGGCCTCAGGTGATCCAACCACCTTAGCCTCCCAAAGTGCTAGGATTACAGGCATGAGGTACCATGCCCAGCCCCACTCTAAAATTTTTTAACCCCCTTACTCATACTTTGACCCAGAGCCAAGCTCAGGAGCCACTGCCTCATAGAACCTACTTTAATGAACAGATGAAAGTTGTTGGCACTAAACATAGATTTTCTGTCTCTCAAATCTCTTAAGGGCAAAGATCAAATACTCTTCATACTTTCACTCTTCATTGACTAGCACAGTGACTTCCATGTAACGGGAGCCAATAAAGTATGTTGAAATTGTAACATTAGGAATACATGTTCCAATATGTTTGTTGAATAATGTCCTGAATGACTTGGCCACCTACTCAGTCTGCTATATAGAGAATCAGGAACAGCAGTGGTTGAGGAGGAAGAATCCAGAATTGAGCAGTTTTGGTCAAATCCCCACTCTGGCAGTTACTCTGTGACTTTGGACAAGTTGTTTTACCTCTCTAGTCCTCAGTTTCCTCATCTGTTAAATAAGAATAATAATAATAAGACCCGCCTTTTAGTGTTGTGAGGAATACATGTATACAACCCAGTGCTTCCCACCTAGTAAGCACTCAATAAATGCTAGCTGTTACTAATAGAATTATTACTAATTTGAATACATTAAAACATGTCAGTGTTCTCCACTGCTCTCCACTGTCCTTATGGTCAAGCAAAAGGAGAGTGCCTTAGCCTTGCATAGCAGACCCTCTCAAGAGATTTTAGACACCTTGTCCATCACCACTTACCTTCTGGTAATACCAAATTGCTAATGGTTCCCTGCATTCAGTGTGCCCCTTTTTGCCTCTAAACTGTACATAATATTAATCCTTCTGTTCCCACCGTCCTCCCAGTTCTCTCTGTGATCTTCCACTGAACTTTAAAATGGTGATTCAGATGCTCCTCTTTCCAAGAAGCCTTCTCTCCCTGCTAGTTCTTCCTCCTCTCCTCCATAGAATCAATAATCCTCTCCATTATCATTGCTCCGTATTTTGTTTTCACTTGTATTTTTAAACATTCTACATGTGTTGAAATTTACCATATTTTATTTAAAAATGAATAACCCATCCTGTCAACCTAGGTTCTGAATTTGTGTGTTTTGAACACATGCACTTTTACAGTAGACATTTGTCTCACTTAGCTATTGCTGTGTAACAAGCCATCCTGAACTCAGTAATTTAAAATAACAATCATTTATTCTTACTCATGTTTCTGTTAGGTTGGTTGAGAGTTTGCTAAGCTCAGCTAAGCAGCTTGTATTCAAGCCTGGAACCAGCTGGGCTTGGCTGCTCACGGTAGGTTTGGCTCAGTTCTACTCCAGGTGTGTCCCTTTTAGATCCCAGGTAGAAGGTCCAGCAGCTACTGAAGGGAAGCTCCTCTCCCAAATGCATTTCAAGCTTCTCTTCTTGAATCATGACTGCTACATCTCGTTGGCCAAGCATGTGAGAGCCCAAAGTCAAGGAGCAGAAAAGTGCACATAGCCTATCCTGATGTCAGCAAGCCATAGGTCAAACTCAACATTGGTCCCATAGGTCCAGTGAGCATGAAGGTCGGAGGGAGGGATTTGATATTTTTAAGCAGTAATTTGATCCACCATGATGATTTTCAAGTTTTTCTATGATTCATTTTGCTTGTCAAGTGTGTTAGTCTGTATTTGGACACTTGTATTTCCCTGCTCAAATAGTCCTAATAATGAATGCATTATAGTGATATTCTGAACTCTAACAGGGAATTACATTTTCCCTTTTCAGTCCCTGCTACATCTGTGTGCGTATATGAAATTATTTAGCACTCTATTGTAATTCTCTGTGTGTGTCTCTTTCAGTGGGTAACATTACTCAATGCTATGGTTATCTGACCTAGCATTCATTCTCATCCCTTTCATTTCCACTCACACCATAAATGACACAGATGGCAGATGTTCTTCCTCCCCAGCTTCCACTGTAGCGAGGAGTGACCATATAACACAGTTCAGCTACTGAGGCATAAGAAGAAATCTGCAAGGAGGTCTCAACAAAGTCTTCTCTCATAACAAAACAGAATGCCTCCATTGGCCCTACCCCTCCTCTCCTTCTTCCTATCTTTAACATGGATGTGATTAGGTTGATAAGCGTGAAAGAAGTACATAGAGAACCATGAAAAAACTGGTTTCCACTTTGGTCCACCAAACCAACACCAATATCTGCCTATCAAGACTTCATGTAGTAAGATTTTCCATTAGGTATAGCCAGAGACACTGCCAACTGTGCAGTTCTGCAGCACAGGGGTGCATAAACTATCACCAACAGGACAAATCTAGCTACCACCTGTTGTGTAAATCAAGTTTTACTGGGACTGTGGGAAGTAGAAAACTTCCTTTTTAAAGTTTCCTTTTTTGTTAAATAATAAGTGTGCTAATAACTTTGTTAAGCCCTATCCTATGTAGCTGTTAGACATGCCATACTTACAGGCACATAGTACATTCGATGCCCTTGTACTTTAAGCAAAATATCTGTGCTGGACATGCTCACAGGAATGTCCCAGCTCTCCATTGCTTTTACCTGTTTAGAAAAGTTTAAAGTTGTTAGCCAATTGGGTTTTAATTTAAATTGTGAGGTCTGGCTCCAGCCAACGGAGATCAGACACAGCAGTAAGGATGACCCCAAATGCGTAAGGGATAAATTTGTTTGTTTTTCTTTATTCATTGTACCCTCTTGGCAAAATGGCTAGTGAGAGTACTCTTCCTGCAGTCCAGGAGGTAAACATTGCGTTGCTGAAAGATCCTTTATCCTAGTACTAATTTTTCTTTGCAACACCAAGCATCTATTTCCAAGAGAGATGCAGCCATGCTCATTTCTTTATTGTTTAAGGCTGCTTTTCTCTTGCAACAGCAGAGTGAAGTCATCGTAACAGAAACCTTTGGGCACACAATATTTGCTCTCTGAACCTTTACAGAAAGTTTTCCAACCTCCTGCTCTAAGACAAATGTTGTACCTTATTTGTTTTTTTCATCCTTCAATGCCTGCCTGGTACAGGGCTGGTATACCATAGCCATGCAATGTTGTTTGATATAATAGCAACAGCCTTAGATGTCATTTATTGAGCACTAACTCTGTTAGGAGCTAAACACTTTTCATTTTTTATCTTATTTCATCTTCACAACATCCAAATGGATTGAAACAACTGCCTTCCCCACTCTACAAAGGTAGAGACTAAGGCTTAGCATTGTTAAATAACTCACTCAAGGTCATAAAGCTATGAAGGGCAGAGCCAGCCCTCCAATACAGATCTGGCAGACTTCAAAGAAAATGCTCTTAACTTCCAGGCTCTTTCACCTCCCAGCTGTCCAGCTGAATTTGATGAGAGGCCATCTTTCTTGAGGGAAGACGATGGCATTTGTCCTCTTCCTCACACTGCCCTTTGTGGGCCAGGTTTATGAACCATCTTTTTTTTCCTTGGGAGACTTCATCACACCTCATTGGAAAAAAGAACCTCCTGGCAGATTGAAAACAATGACTCTAAATCACAGAAACAGGGGGCTTTTACAGCTATCAAACAAACAGAAGATATTGTAAATTTTCCCTTGTATACTAGCCAAGTAGTTCTGCATCTGTCAGGACTTCCTAGTGGTCATTCTTTTCCTCTGCCTACACCAAGACATGCTCAGACAAAGAGAATTGTGCATCTTGTCTATCAGCTACCCCTAAACTTGAGATAGGTATCTTGCCTTATCTTCTGTCGTTAAAAAAAAAAGAAAAAAAATCTTTCTTGCTCATTGTCAGTGCCCTCCCAGAACAACTTAACTTTTAGAAAAAGACAAACACATCCCCTTGTGCATCTCGGAGTCCTCCTGCCCAGATGTTCAAAGTGATTGTAGACCAATCACTCAGCTGTCTCTGAGGGTGGGATCAGAAAGAGCTGGGTGGTGAAATGATGCTTGGTAAGTAAGAAGAAGGAGGAGAGTTTATATTCAGATCACAGAACAAAATGAAATTCTGGGGTTATGCAATGAGAAATTCCTCTGTTAGTTTATAAAATACAGGAAATTTCTTAGCCCATGCTACATAGTAGGCTTATAGTGAATGTAAATGGCAGTTGGTTAGATGGTAACCACTCTCGTTTCCAGATGATTCCAGTAGGCACCTGGATTGAGAACCACTAGACTTGATTTTGTCTCCAGGCTAGGTACTTCTGAAAATTTCATATAGTCCAAAATAGTCTTTCCAAAAATTGATGATGATATTAGCACTGAGGCTCATGTTTGAATGAATGATTAGACAGAGCTGCTCTACTAAAATCTTTGATCTCAGTGGACATAAGGATATTCCTATACTTCTGGAAAATGTGCTTCAAATGGATAATAGTAAGAAATACAACATGTATTAAATCATCCTTACATTTTATTTATTTACTAAATTACCAACTCCTTTTTTTTAAAATCGTGTGTCAAAGATTTGTATGTAGTAGACATTTATGAGTACAGCATTGTTTAAGACCCAGTCTGTAACCTCAAGCAGATCACAGTCCACTTGAGCAACACCAAGAACATTAAATTAGAACAATAAAGTGTTGGGCTAGAATACAGTGTGCCCCTCTCTAGGACCAGGGAGTCTTGCAGAAGAGGTAGGCACGTGACATTCTAAGGGTTGGCTTTGAAGGACAGAATTACTTCAGACCCTCCAAATCAAGGACAGGCACAGAGATGGCTGAAGAGCTGATAGACTCAGGGACTTTGCCTCTTGGGTTATCATGTGAGCCATTTTCATCCATTCCAACCACAAACTTCCCTTAAACTTAAATTACCAAGAGTATATCAAGATAGCTGGTGACAGAGTCTTCTCATATAGTTGTTTCCAGTATGAGGTTTATGCAAATAGAGAGAGATGTTTTCTTTTTTTTTTTTTTATTAGAGACGGAGTTTCGCTCTTGTTACCCAGGCTGGAGTGCAATGGCACGATCTCAGCTCACTGCAACCTCCGCCTCCCGGGTTCAGGCAATTCTCCTGCCTCAGCCTCCTGAGTAGCTGGGATTACAGGCACGCGCTACCATGCCCAGCTGAGAGATGTTTTTAAAAATTTTGGCCACCTTCGGAAAAATTACTAAAGAGACTGCAAAAGGCATTGTGGCACAACAAAAACCTTTACATTTCCTAGCTTAAATGGTTTTAATGAAATGCTTATGTTTCACATAGCTAATTGCTACAAGTCTGTTATTAAATGAAGAGTACAGTAGCTCAACACATAGAACTTATAGATTGGTGAATTCTGTAATCTGGCTTTTTGGCTTTGGTTTTTTGCTCTTACGTTGCTTAAAAGGTTTTAAGAGTTGGTGGGTTTCTGCCCATCTCAATTCCTAACTGTCCTAGAAAGTTTAATCGGCCATAAGTCATTTGTTTCTAATTCCCATGGCCATAGGATTCTCATCAAAAGACAGGACGGATCCAGGGCAAGCAGCCACACCACCCCACAAAGAAATGGAAGAAAATAAAAGTTTGGTCATTGATGCTGCCTCTGGCAAATCTTGGACAAAAGAGGGAGAATATAAAACAAAAATAAAAATCTAAGCTCCTCAACTGACTGAATGTATCATCTCTTGACTCTATTTGAAAACTGAGTTATCAGCCATGATGGGATGAGAGGGTCAGGCGCACCTTGTTATTCTCTGATACGGTTTGGCTCCATGTCCTTACCCAAATCTCATGTCAATTTATAATCTCCATGTGTTAAAGGAAGGGCCTGGTGAGAGGTGAATAAATCATGGAGGTGGACACCCCCTTGTTGTTCTTGTGAGAGTGAATGGGTTCTCATGAGATCTGGTTGTTTAAAAGCATGTAGCACTTCCTGGCCAGTCTACAAAGAATACACAGTAAGGGTTTTCATGGACTCTGTTTCATCATTTGGCCCCCTTTTGGAGGGCCAAAACTCCGTCTTCATTTTTTGAACATGGAGAAGCCAGAAGCTCCATTGCACATGTGCACATTTCTCTTTTCACAAATATGCATGACTCCTTCTGTAGCTTATTGAATATGTATATTTGGCCATCCCACTTGGCATCAGTTCCTGTTCCCTTTGATCCTTCCTTGAAGTGTTTGTTTCTGGCTTCTGGCTGTAGGCTATGCTTCCCAGTCAGTCAGAATGGCCACCCTGCAGGCTGTAACTCTTTATAAGAAGTCTTCTCTTCTCCTTATTTAAGTTAAAAAAAATATACAGTGTGATGAGTGAGTGCCATGAAGACAATACGCACAGAGAGTCCATGGGGGCACTGTGAGAGAAAACTAGCAGCCATGGAAGGAGAAAAAGTGAACACAGCTTCTTAGGAAACTACTAGTAGGAGGCGGGACGTGGTGGCTCACATCTGTAATCCCAGCATTTTGGGAGGCTGAGGCAGGTGGACCACTAGGTCAGAAGTTTGAGACCAGCCTGGCCAACATGGTGAGACCCCGTCTCTACTAAGAATACAAAAATTAGCTGTGCATGGTGGTGGGCACCTGTAATCCCTGCTACTTGGGAGGCTGAGGCAGGAGAATTGCTTGAACCCAGGAGATGGAGGTTGCAGTGAGCCGAGATTGCACCACTGCACACTCCAGCCTGGGTAACAGAGGAGGACTCTGTCTCAAAAAGAAAAGAAAAAGAAGGAAACTACCAGTAGGAGGGAGAGGTTGAAAAGAAGATGGAAAAGTACATGTAGGGACAGGCAGGCCAGGAGAGGAGGCTGATGAGGTTGCTGAAGACTAGAATCACCTGGGGAGTGTTAAGAAAAATTACAAATGTCCTGTTTCCACCCAAGACAAATTAAATCAGAATATTTTAGGGGTAAAATCCAGACATCATTTTTTTTTTCGTATTTTTTTTAATTCTCCAGTTGATTCTGGTGAACTGTCAGTATGAGAAATCTGGACTAAATTATGAAGTGTCTTGTTGCTAATGTAAGGAGTTCAGACTTTGAATTATAAAAGAAAAAGTCTCCTGATAAGATGACAATCATTAGACCTGAGAAAAAGCGTTACACTTTCAGATGTATTTAAATAGTTCTCCAGGACCATCAATCCTCATTTAGTTCTTTGAACCTTGCCAAACAGAAAACCAACTTCTAGAGGGCGTCAGAATAACATAACAGTTAAGGCAGAGCTTATGTGAAACACGCTGGATTCAGGTCCTGGCAGAATATTTAACTCTGTGCGTGTTTCAGTTTCCATATCTCTAATATTAGGCTACTAATATCTGATTATTTCATAGGGCTGTTATAAAATATTTACAGAGAACTTACTAGGTATCAGCCTCTTTGATATAAATAGAAATAAACTAGTAAACAAAAATAACACTTTGTTAATTCTTTTGGAATTTACCTCCTAAAGAGGAGGATCAGACATTAGTCAATAGAAGAGCTTGTTTGGGAAAAATAGGCTGGAATCTGAAGGAATAGAAACAAATTCACTGAAAATGCAGAGAAAGGTAGAAGGAAGTGGAGTGAAAAGGGAGGCTCAGGCCAAGGGACATATAGAAACAGAGGTCCTGAGAGATGAGGCAATAATGTATATAGATGACACAGCAAGATTTGGAATGCAGTGTGGGTGCTTAGTAGTTCATTATTGTTATCATCATCAGCCATCTTTTCTGAATTAAATCTACAGAGAGGTGAGAAATACAAACGGAAGAGATTAATTGAGCAGGTATGTTTTCATCATTAAACATTTTAAAATATTGATGATTTTAAAGGTCAACATAACCCCGCATGCAGTTTAAGACTAGAGCTTTGTACTTAATGAAGGTCTCAAGGAAGAAACGTCGACTTTCGTTCAAGCCCAGGACAAACAGCACACTAATGAGTGACATGTTAACTGTCAAGGAGATATCTTGAGTGACTGCTGAGACAGACTCTTTCTACAGAACAGAGTTTTTCCAGTCGGCCTGTACCTCAGGAGATTATCAGCAGTTCTGGCACATTGATAGTTGCTCCACTGATATTGAAATGTGCTTGAAATGTGACTACCTGTCCCACCTCCCCTTCAGTCTCTACAGGAATGGCTTGAGTGACAACATGCAATAATATCCTCCATCTATTTCCTTGGAGCTCCCTTTGGTGACTTGAGATTAAGTGGTGAAGTAGAGACAGCCATTACCACAGTATATTCCAGCAGCTGATAATATGCATTTGATCAAATATTTTAATATAATTTGCAGAAGAAGCTCCTTCCATTAGGGTGAGCAGCTTTGCTGATTCCTGTGTACTAATTTTTCTTTTCATCTTTTTTTTTGAGATGGAGTCCCATTCTGTGCCCAGGCTGGGATGCAGTGGTGTAATCTTGGCTTACTACAGCTCCTAGGTTCAAGCTATTCTCTACCTCAGGCTCTTGAGTAGCTGGGACTACAGGCACTTGCCACCATGCCCAGGGTAATTTTTGTATCTTCTAGTAGAGATGAGGTTTTACTCTGCTGGCCAGGCTGGTCTCAAACTCCTGACCTTGTGATCCGCCCACCTCGACCTGCCAAAGTGCTGGGATTACAGGTGTAAAAATTTTCTTAATCTTTTGTTTCCTCAGTCTCCGTGGCCTTAGTATAACTTTGTTCAAGAGATAATGCATATGTGTTATCCAACACTGTGCCTGGCTCATAGTGAGCCCAGATTCTGCTCTTCCTCTGCCACCTTAGCATGTTTGCCAAGGAGCCAGACAACATATAATTACAGCATGGGTCTTAGCATCAAACGGACCTAGACTCAAATCCAAGCCCTATATCCTAACCAGCTGTTGTATCTTGGGCATGACACCTTAATTCTTTCTTTATATACTTTTCTTTTTCTCTGAAATTGGACTGCTAAGAAAGTTATTCAGTAATTCTTGAATTATTCATTTGTAAACCAGAAACCACACTGTGAGGTTATTGTCAAGACCAGTGATAACACCCCCCAAAATCTCCTGCACTCAGCCCATTTAGTAACAGATACCCAGCTTACAGAAGTTACGATTTTCATGGTTAATATGCTAGAATTATTCTGTCTTGTTTCTTTGTCATGAATTTTCACCTTCTTTCTCCCAGCAAATGTAAGAAAGTTTATTTGACTTAGAAAATACTGTTTTGCCTATGGTATTCCCTACTCATTAGGACTCTCCTTTTTAAGTGAACAAAAAACTTCATCATAAATTGCTTAAGGCAAAAATATGCAAAAGCCCAGGTGTCAATAGCTACAGGCATGGCTGGATCTAGATGCTCAAATTATGGTCTCAGGAATCTGCTTCCTGCCATCTCCCATCTGTACTTTGCTCTATTTTGGCTTCATTTTCAGGCAGGCTCTCCGTCATACTAACAGAAATGGCCTTCAGCAACTCTACGCTGATATAGCTCCGGTTTAAAAAAGTTGATGAAAAGAAAATAACTATTTTTCAAATCGTTTCAGAAAAATTCCTGGACCTAATTCTCAGATTGACTTTAATCATGTGACCAACCTTAATGTATCTCTGTGGTCAGTCCTGAGTCAGGGGCCCATACCTGGAGTGGAAGACATGTGAGTCCCCAGAGAAACCATGGGAAGCTCCTTCCTGAAGAGGGATGCCTGGAATGCAGACAAAACCAATTCAAGTTCACTAACTATAGACATTTTTCACTTTTTCCTCTTAATTTTAACTCACTTCCCCATAAATCAACTGTTGACAGGAGAAGCTCACTTTGATCAGTTGCTTAGCTGAGCTCTCTTCCTTGCCTGGCTGATTCCTTTATCTCTACTCTGGAAGACACCAGGCCTCCATCGATTTGCAGCATCTGCATTTATTCCAGTCTGCACAGCAAGAACAAGCATCAGCAATGGAGATAATTGTAGCCAATCATTTGGCTTCCAATCACTTGCTGTCAAAACATGTTAAAGCCCCTCAACAGCACAGTCATTTGAGCACTAGGAACCACCAATTTAAAAGAAATCAGCCACTTTTCTTTCTTCACTGATTTCTAGCCTCCCTCAAAGAAATATTTCTTACTTTGACTTTACAGTGACTTAAATAACCAACAATAGAAATACAGTTTCCGCTCACTATTTACTAGGCAGGCAAGCCTAGGGAGGAAACACCAGGTTGCCCCTGCCTCCCCTTACCATGCTTACAACCATGACAGACATCACTAATCAATCAGGGACATGCCTCCCCTCCCCATTCTTACATCTGTGACAGACATCACTAATCAGACACAGGCCACCCCTTCTCATGCCTACATCCATGACAGATATCACTTATCAGTCATGCACATACCCCCCCTCCTCATGCTTACATTTATGGCAGACATCATTAATCAAGCATAGGCCTCCCATCCCCATACCTACAACCATGGCAGACATCACTAATTAATCAAGCATGGGCCTCCCCTCCCCATGCCTACATCCATGACAGATATCACTAATCAGTTAGGCACTCTCATGATGAACCTGCGCCTGATCTCTGAATCCTCCCCAACATAGCTGTTATTATGAAAAGAATGAAGTTGGTAGCATTCATAAGAAAGGAAACTGTTTGCCCTCTCAAATCTTGGCAATGTCTAGGTTCATGTTTGTATCTGATAAGTTGTACCTCACAACCCTCTCCATTTTACAGGTGAGATGTTAGGCTCAGAGATGTGCAGCACCTTGGCAGCTATTACACAGCTTCCAAAGCAGTATGATTCCACAGGTTAATATTTATACCAGTCTTCCTCATCCTCGTCTATTTATAATAAAAACAGCAAAGTGTTCATAAATATCTGCTTGCACAGCAGCTCAGGCCAGAGCAAGGGCTCAGAGTTTCACAGCATCCCTGAAGAATGCCTGGCTCCCACTCCCTGCCTCTGAAGGCACCAGCTGCCTCACCCACTCGGCACTTGGCAGCCAGCCACACTACCATTGAGGAGCATTGGAGGCCAGTAGGAGCTACTCCTGAGCACTGTTATTTTACACGTGGCACCAGAGCTGGCATCAGCCTGCCTTCCCTATTAGGAAGAGCAAGGATGGCATTTTGAATCCATGAAGCTGTAGCAACTTTCAGCTTCCCTTTCCCAGACAAAGTGGGCAACAGCAGCATGTCAGAGCAAATTGTCCTGCAGGCCTAACCTGCCAGCAGTGAGGGAGGGCAGAGAGCAGGGAGCAGCTGGAAGGAGGACCCCGATGCCAGAGGAAATTTGAGAGAGGACTGAACTCTCACAGCAGGTGTTGGAGCATTCAGCCTAGAGGAGGGAAAGAAGGAGGGAAAGCCCACTTTCAGTACAACCAAAGCAAATGAAATCAGATAAAACAACTCACTGTAGATGCAACTGCCTTTTATTTCCCAGATATTGCTCTGAGCTCCTCTTCTTTCTCTACCTCCTCCCTGACATCTTTCTTAATTCAAGAAGCTGTCCGTGTAGTAACAGACGATAAGAGAATGTGCTATGAGTCTGAATCCAGTACCAGTAACTGACTGCCTGAATAACCTAGAGAAAGTGCTTCAGCTTCTCTGTGCCTCAGTTGCCCCGCCAATATAATAGAGATAATAGTATTTCATGCTTTACTGCAGAATTTCTCAGTCTTGGCACTATTGACACTGGGAGCCAGATAATTATTTATTGTGGTGGGGGGCTGTTCTGTGCCTTGTAATTTGTTTAGCAGCATTCCTGATGCCTATTCACTGCATGTCAATAGCACTTATCCACTCACCCCCAGTCATGTCAACCAAAAAACTCTGTAGAAATTGCCAGATATCTGGGGTGTGGGGTAGAGGGAATCACCCTTGATTAAGAACCACTGACTAATTGGATTCTTAGGAAAACTAACCAACTTAATATTATATGTTATAAATCATTTAGAAGAGTGTTGTCTGTCACATCAAAAGGGCTTGCTAAACATCAGTTATTATTGCCATGTCTCTGTCCATGTCCCAGACCATTCCTTCTTAGACATTCCATACCCATCGATACGGTTTGGCTATGCCCCCACCCAAATCTCACCTTGAATTGTAACAATGCTTGTGTTTCAAGGGCAGGATCAGGTGGAGATAATTGAATCATGGGAGCGATTTCCCCCATACTGTCCTCAAGGTAGTGAATAAGTCTCACAAGATCTGATGGTTTTATAAAGGGGAGTTCCCCAGCACAAGCTCTTTGCCTGCCACCATGGAAGAAGGGTGCCTTTGCTTCTCCTTTGCCTTCCACTACGATTGTGAGGTCTCCCCAGCCATGTGAAATTGTGAGCCCATTAAACCTCTTTCCTTTATACATTACCCAGTTTGGGGTATGTCTTTATTAGCAGCACAACAACAGACTAATACACCCATATTTATGGCAGATATTGCTAATCAATTGTAACTCTTTTCCTGACACCCTTGTGTATGATCTGTAAATCCTTCTCAACACAGCAGCCATCTTTCAAGATCTGAGTGCTCTTTGGGAATTCTTCAAGACCTAGGAGCTGAACCTGACACCAGGAAGCAGCTCTGAGCGCTTATTTTAGTTCCACCTCAGGACAGCCCTAAGAAGTCTCTATGCCTGCATAGCAGTTGAAGAAACTGAGCCTTAGCAAGGCTTGGCCTAAGGTCATGTGGCTACTGAATGGCAGCACAAGATTAAACCCCAAAGCCCATTTTTCGGCTATCCCCAAAGCCAGGTATCAAATCCACAAGAGTCTGATTTCACAGCTCATATTCTTAAGGATGGCTCTGGATAGTTAATGCAAGATTTTCCAGTTGGGCTGCACTGGTGAACCACCTCTCCAAGAAAAATGAAAAAGCCCTGATGTGTAGTATTTACCAGTTCCCACAATGTAAATACTCTCATTATAGCTGATTTGAAACTAGTGATTATTTTTAAACTTTTTTTTTTTTTTTGAGATGGAGTCTCACTCTGTCACCAGGCTGGAGCCTGATCTCAGCTCAGTGCAGCCTTTGCCTCCTGGGTTCAAGCAATTCTAATACCTCAGCCTCCCAAGTAGCTGGGATTACAGGCATGTACCACCACACCCAGCTAATTTTTGTGTTTTTAGCAGAGACAGGATTTCACCATGTTGGCCAGGATAGTCTTGATCTCCTGACCTTGTGATCCCCCTGCCTTGGCCTCCCAAAGTGTTAGGATTACAGGCTTGAGTCACTGCACCCAACTACTAGGGATGATTTTTAAATTGACCCACGAAATTTCTAATGATGTAACAATTGGTTCTTAAAGGCTGGTGCAAGCAGTTTCCAGCACATCAGAGTGGCTTCCAGTCCATTTTGGAACAAGACAGTTTATCAGTAAATAAGTAAATCCCAGGAAATCTTAAAATAGCAAAAGCAACACATGAACCTAGCTAAGGCAGAGACTATTTCACTTTCCATCCCTAAAGTCTGATGGACATGCACACACAAACTCACATTTGGGTTTGAATGCTACAGTTGCGCTTACATAACCTAACACAGTAAAGCCTACATGCAATGTCCAGAAAGTTAGTTCAGGCTGTCAGTAACTTCGTAGCCTCACTAATTGCCCACAAGTTCTTTTTTGAAAAGAAAAAAAAAAATATCCTCCCTCCTTAGGCTGATTGTTTCTAGCAAACAACTCAGGAATAAACATTAGCAGCAGGATGGGAGTCTGGACCAATGTAGGATTTGCAGACAATTTCCCCTCCAGAGACACACTGCAAGATATGCTTCAATTAGCCACTGTAGCTCCAGGCCAGCACAGGCAGCATCAGGGATCCAACTCACTGGGCTATGTGGAAGATGTGCAGCCCTTATGTAATTAGTATGGAAGTTCTACACTTAGTTAATGTAACAAGCATTAACTGTGTGCTGGTTCTGCTCCTAAGCAAGCAGAGGCTTTCCCCATTCTTTCTCTGCATCTCAGTTCCCCACCCAGAAGGCAAAGATGAAGGATTCCATATTGTCCCTGTCGGGGAGCTTTTCTTCCATCCTGTTGCACCTCCAAAGCTCCATCAACACTCAAGCAAACATGCTTGACTGTTCTGCCATCTCTAATGCTGGGCAGAAACACATCTGAGCAGCTTTTGTGACACAGGTTGCATTTTGGAAAGCGAAGGTGGCTTCCCTGGAAAACGCTTCTAGAAAGCCTAGGGCTTAACACCAAAACATCACCATTTCCCATAAGGTCATCAGACTGGCTTAGTTTTGTACAATGGCCACATATCTTCGTTTCTCAATTTTCCCCAGAAATCTCCTTCGTTTAAAAAAAAAAAAAAATCAGCCACAAGCACCAAGAGCATCCACTGGAGTTTAATATTCTGATTGTAAAGGATACATAATTATTTTTTCTATAGCTTCTGCCACTATTTCTTCATCAAAGAAGAATTCTTCAGGACATAGATGATGTATAGATTACATAGAAACAACCAGGAAGAGGGGTAAGAACACAGATTTTAGAGTCAGACACTAATGTAAGTTCAAATTCTGCCATATACTTGCTCTGTGTCCTTGAAAAGTTACTTAGACTATCCATGCCTCAATTTCCTGAGCTGTAAGTTGGAGGCAGTAATATTAACTTCATAGGGTTCCTGTAACTAGACACACAAAACAATAGGAGTGGATGTTTCTAGCCCAGCTGGAGGCACATGGTGAGTACACTCCACTAGGGATTAGAAAATCTAATTTTCTAATTAGGGATTAGAATCTTTTAAATAAAAAAGGGGAATAATTTGAAGACCCAGTGGTCTGGAGACAGGCTTTCCTTTTGTTCCATTCTAATTACTTTGGAATTTCTCTAATAATCTTCACTTTTCTTTCTGTCTGTAGTATTTTACAGCCTTGATAAGAACCTAGTTTGCTTCCTGGCCTATAAAAGACCTTTTTTTTAATGGAACCTTCAAGACCAGATTCTTCACCTGGCCCTGGAAGAATAGAAACCATTAGGAATGGTTCTGTCCACCATGGATGACATCAAGAAAATAGGACTCTGCTGAGAATGACCCCAAATCCTCCCCATGTTGTTCTTGTATAGGGAGTGGCTTCTAAATCCATATAAGCCTGGTTCGAAATGTTCTTTAAGACACTATCTAAGCTATCACAAAACTCTCTGCAGAGACCCAATAAGGATATTAAAGCTCCCAAGAGTATCAGGAAACTGCTTTGTCTCCGTCTTTTCTAAGTTTCTAGGGAATCCTTGGGGGACAACTGTAGAAAGGAAAGGTATTGGCATATCAAAGTCTGACAGCTGATAGCCTTATGCTTCATGAGCCTCACATTTATTGTCTTACCCTTATTTTTTCTGGTTTCTAATCAATTAATTTATATGAAATCTCCCCATAAAGCTTTGTCAAGAACTACTCCTTAGCTCTTCTTGCTGGGATACAGAGAATGGAGTGATTGTATGTCTGGTTCCAGGCACTGAGGGTGGCTAGGATCAGAAACCTCTATAGCTTGTTCAACCTGGCCCCATGAGAGAGGGCTTTGGGGAAAATGATCCTATGGGGAAATATAAGAGCTCTGTACCCAGAGATGTAGGATCGGAAGCCCGTGGCGCTAAAGGCCGTTATCCTTAGCAAACCAGTGCAGGAATAGAAAACCAAATACTGCATGTTCTCACTTCTAAGTGGGAAGTGAATGATGAGAATGTGTGGACACATAGTGGTGATAACACACACCAGAGTCCACTGCAGAAGGAAGAGGAAGAGGAGGGAGAGGATCAGAAAGAACTAAGGGGTACTGGGCTTAATACCTAAGTGGCGAAACAATCTGTATAAAGAAAAAAACCCATGACACAAGTTTACCTATGTAACAAATTTGCACATGTACCCCTGAACTTGAAATGGGAATTAAAAAAAAAAACTAAATAAAAGATTGGAAGCCCAGGTCTACAAGGCCATGAGGACACCATCACTAATTCTGACCCGAAAAGACTCTTCCTTTCCCTCTGTATTAGTCAGGACTCTCCAGAAAAACAAAACCAATACAATACAGAGAGATATAAAAGAAGGATTTATTATGGGAATTGTCTCACACAATTATGGAAGCCAAGAAGTCCCACGATCGTCCATCTGCAAGCTAGAAAATTCAGTCCAAGTCTGAAGGCCTGAGAACCAGGAGCTCCAATATCCAAGAGTAGGAGAAGGTGGATGTCCCAGTTCAAGAAGAGAGAGAGAGAATTCACACTTCCTCTGCCTTTTTGTTCTATCCGGACCCTTAGTGGACTGAATCATGCTCCTCACATTCAGGGCAAGGGTTCTTTACTCAGTTTCCTGATTCAAATGCCAACCTCTTGCAGAAACACCCTCTGGAACACAGGTTAGCATTTGAATCACCAGGTATCTAGGCATCCCTTAGCACAGTGAATGGTTACATAAAATTAACTACCACACACCCTCTGCATTGACCCTTTGGAAATCTCATCCCAGAGAAACAAAAACATGGTGAGATACAGTATCTTACATAAAATAGTTTTAGAATCATCATGCAAAGGCCAGAGATGACCTAATCACTGTTATTTAAAAGTGGAATCATGAATATGGAATGAAATTTACATGAGAGGAAGATGTTAGACATTGGAGAGAAGAATATAACAAAGTGGTCCTAGAGAATTTAGGGTTTATGTACCTATTAATTCATGCAAGAAAAATATTCACTGAGTGCCAGCCATGTCTCAGATACAGTTCTGGATGCTGGGGACATACCGGTGAGCCAAAATGGATGTATTTCCATGGTCCCACTCTCCTTTTCTCTCTTTTTTCTTTCCTTCTTTAATCAAGACGTTAGTGCTCACCAGTGCCAAGAACTGTGCAGGATACTAAGGCCCCAGAAAATAGTAAAAAAATAGATGAACAATTGCTAAGCAGTGTGGAGAGTAGCTAACCTGATGGGGATGAGGGATCAAAGACTACACATTGGATGCAGTGTATACTGTTCGGGTGATGGGTGCACCACAATCTCAGAGATCACCACTAAGGAACTTATACTTGTAACCAAACACCACCTGTTTCCCAAAACCTATTGAAAAAAATACTAAACCAAATAAATAAGTAAATAAAGACTTAGCATGAAAAAAGGAAAAAAAAAATAGCTCACCTGTATAGAGTTAAACACCCTGGATTAAGTCAGTGAATCTTCACAACAAACTCTATTTGTTTGCAGAATGATGATCTTTATCTCACAGGTGAGGAAGCTGAGGTTCAGACAGTCTAGGGAACTTGCAAGATCACAGAACAAGGTCATAGTGGAGCTAGACAGCAAACTCACACTCTGATTTAAAGTTCAGAATCTTAAACATGACTTTGGACAGTTAAGGCACGTATATCGGATAGTGGAGGTGTGCTAGTAAACCACCTCTCTGAGAAAGAAAAAAAAGCACTAATTTGTAACATCTTCCAATGCCTTTGGTGTAAATACTCCCACTATGGCCAGTTTGAAATTACCGATGGTAGAACAAGTAATTCACAAAATTTCTGAAAATGTAATAACTGGTTTTGTGAACAGGTATAAGTCAGGCTTCAGCATATGACTGAGCGCAAGTACAAATTGCTGGTGGATACAGAGACGAAATCCACCTAACTCACCTTTAGGAATTTTGTTATAGAATTCAAGATGAATGAGCCATAAACTCCTTTCCCTCAGGCCCCTGAAATAGCCCATTTCCCCCCGCCCTTACTGAGCCAGCCCCATTCTTTAGGACTGGTTGTTCAGCACTTCCTTGGATTCTCTAAAATGCAATATCCTTCCAACAGTATCTGTCCAACAAATTGCTTCCTGCCCAAATTGAGTCAAAATGAGCTTTGCTATTGAAAAGCAAAAGATTCTTAGTAACTAATACAGAGGGACTTCTCTGCCAGAATCAGAAAAAGATTATTCAGTGGAGCAGCAACAACATAGTTGATGTCAATTAAATGCAGCTTCAATAGTTAGACATGCTCTTCTGATAATTCAGGGACCTGTACTCCCAGAATAATACAAATTATCACTCTACCAAAGGAGGGACTAACAACAACATCCCTGGGTGCACTTAAGCATGTGTTTATACACCATTAGCTACTTGGCAGACTGACTGAGAGAATGCTGTGACCACAAATAACATAAACTGTGGTTAGGAAAGCTGGGGTCAATGGCAGAGATCAGTGATTACAATAAATTATCTCTGAAATTATAACAAAAGCTCATAATAAAGTGCATTCAATTTTAAAGGGAAAAGACTTACAAACAACATTTTAGAAATTCAGCTAAAGAGTAAAGCCATAAATAAGTATCTTTTCTGAGGTCTACCTGAACTTGCAGTCAGGTGGCTATGAGCCTGAATCTCACCTCTTTTCTAGCTCTGTGACCTTAAAGCAAGTAGCAGCCGTATGTCAGATACATCTTGAAGCTACCTTTAGGCTCCACTTGCGTAACCAGAGATAAATAATTCAGGGTGGCTCTGAGAAATAAATGTAGAATACATGGATCCTATAGTGGCACACTGACCCATCATTAATATTCAAAAGATGATAGTTAATACGGAAATTGTCCCTATAAAATGCATAAAATTTTATCAGTAAAGAAGAAAGGGAGAAAAACAAAAATAAACCAAGTTTGCAGCACATGCAGCATTTGTCATTAGGTCAGCTTGCTCACTCCTAGCTGTTTGGTGTCTGTTGTTTTAGGACCCTGTTATAAGATTATAGTTCCCCCTAACTGCTTTAGAGATAATAACTTGAACATTATAAAGTTTTTCAACTGAGATATTCTTTTAGGTCCTACATAACAGTGAAACTACTGACATTAGCTGGCCTGAAGGCCTCCATGAGAAACTGACTCATCAAGAAATGCAGTTTCCAAGTACTGATGGTTTCATCCTCCTTATTCCAACCAACCAATGATCCAGATTTTCCAGCCCCTCGCCCTCCATGATTCCCTTAAAAACCCTAGCCCAGAACTCCTTGGGGAAATGGATTTGAGAATCTCCTCCAATTTCCTCACTCAGCGCCTTTCTCTGCTGCAAACCCTGCTGTGTCAGTGTATTGGTCTGTTAAAATGTGGTGAGCATATGCATCTGTTGCTTCTATAACAATATTGTCAACAGTGACGATGATTAATCTCAAGTCTTGCCCCATCTAGAATCTCTTCATGACCTCTCTATCCCTGATCAATTTTTCTAATCTTTGGGGATAGCTCTGATGTAGTTCTCATCAATTATCTGTATCTACAGTTATCTATAATTATCTCATCAATTATCTATAGTTAAGTAGATAATTACCTGTTTTACTCAAGAGTAAGAACTGTGTTTTAATTAGCTTCTGTGTTTCATGTAAATAGTAAAAGTACAAAATTTGAAGCTCAATTGCATTTCAGAGAAATTCGTTCATTTTCTTAAGATCACATAGCTTATAACTGACAGAGCTCCCTAAGCTAAAAAATAGGTCTGTGCTACTCCACAGCCCAAGCTTTTACTTCTGCTTCATCTCTCCTCCCTAATAGGTTCTTATCTGTTAATTAAGTTTAGAGTTGTGCTCTTGGGACTCACTCGTTGCTGTTGTTGTTATTGTTATTGTTACCAATATTCTTGTTGTTGTGTTTCCAAATTCCATGTTGATCTGTGATAAGGGTCTTTTGATTGATCACATCTCAAATCAATGTCAAGTATACACAGAGGATGGATTCCTGCCCTTCTCTGAGCTCCAGCATTGTAGAGTCAGTGTAGCAGAACTGAATTAGAAACCATCTGGCAATGCCTAATCTGTTGCAGTTGGCACCAAAGATGATGGTGGACAAAACTCATGATGGTAACAGCCTTGCTTGGTTGCACCTGGTAAGGAATTAGAAGTCTCCTAGTGTTTGTGTCCAAGCTAATTTAGATTCATTTTCCTTACTAAAACTTACGGAGATATAACCTACTCCATGCCCTCCAGAGTCTTCTTGCAAATAAGGATTGCCATGGAGGATACCTGGAAACACTGTTGCTCCTCCAGGGCCTGTGCACTCTGAGCAGTTTGCCTTCAATGTGGGCCTAGGGTATATATAGGTTGCTAGGGTCCTAGTTCTAGTTCTACCACCTACAAGCTGTGTGAACTTGGGATAGTTAATCTCTCTGTGTCCTATTCCCTTATCTACATAATAAGGATATATACTCCTCCAAATATAGCCTGTTGTAAGGAGTCAATGGGATGCTATGTGCAAAATAGCCAACAGCTTTGGCTCCCAGGCAGTCAATGCTCCCCTGAGCTCAGTCATCGGGAAGGACCAAGAAAAATATGCAACTCAAGTTGGCCTCTGTGAGGGTAAAAGAAATTCAGGTGACCTCAACCCTTCCATTTTGCTTCCCTCTTTCATCTGTCACACACTACTGAAAAATGTCATGCTGCTATCTCCACATTCCAGGTAAAACACACACATGCTCTGAGGTCAGAGCTCTGAATTCAGAGACCTGAGTCTCTGAAGACTGGCTGTATCCCACTGCAAACTATTTCTCCCATTTCAGCGTTTCCACAGTGTGAATGATAATGTAAACTAGGTAAAACAAAAGTGCCTTATACATGAAAATCACAGAATCCATGCTTTTATTTTCCCAGATATTGTAGTCTTACATAAAGGAAGTGGTGTTTTTCCTGTTGTTGTTTTTGCAAAAGTCTTTTCTCTCCATCTGTCTGTCTCTGCCTCCCTCTGTTTTTCTCTGTGGGCATGTCAACTATCTCAGCGTCTTTCTACACACTTCTTTAAATTCTTTGTGTTTTTCTCAGACTCTCCCATGTCTCACACTGTCTCTTTAAATCACTCTCTCTCTCTTTATCTCTCTCTGCCTTTCTGTGTGTGCGTATGTGTGTAATTCTCCCAACCTCTTTCTTTTTAATTCTCTTACCCACTCTGTCTCTCAACCATAGTAGTTTAAAGTGTATCCTCTAAATTCATCACCTGAATCTGCAGGCTGGCTCCATACTTGAAGAACTGTGTGAAGTTGGGTAATTTATTTAGTCTCTCTGAGCTTGTTTTATACTTCAAAAGTAAGGAAAATAGCAATGTTTTTACTGCATAGGGTTAACATGAAGAAGAAATACAATAACACAGCCAGAGCCCCTACTATGATATGTGGCAAAGAGCATGCACTTAAAAAATATTCACTGTTGCGATCATCTATTTCTCCTGTCTCCTTTGATCCCTGTTTATCCTGTGCCTATTTCAGGTGAATTTTCTTCCTTTCTCTGTCTCTGTTCTCTGACTCTCTCCCTCTCTCCTTTCTTCTCTACCTCCTTCTCTCTCCTCTCTCTCTCTGAACAGAGAGCCACTGTTGCTCCTTTCCTACATTTGTTTAGCCACATCAATCTCTTGGTCAGGTGCAGATGTCAAGCCAACCACACACACAAAAATAAAAAGCAATACTTGTGGTGCCAAGGAGGTATGGGCGGCTTGGGAGCACTTACCAACTTGCTTGGGAGATGGCCCAGGGCTTCTGTGACAACAGGGCCAGCGCTGGCAAGGTTTTCCTGTGCCATGGTAACCACCCGCCATGCGTCAGTGCAAGACAAACGGTGCCGCTCAGTAAGCAGAGAGATTAACAACATAGAACATGGAGTATGAGCTCCTCAAAGGGAGCAAAATGTTCAACGGTAATTCATCTGAACTCCCATTTTTAACTCAAAACACAAATTCAGTTGCCAATAGAAGTCTATAAAGAATTAATTAGCGGACTTCACAAACAGTCAAAACTCATAAATTTATCACTGTCAAGGAGAATCATTTCCCTTGATGTAAATAAAGCATGGCTGTCAGAAAACGGAAACAAAAAAGAAAAAAAAAAACACTCAAGCAGGCCTGCTGTCTCATTTCTTTTCTGTAATTTGAAGAGAGAAGACAGTTTAGAGCTTGGAGGATTCAGAAACTGACAATGCTCCTAGACCCTGCACTCCATGAGGCTAAGGGCGGCCATGTCTGCAGTGTTTATTGCCAGAACTCCAGTCTGTAGCTTGGTGCCCGGTACAGAAAGGAGCTGAAAATATTTATTGAATTAACTAAAATTTAAAAGGAGGCAGTGGGAAGGGATGAGATTGATGGTCCAGACTTCTGACATTAAATCTGGCTTCCCTCCATTGCTCTTTCCTATTTCCTGTAAAACAGGAAGTGACACGATGGCATCATCCCTCCTTCTGAGAATTCCTGAAACTACTCTGACCCCATTATTACTCTAACAACCCCATAATAAGAGCATGGCTTTGGAATGTCAACAGGCCCAGCTCTTTCCCAACTTTTATTAGTCTCAGCTTTTTCTTGTGTAAAATGAAACTAATTCTTTCATAGACGTCATACAATTTATGGAGGTTAAGTGATAAATGCACTTGAAGATAGATATTACCTACCAATATTGTTATTATAAGAAGTGAAGGGGGCCATATTCATTTGCTAGGGCTGCCATAACAAAACACCTCAGAATGGGTGGCTTACACAACTAAAAATTATTTTCTAACAGTTTTGGAGGCTGGAAGTCCAAGATCAGAATGTCAGCAGGGTTGGTTTCATTAGCAGTTCTCTCTCCTTGCCTTGCGAATGGTTACCTTCTTGCTATATCCTCACATGGTCTTTCCTCTGTGCACACACATCCCTGATGTATCTCTGTATGTCCAAATTTCCTCCTCTTATAAGGATGCTGGTCACATTGGATTAGAGCCCACCCTAACCACCATGATTTTAACTTAATCATATCTTTAAAGACCCTATCTCCAAGCAGTCACATGCTGTGGTACTGGGGGTTAGGGGTTCAACATATGAACTTTGAGGGGACAAAACCCAGCCCATAGCAGGGTCCTTCACTATAATCATACTTCTCAATAGTTTAAGATAAAACAAAATATGGCCTTCCAACTGGCACTGAGCTGAGTTTACCCTTGTAAATCCTCAAGCTAAACAATATGTTTCAAATCTGACCTGCTAGCATGCAAAGATATGGGCACACCAGAGATGCAAGACTAACGGCTGTAGCACAGGACCTCGGTCAAGGCTTTTGCTGTCTCTAGTCCTAATCTAGGAGGAAGAGGTTGAACCATGGGATCCCCAAGATTTCATCTGCTGTAATGCTAGCTATATAATTGCTCAGATGCTGAAAGCATCTGTAAAGGTTTATATAGAAAGTATGAGTTCATATAAAAAATAAGAGTGTTCCCACCTCAATAATGAAGGTTTAGCTTCTGGAGCTCTCCATTGTAGTAAGCATGTGGTAGGGGACACGAAACCTTGGGAGAAAAATGGGAAAAAGGTCAGAGAATGAAGGTTGGGAGCAAACTCATGAGGGGCTTCATAATGGTAACTCCTCCATCTTGCCTGGCAGCCGTAAGATGGGTCCAATTATTACCAGAAAGAAAACCTAACACAGAATCTTGACCACTCATGAAATACAGCGGGTGGTGCAAATAATTCCCTTCAAAATGCATTTCGACCTAATCAAGTCCACCTCTGGGAGCCATCCCTGGGAGTCTTTCTTTCCTCCAGCCTCTTGACTCTTTCTCCTCTCCTTATACTCATACCCTTGGTTTTGTATTTCTCTGCCAGCGTTTTGTTCTATCAATGAAGAAACTCCTTACAGCCCTTGGCTCCTGAATACCATTTCTGATTCCTGCCTCTGTTATAGGAAAAAGCTTCAAGGTTTTCGCTCTCCGCAGGTGAGAGATGGCAGAGTGCAGTGGTTAAGACAGGCATTCTGGAGCCAGTTTCATTAGTTTTTGAATCTCTGACCTTCCACTGATCAGTGGGATCAGTTACTGAGAAAGTTATTTAACCTCTCTGTGTCTCCATTTGTTTATCTGTGAAGTGGGAATTGTGATTTTTCCTCCCTAGCTGTTGTGAGGGTTAAATGAGCTAACATGCATAAAGTGTGAGGACAGTGCCTGCATACAGTAGGTGCAACACACGTTAACTGCTTTTACTGACAGGTGAACATTCATACTAGTGGCTGAGGTTGGGCAGAACAATTTACTGAGGTGCATAAAGAAAATAACTGTTATCATTACTGTTTTTTTGTTTTGTTTTGTTTTGTTTTGAGATGGAGGCTTACTCTGTTACCCAAGCTGGAGTGCAATGGCACGATCTAGGCTCACTGCAACCTCTGCCTCCCAGTTCAAGCGACTCTCCTGCGTCAGCCTCCTGAGTACCTGGGATTATAGGCGCCCATCACTACACCCGGTTAATTTTTGTATTTTTAGTAGAGACGGGGTTTCACCATGTTGGTCAGGCTGGTCTCGAACTCCCGACCTCAAGTGGTCTGCCCACTTTGGCCTCCAAAAGTGCTGGGATTACAGGAATGAGCCACTGTGCCTGGCCTAACATTACCTTTTTAATGTTTATTTTAATATCTGTCTGATAAGATACACAATATATGAACACAATAATATGTGTTTACAACTTACAAATAAGTAAACATATATATTGTGTGGAAATGCTCGAAGAATTCTAATTCAGAGCATAACCAAAAGAGTTTAGAGGTCATTGATCTATAGGCAAACAACTTTTACTTCTTTTTTTTAATTTTTATTTTACTTTAGGTGTATACTATATCCAGCATTTCTCCCCCGTTATCCCTCCCCACCATCCTCACCCCCTGCTTTCCCTTCCCTACACCCTCCCAACTGCCCCCAGTGTGTGATGCTCCTCTCCCTGAATCCATGTGTTCTCATTGATCAACACCCACCTATGAGTGAGAATATGTGGTGTTTGGTTTTCTGTTCTTCTGTCAGTTTGCTGGGAATGATGGCTTCCAGATTCATCCAAGTCCCTACAAAGGACACAAACCTATCGTTTTTTATGGCTGCATTGTATTCCATGGTGTATATGTACCACATTTTGTTTGTCCAGTCTATCATTGATGGGAATTTGGGTTGGTTTCAGGTCTTTGCTATTGGTACACAGGGCTGCAATGAACATATGTCATTATGTGTCTTTATAGTAGAACAATTTATAGTTCTTTGGGTATACTCAATAATGGGATTGCTGGGTCAAATTTACTTCTTTAAAAAAATGTAATTTGCACAGCAGTATTTTTCAGAACACACCCTTTTCTTGTTAATACTGACTTTTTCTCTGAGTATAATATAGTTGTCACTGTTATACTAATGAAACCTCAGTCTCTTTATTCTGTCTTGCTAAAGACTGCCAGTCTGCCAAGAATAGAGAAGGAAATCTCATCCTGCTACTATAAATTTTTACACTCACCTAAACACAACAATAAAGACAGCACTGAGAAATAGAATGAAAGAATACCAGGACTGTCACCGTATAAGAAACCAGTAATTATAGTTACTGTTTCCATTTGCTATCTCTTAGTCATTCGTCCTTGCTTTGAAAATCCTAGTTTTCCATGATTGATGTGTCATTTCATTTTGCATTCCTTTCACTGTGCATTTTCAGGGAGGGGCTGCATGTCTCTGCCTACTTTTTTAAAATGAAAATGCCCACTGCATTTCGTTTTAGATATTGACTTCCAATTCTTGAGACCAACTGTGGTCCCTGACAATCTGTGAAATCTGGATCTTTGCATTGGAAATAACTTTAGGAAACCTTGTTTCAACCTTTTTGGTATCATTGGTAGGAATTTCTTCAGTCCCATTGGCAATAGGCAGAATTTTGTAATTTCAACTTTCTCCATATAAGTTAGTAACAAAGCCACCTGCCTCTTAAGCATCTGCCTTTCTTATACTAACTAGAATTATCTGAAAATAAAGGATGGCTCACTGTGCTGGGAATAGGTGATAAGCTTCCTACCTCTAAAGCAGCACTTCTTAACTTTGGCATTATTGACACTTGGGGCTAGACAATTCTTCGCCATGAGGGGTCACCCTGAGCATTGCGAGGTGTTCAGCAGCATCCCTGGTCTCAACCTGCCAGATGCCAGTAGCAACTAACCCCGAGTTGTGACAACCAAAAATGTCTCCAGATATCACATGTCTCCTGAACGGCAAAATCATCTCTGGTTGGGGGTTACAGTAGGAAGATTCCTGTGCTGGGTGGGAGCTTGAACCAGATTTTAATGTCCATGGAAATTCTACAGTGCTGCAATAGCATAAAATGGTTTTTAAGTCAGTGGTGCTGATGGGGTGAAGTAGAGAGGAGAACGGGGCACGAATGGGGGAAATTTAGAATCCAGGTCCAAAGGACTTGAGGTCCACCCTGAAATCATTGGAGAGTGTTCCCACTCTCTGTTTGCCTCCCACAGCCTATTCCTGCAGGGGGTCAGTGGATGAAGGAGGAAAGGTAAGATGCTCACTCAGGAGTTAGGAGATTTATACCAACAGACCATGTTTTCAGAATGTGCTGAGTGCCAAATGGCCTTCGGGGATGATTTGCCCTTACAGTCTCAGGAGCAGATGAGCCTTCCAAGTTTTGTTTTTTTTTTTTTTTTTTTTTTTTTTTTTTTGTGTGTGTGTGTGTGTGTGTGTGTGTGTGCGTGTGTGTGTAAGATGGAGTCTCACTCTGTCACCCAGGCTGGAGTGCAGTGGAGCGATCTCGGCTCACTACAACCTCTGCCTCCCAAGCTCAAACTATTCTCATGCTTCAGCCTCCCAAGTAGCTGGAATGACAGGTGCTGCCTACCATGCCCAGCCAGTTTTCGTAGTTTTAGTAGAGACAGGGTTTCACCATATTGGCCAGACTGGTCTCCAACTCCTGACCTCAAGTGATCTGCCTGCCTTGGCCTCCCAGAGTGCTGAGTTTACAAGCCTGAGCCATCATGCCCAGCCGAGCCTTCCAAGTTTTACACCATATCCCCAGCAGCTCTGTGTTCCCACATCCCTAAGTACCAACAGTAACCTCGTTGCTGCAGTGCTCGAGGGATCTCAGGAGAAGTGGAAAATGGGGACAGCCATGGCATCACCGTACTTCTTCCCTGAGGCCCCCACAACCAGCACAATCCTCATGGACATTCACATTCCAAGATCAAGTGTGCAGCCTGACACATTTCCTCATTTTCACAGGAAATGATTTGCAATCTCAGAGGCACAGACTGATTCCAAAGCTATCATAAACCCCTCCTGATTTATTTCTCTTATTATTAAATAACCATCTCACTGGAGACTGGGGACTTGGTGATTTTTTAGGCCAGCCCCCAGCTCTGAAATTGACACAGCCTAGATAATTAAAACTCACCTTAAGGACCGCATTCCGCCTACCTGACCGAAAAGTTTGTCGTTGGATTTCCTGACCTTCCCATGCGAACAGCACTTGTGTTTAGCTGGGCCATATTTCAATTTAATTGTCTTGCCCACAACACACTGACTGTCTCACAGGCTGGAAACAGAATGAATTAGAAGAAGTTTCCTGTTCTGCCTCATGGAGTCTTTTCTTTCCCTTATGCTATGTTTAGCCTTTGTGTGGGCACTTGGCTGATGCCAGATACAACGTATTGCTTTAATTCCTGTTGTGATGAGACACTCTTTGCTAAGGGTGAAGCTCAAGGGTGAAAGAACTTGCTGAAATATTTCTTCCGTCACCTACCTCATCTCCTGTGGACTGATAAGGCTCCTTGCATTTGGGAAAAGAGAGAGTCTTCTTTCTAAACAGAGGAAGTACACTTTATTGGAAGGATTACAATAAAGGAATTCATTGGAAGAATTGCAGATAAAGGAATTTAGACTGGCTGTCTTGCAGTTGTGCTTTCTGTTTAAGCAACATCTACTGCACACCTGCTGAGTACCACGTTCATGCCAGGCAAGGGTGACACAGTTGTGGCTGTCACAGTCCCTGCCCTTGAGGAATTCGAGAGCCTAGTGTGGAAGCAAACTGGTAAATAGGTATTAAAATATGATGTGGTCATAAGAACAAAAGCAATGAAAAGCAAGCAGCACTCGTTTTCTGGGGCATTTACTATGTGTCAAGTTCTATGGTATAAAAGAAGGAATGGCATCCAGGCTCTGAAGCCAAACTGCCCCAGTTAGAATACCATCGTGGGCACTGATGCGTGATGTAAACTTGGAGCAGTCACTTTCTCTCTCCTGACTTGTGGTGTTTTAAACCAGTCATATAACCTCTCTGGGCCTCATTTTTTTTAACCTGCAGAATAGAAGCAGTTGTGGTCCTTACCTCTTAGGACTGTGTTCAGGAGTCAATGGAAGAAGATGTATAATGCAATAAATGCTCCCCAAAGGCTTGCTATTACTCTCTCTATAATCCACAAGGCAGGTCTTATTACTCTCATTTTAAAGATCAAGAAAGTAAGGCTCAGATACACTGTATGAGTTGCCCAAGATTTCACAATTAGTAAGTGGCAGTCCTGCCATTTGAACCCAGGTCTGTATGATGCCAAGGCCATGGTTTGAACTAGAGTTCAGTAGGAAGAAACTAACTTTTTTGAGGATCATAAGGACAGAGAATTTGAGGGGACAGCTTGAGCCTCTATCCTGGGTCTTACGATGTGAAGACAGGAAGAGTTCCCAGTGCTGCAAGAAGAGACCTTAGCATCTCTAGTGTTACTCTTCTTCCTCTCTGCTCCCTTTGTCTCTATTCTTCTGCGTCATCATGAATCTCTGTTTCAACTTCTCCACTTGAATGTCTAATTCAAATTCTAGTTAAATGCATTCAGTTTATCCACTTGAATATCTAATTGGCATCTCAGTGTTCAGATGCCCAAACCCAAACTCAGGAAGTCTAACCACCCCCCCACGCTGCTTCTCCCCCAGCTCTTCCCCATCCTGGTACATGGCACCATCATCTCTCAGCCAGTCAACCAAAAACTCACAATCCACCTTGATTCCTCTTTTTCTCGTTAACAAAACTCAGCGATCCCACCTTGAAACCAGTGACTGACTCTCTTCACAGCTCACCATCTTCTCCACCACTCTCCTGGCCCAAGGCATCATCCTGTCTCAACTCGACAGGTGCTGGAGCCTGCTTGGGGGTCTTCCTGCCTCACTCTCACCCCTCCACAGTGCACTTCTCATGCAATATCCAAGTGAGCTTTTGAAAACAGAACGTATGCATTCTGCATCAGCCATGCGGTCTCCTTCTGTTCCTTTGCACCATCAAGTCTTTAGCCTCAGATGTTCTCTTTTTGAGTTTTAGGTGTCTTTTTCCTTCTCATCATTGGATCTCAACTTAAAAAAATCACGAACTTTGAGACAACATGACCACTCAGTCTCCCTCTGACTTGTCTTCTTGCATAGCAAGAATTATCACCAACTAATATTTTTCCTGTCTTTGCTTCTCCCAACTAGACTGTAAATGTCATGGGAAGAGAACTCTTGTCTAATTTGTTTGTGTATCTTCAGTACCTTGAACACAATCTGGCACACAACAGGATCTCGTACATAATAGGTACTCACTAACTATTTATATACCACAAATACATAAATGAGTGTCTTTCTTCCACATTCCCTTCTGTCCCTCCTATCTCTTTCTTCTCATCTCGTGAATTTATTATTCAGAATAAGAATAGAAAACATATAACGTCTCATGCTTAGTCATTTGTAACCAGTAGGTAAAACCTTAGAACTCCCAAATTGTAATGAAGAATTCTAAGTTCTAAAATGTGACATGTAGATGGCTCCTCCGAAATGTTTACCAGCCTCCTGAAAATGGCTCCTTATCTCCATGAATACAAATGAAGAAGGGTCGCTCAACCATTACCTTCAAAGAAGCAGCAGCCTGTCTGTAATCACATCAGATTTTCTCTGCTCAGTCTCTGATGCGTACCCCTAAATTCACTTCATTAGTTTTAATTATCCCCGCCATGAGCAGGCAGACTTTAGAGCTATTTTAGAAATGGAATAAGTAAACTTACAGACTGGATAACTTTCTCCAAGGTGTTTAGCTGTAATTGTCCTCATGTTGAGCAGAAACAAGTAGCATCAGCTTATCCATTTGCTGAATTTATACTGCATTTTGGGGAAGATACTGTTTGATAACTTTTTTCATTTGTCTAGATTCATTAACATCAAATCTACCTAGAATGACATAGCCCTGGCTGAACCATTGCTACATTCCTACCTCTTCCTATGACTTAATTCTGAGTTAAGCCACATCTCTCTCTCTCTCTCTCTCTCTCTCTTTCTCTCTCCCCCTCACTTTCACTAGCAGCAGAAGCAGCAGCAGCGAATTATACCATAAAACTCCCTCTCTGTCACACACACACACACACACACATACTCATGCACACAAACATATTCACACAAAACAACCACATAACTCAACCTAATCGTTTCCTACAATTGCCACCATGATGGTGTAATATAAGCCATTGTCATCTTTTATCTGGACCACTGTGACAACCTCCTTTTGGGCTCTGTTTCTGCTCTGCTTCCCACCACCTTTCTCCCCATATGCCCTCCATTCAGCAGCTAACGTGCTGCTAATAAAAGAAAATTCAAATCACATCCCCTCCTGCTCAGAGTCCCTCCTCATATGTGGGTTAAGTCCTCACTGGAGCCTAACAGGACCCTAACTGATCTGGCTCCTGCCCACTTTTCTGACACTGCCTTGAATTACTCACTCCACGTTTCTGGAACCCACCAACCCCGCTCCTGCCTCAGCACCTCTGTGCTTGCTATGCCATCAGCCTGGAACATACTGCAGCAAATGGTTTGCTTTCTCACTTCACTCAAGTCTCTGTTCAAATGTCACCTCCTCTGTGAAGCCTCCCATAAGCACTCTAATGAAATACTGCCCTCAGTCTTCTTCATCCCTACATCTTGATTTTTCTTCCACAACATCATCAGCTGTCAACATTATATAATCTAGGTTAGGCACGGTGGTTCACACCTGTAATCCCAGCACTTTGAAAGGTCAAGGTGGGCAGATCACTTGAGTCAGCAGTTTGAGACCAGCCTGGACAACACAGTGAAGTCCCATCTCTACTAAAAATACAAAAATTAGCCAGTCATGGTGGTGCACACCTGCAATCCCAGCTACTCTGAAGACTGAGGCAGGAGAATCATTTGAACCCAGGAAGTGGAGGCTGCAGTGAGCTGAGATCACACCACTGCACTCCACCCTGGGGAACTGAGTGAGACTCCTTATCAAAAAAAAAGATTATATAATCAAAATATTTGTTTATTTCTCATCCCCCTACAGTATGCATAAGAATGTGCTAGGAGGAGAGTTGGAGTGAGAAAAGAAAATCCTGGGTAAAGGGTAAAATGTTTCAGTTAGACGGGAGGAATAAATCCTGGTGATGGATTGCATAACAAGTTGCCTTTAGTTAATAATAATGTATTGTATATTTCAAAATTGCTAAAAGAGTGAATTTTAAGTATTTTCACCACAAAGAAATGGTAAGTATGTAAGGTAATAGATATGTTAATTAGCCAGATTTCCTCATCCACAATATATAAGTGTATCAAAGCATCACACTGTACTTCATCAACATATATACTTACTATTTATCAATAAAAATGTAATTAAAGGCTGGACATGGTGGCTCACACCTGTAATCCTATCATTTTGGGAGGCCAAGGCAGGAGGGTCACTTGAGTCCAGGAGTTCAAAACCAGCCTGGGCAATATGGTGAGACTCCATCTGTATTAAAAAAAAAAAAAAAAAAATTTAAACAAGATGATTCAGGTAGAAAAATGGAATGACTGTAAAAGTGATTTGACATTCCTGGTTTGGCTAAACTTCTGTGGTGGTGGAAACTCAGAAGCCAATTTCAGAAAAATTATTTAGCTGGGATTTAAATGCACTTCTGTGGGAAACCTCAGAATCTATTCTTACACTGCTAATAAAGACATATCTGAGATGGGGTAATTTATAAAGGAAAGAAGTTTTATTGACTCACCACTCAGCATGGCTGAGGAGTCTCTGGAAACTTACTATTATGGTGGAAGGGGAAGCAAACACGTCCTTCTTCACATGGCGGCAGCAAGAAGTGCCCAGCTATAAGGTGGGAAAGTCCCTTACAAAACCATCAGATCTCATGAGAATTCACTCACTATCATGAGAACAGCATAAAGATAATTACCCCGACGATTCAATTACTTCCCAGTGGGTCAGTCCCACAACACATGGGGATTATAGGCACTATAATTCCAGATGAGATTTGGGTGGGACACAGAAACCATATCAACTTTCCACTCAAGAAGGCTCAAAACATCTCTCATCCATCATCTCAGTGTTCACCTTCCCTCCCCATCACTTTGGGTCATCCAATCCTTTGGGGACATTGCACCAACATTTTACGATATCTGTACAACTAAGATACTACCCACAAATAACAAAATACGAGTTTCAATGTGGCAAATACATCAAGAACATTTAAAATGTCCAACTCTAAAAAAACAAAAAAAATGTCCAATTTTTCAATCCAGAAATTCTCCTTTTCGAAAATATCATACGGAAATATTCTGAAACACAATGTTTCATGTGCAATGTCATTTACAATACAAGAATGGGAAACAATCCAATTGTCTCCTAGTGTGGCACTGGTTAAACAAATGAAGGTACATTAACATGATGGACTGTTATGTAGTCATTAAAATTAGGTTTATGAGCATTTTTAATGTCACAGGAAAATACTTATTCAATAATGACAAGAAAAATAATGAAAATGCAAAATTGTATTATTTTAGTCTCAACTATGGAGATAAATTTTAAAATACTGGAGGAAATATACTAGAGTGACTCTTGGTTTAAACATTATTTTTTCTGCTTTGCAATATTTTTCATGTTTTCCAAAGTGGCCTGATGGGGATTATCTCCACCTTATTTTATTCCCAGGAAATCATTTTGTACCCCCTGCTGTTCTGGCATAAGAGAATGGGATTGGGAAAAATGAAGAAAAGACAGATTAATTTAAAGATACGATAAACTGAAATTATGCTAAAAGATTGGCCAAAGAGAAAGCTTTGTCTGAAAGTTGTTTCTCCAGGCTTAACTGAAAAGGTATGCTCCTGCATCCCTTCCTTCCTAGCACAACACCTGAAGGATCTGACTTCCCTTACCTCAAAGCTCAGCCAGGGGAGGGACTTAAAAACTGACATTCTGGCTAAAGTTTGAGAGGAAGAAGAGGTGGGGTATTAGAAAGATCAGGGAAATTAAGAAACCAACGGAACCATTAGGAAAGAGGAAAACTGGAAAGAAAACCACAGGAAAAAAAAATCAGAAACACATCTATGCACAAGGGTCAAATAGATAACCAAACTGTCTGTAATAAGCAAAAGGGAATGGTGGGGACTGTGGCAAACTGGAGGGTTTCTATTCTATTGAATGAGGAACAGCTGAGTCAGTTCCAGGTAAATGTTACCACATGCAAACCCAGTTTTTTTCAGGCTTTTCCAATTTTTCAATCCAGAAATCCATATTTTTATTTAAAAACCTCACCTCTTAAAATATTGGTAAATAAACATTTACACGCCATTAAAAAAATACCAGTATGATAAAAATATTAGAAGTTGAGGCCAGGCATAGTGGCTTACATCTGTAATCCCAGTACTTTGGGAGGTTGAGACTGGTGAATCACTTGAGCCCAGGAGTTTGAGATCAGCCTGGGCAATATGGTAAAACTCTGTCTCTACCAAAACAAACAAACAAACAAACATAGTTGGGTAAAGTGTCATGCACTTGTAGTTCCAGCAACTTGGGAGGCTAAGGTGGGAAAATTGCTTGAGCCACAGAGGTGAAGGTTGCAGTGAGCTGAGATTATACCACTGCACTCCATCCTGAGTAAAAGAGCTAGGCCCTGTCAAAAAAAAAAAAAAAAAAAATATATATATATATATATGCACATATATACACACATATATATATGGAGTTGATTATTTTTGGTTGATAGATATATAGGCATTGTTACTTTCCTCTGCTTTTTAAGTAAGAGAAAAGAAACAAGAACAAAATTAAAACCCCCACTACATAGACCAAGTAAAATATTGACAAGCCATATTCAGTTTCAGCCATACCATAGTGCAAGGATTCTCTTTTACCCATCTGAAATAGAATTAGTATGAACCAGTGGGTAATTAAAAGGCAACACAGAGGATTTTTCTTATTTTTACTATCATCTATGATTTTTTGAAGAATGGATATCACTATCCTATCCTTTCAAATTTTAAGGGATTACAAGAAAATGAGCATCTTTTATCATAAAACAATCAAAGGCTGAAAAAAGCTAGGATAGAATGAGGCTTGGCAAGGTTTTCCTCTCCCTGCTTGGAGAATGGACGCATATTCCATCTTGCCCAGCCTCAGCTCTTTGAGTGAGTGCAGCTGTTGTGTTTAAATGATGTATCCAGATTAGTTTGTTTGACAAATGAAAAGAGGTGTGAGACATGCCAGGTCATGGAGATGGTTATGTTATTGCTGTCTTTATAAATCATCCCTGCTCCTGAGACAATGCCAGGTTAATTCATGGGTGCCTCTGATTCAGATGGTAAGGATGGGAACAAATCACCCTTTTGCTGAAGAGTTCAGTTAGACTGTGGCGGTGTCTACAGGGCCAGAAATGATCAGAGTCATACAAAAGTAACATGAGAGCATCACAATCGATTGGGATGACTGCCTCATTTTAGGGATCGCCATCTGGTAAACAAGGGAAATAAGAACTGAGACATCATGCAATTCAGAACTGACTAGTGAGACCATGGTGTCCTTGGTTGTTACTCCTGATTGACTCATGGCCATGGGGTTCCCTGAGCCCAGCACATTGGTTAAGAGATTCTGCTAATGACTGTAGAATTAATGAGAATCAGCAATAACTATTACCATGCAAAGACTGCTCTGTGCCTAATGATTGAACTGCAATTCCATTTACTATTTGCAAACCTTGAAATAGATACTGGGAGTCTCATTTTACAGATGAGGAATTTTGAGACTGGATGGATGAAGTGACTTTTCCAAAGCCATCAGCTGTGGCTTAAGTGGGAATTCTGATACTGTTCCAGCCCACCTTTCAGAGATTGTCATGGTGAGACCATCACTTGCATAAATTGTGAAGATGTTTTCCAGATGCTTGTTTCCTGGAGGATCAGGACTTTCATCAGTTTGACTCTTAAAAAGCAATTATAAAATACAGCTTCAAAAGAAACTGTAGACTATAATAAAAAGAGGGAAGTTCTAGTGTCAGACAGATTAGGAATTGCATGTGGACTCAGCCACTTCCCTGCCATGAGATCTCAGACAAATCCCTAAAGCTCTCTGAGCTTTGGCTTTCTCATCTGTGAGAGAGAAATGGTCGTTTGACACACATTAAATATCACGTAGGGATAGATTTTTTTCCCTAATGGGAGACTGGCTGAGCTGTTTCCCACAGAAACCACCGCATGAGAGCCCAAGGTTATTTCCTGAAATCACAATTGACCTTGGCGAAATGCCACTTTCATGCTTTTCTTTCCCCTGTTCTTTTTTATGTGTTTCTTAATTGAGAAATAACATTGTATGTTTTGTCATGTATAACATGATGTCTTAAAGTGTGTATACATTTTGCCATTGAAAGCAATGGCAAAAAACCACAATTACTTTTGCACCAACCTAATAGCAAATTCATTTCTTCACATGGTCATTATTTTTGTGGGGAGAGCACATAATATCCACTCTACATTTTTCAAGACTATGGCCTAACATCATTAACTACAGTCACCTTGCTGCACAATAGATGTCTTGAAATTTATTCCTCCTAACTGTAATCATGTATGCTTTGACCAACATTCCCATTCTCCCTACCCCTTTACCCCTGTACTCTATATTTCTGTAAAATCAACTTTTTTAGATTCCACATGTAAGTGAGATCATGCAGTATTTGTCTTTCTGTGCCTGGCTTTTTTCACTTTATATAATGTTGTCCAGGTTCATCCATACTGCCACAAATGGCAGGATTTTATTCCTTTTTGTGGTTACCAGTTTTTCTGCTGTGTATCTATACTGCATTTACTTTATCCGTTCATCCATTGATGGACACTTACATTGCTTCCATATCTTGGCTATTGTGAATAGCGCTGCAATTAACATGGCTGTGCAGGTGTTTCTTTGACATGGTGATTTTATTTCCTTTGGATATATATCCAGTAGCAGGATTGTTGGCTCTCATGGTAGTTCTATTTTTAACTTTTTGAGGAGCCTCTATACTGGTTTTCTGTAATTGCTGTGCTAATTTACATTCCCACCAACAGTGTGTAAGGATTACCTTTTCTTCACATCCTCACCAACACTTGTTAGTTATCTTTTGTCTGCAGAAGTGTTCCAGAGGACTTGTGGCATACTTTAAATCACCTTTTTTAGGTATATTTTCATACACCAAGATGCACACATTTTCAGCATACAGTTCGATAATTTGGACAAAGATATACACTTACATCATGTAGCAGCAAAGACAAATTAAAAAGAAAAGGCCTAATTTTCCCTGTTGAAAACAAGGAAAGAAACTTCTCCCTCCCTTTTCTTAGAGCATTTACTTTAGAAAACCTCTAATTGTAGGCTCTTTCTCTGTCTCTTTAAAATGTATGCAAATCTTTTTAAAAGTGAACTAAGCCTCTTGCCAGCTTTGGGAGCCAGGAATGGCTTTCTCAGGGACCTGGGAATCATCTCTTTGAAATGTAATCACCAAGAAAGATGGCTCCTCTATCTCCCAATTCCTGTTGGAGAAAAGGAGTCTAATCCAAGCTGGAGTGGGCACTTCGTTCCAAGTTACAAAACTACCTCCTGTCATAAAGATGTGAGTAGTTTATTTTTCCTTAGGATAAAGCCAATTAGCAAGCACAGATGGCCACCCCAATTACCAAGTGAATCTAGGGTGAACTATGTATGACAAATGTTGCTGTCAAATTCTCTGACTTGAGGACTATTTATTGTTTATCTTGAGAATCTGCAGGTAATGGGTTGTATCTGCTTGACCATATAAAAGGGTGAGATTGCTTTCTGTCTTTGCAATTGTGCAGCAGATTGCCTGTGATGTACATCACATTCTGGATTAATGCTTATTCAGTAATGAAATTGCCTGCCTTCTCTTCTACCCTTCTGAGTTGAGAGGGGATTTTCTTTTGAATTATATGATATTTCTTCAACAGTTGCCACCGCTCTAATCAAGATACTGAAAATTGATAAGGTGCAGTGGCTCACGCCTGTAATCCCAGCACTTTGGGAGGCCATGGCAGGCAGATCACTTGAGGTCAGGAGTTCAAGACCAGCCTGGCCAACATGGTGAAGCCCCATCTCTACTAAAAATACAAAAGTTAGCCAGGCACAGTAGTGTGCGCCTGTATTCCCAACTACTCAGGAGGCTGAGGTAAGAGATTCTCTTGAACCCTAATAAGGATATTAGGTGCAGGCTGCAGTGAACAAAGATCACACCCACTGCACTCTAGCCTGGGCAGTAGAGCAAGACTCTATCTCAAAAAAAAAAAGAAAGAAAGAAAAAAGATACTAAAAATTTCCATCACACCAGAAGTTACCAGGTGCCCTTTTGAAATGAATCCTCACCTCTCCACCCTAGGCAACTATTGATGTTATTTCTATTACCATAGATAATTTTTGCTGATTCTAGAACTTCTTTTTTTTTTCCCCTTTATTTATTTTATTGCATTTTAGGTTTTGGGGTACATGTGAAGAACATGCAAAATTGTTGTATAGGTACACACATGGCAGTGTGATTTGCTGCCTTCCTCCCCATCACCTACATCTGGCATTTCTCCCCTTGCTATCTCTCCCCAGCTTCCCACCCCCCACCCTCCCTCCCCTATTTCCCCCCAACTGACCCCAGTGTGTAGTGCTCCCCTCCCTGTGTCCATGTGTTCTCATTGTTCGATTTACAAGAAAAAAACTAACAAGCCCATTCAAAAGTGGGCAAAGGATATGAACAGACACTTTACAAAAGAAGACATACGTGAGGCCAACAAACATATGAAAAAATGCTCATCATCACTGGTCATCAGAGAAATGCAAATCAAAACTACATTGAGATACCATCTCACGCCAGTTAGAATGGCGATCATTAAAAAATCTGGAGACAACAGATGCTGGAGAGGATGTGGAGAAATAGGAACACTTTTACACTGTTGGTGGGAGTGTAAATTAGTTCAACCATTGTGGAAGACAGTGTGGAGATTCCTCAAGGACATAGAAATAGAACTTCTTAAAGTGAAATCATATAATATTTACATTTCAGATGTAAGGCTTTTAACCCAGGCTGTTTTTCAGATCTAGTCATGTTTTTGCATGTAACAGTAGGATATTTATTTTAACTGTACAGTACTGTTCCAAAATTGTTTTTCACTCATTTGTTGATAGACATTTGGGTTTTTTCCAGTTTTTGACTATTATAAATAAAGCTGCTATGAACATTCAGGTACAAGTCTGTTTGTGAAGGTACATTTTTATTTCACCTTGGATAAATAGCTAAGAGCAGAACTGCTGAGTCTTATAAGAGTGTGTATTTAACTTTTTAACTGGCATACTGTTTTCCAAAGTGGTTGTACCATTTAATACTCCCATTAGAAAATTCCAGTTGCTTCATATCCTCACCAACACTTGGCATAGTCAGTCTTTTTAATTTTAGACATCTTAAGTCATCTTATGTCATAAGTCTTAAGTCACAGGTCTTAGTCACAAGACTTTTCTCCTAAGTTTTCTTCTTATAAATTTAAGTATTTATATTTAGGTCTGTGATAGATTGTAAATGAAATTTTGTGCATAGCGTAAGGCAGAGACTGAGGCTCATATTTTTCTCTCTAAATATCTTCTTTTTCTATTACCATTTGTTTAAAAACCACCTCATTTCTCCAAGTAAATTATGTTAGCATCTTTGTCTAAAATGAGTTGATCATATGTGTGGGTTATTTCTAGACTCTGTCCTTACACCAATACTACACTGTCTTATACTGTAGCTTTATATCAAAACTTTTACAGTCTTGATATGGTGGCTTTGAAAACCAATAGTGCAGTCTCTCTAATTTCACTCTTCTTTTTCAGATGATTTTGGCTATTCTAGATCTTTTATACTCCACAAAGCCTGCTTGGATTTTGACTGGGGTTATGATGACTATAGATAAGTTTGGAGAGAATAATACAATAGCACTGTTATTAGTTATCTACTGCTAAATACAAAAAAAATCCCCAAACTCAAAATAATAGCATTTATTATCTCAGAACGTTATCTGTGGATCAGTGACATGGGCATGACTTAGCTAGGTCTTGCATCTCAGGGTCTCACTCAAGGATGCAATCAGGTGGCCATAACTGCCGTCATCTGAGGGTTTGACTGGATCTATTTTCAAGCTTACTCCGTGGTTATTGGCAGGATTTAGTTCCTCACAGGATGTTGAACTGTCAAACTTATCCTTAGTAGTTGTTAACTGGAGACTACCCTCAAATCCTTGCTATATGGATTTTTCCATAGGGAAGCTTATAGCGTGGCAGCCGGCCTCATTAAAGTAAGCAAGAGAGAGAGACTTGGAAGAAGATAGAAGTCAGTCTTCTAGAACCTAATCTCAGAAGAATCATTCTGTCATCTTTGCCATATTCTGTTCATTAGAGGCAGGACACTAGACTCAGCTCATCCTAAAGGAAGGGGATTACACAGGCATGAATACCAGAAGGTGCAGATCACTGGGAGCCATATTAGAGGTCTACCTACCATAGTCATATTGAATATGCCAGTCCATGAACCTGGCATATCTCTCAGTCTCCCCTCTTCCTCATTTTCAATTTCTCTTAGCAAAGTTTATTGGTTTTAATATTAAAGTTTTGCATATCTTTCATTAAATTTATTTCTAAATATTTTATTTTTGATGTTCTTCTAAATGAGATTTTAAATTTTATTTTTTAGTTCCTTATGATCAATAAATTTAAATATAAGTGAATTTTATATTATTCTTGAATTTTTTGACTTTGCTAAATTCACTTCTTAATTCTAGAATTTTATGTAGAATTTTCTATGTAGACAATCATGTCATCTGAAAATAGAGAAAATTTTTACTATGCCTTTCAGATTTCTATACCTTTGTTCTTACTTTTGATGCTTTATTGCATTAACTAGTTTCCCAACTAGTAAAACATTTAATAGAGTTAAGATATTCTTGCCTTGTTTCTAATATTGTGGGGGGTGGGGGCAAATGCATTCACTATATATAGTCATATAGTGTTAACTATATGTCTTTTATAGATGCTTCTTATCAAATAGAAGATGTTCCCTTCTGTTTCAATTTCCTAAGAGTTTTTAATCATAAATGGATTTCCAATCTGTTATCAAATCCATTTAGTGAATTTTTAATTTAAATCACAATACTTTCCAATTCATAATTTTCATTTTTTATATAATTTCCATTTCTTTACTGATATTCCTTATCTGTTTACTCATAAGGGCTATATTTCCCTTTAAGTTATGGAATATATTTAATTTGATGCTTTATTATTTATAATACACAAACATGGAAACAACTTAAATGTCTATCAACGTAGAAATGGATAAAGAAACTTATTTCACAATGGAATACTATTTAGCCTTAAAAAGGAGATCCTGCCATTTGTACAACATGGATAAATCTGAAGCACATTATACTAAGTGAAATAAGCCAGGCACAGAAAGAAAAATGTTGTAAAATTATTTTTTCAAAAGTCAAATATATAGAGATTAAAACAATGATTGCCAGGGACAAGAAAAAGGACTAGTGAAGAAATTAGGAAATATAAGTCATCTGATATGAGATAGTAGATATATAGGATGAAGAAGTCTGAAGATCTAATGTATAACATGAAGACTATGGGTAATAAAATTGTACTGTATTTGTAATTTCTGCTGAATAAGTATATTTTAGCTGCTTTTGCAAGAAAAAAACATAATTTTGTGAGGTGATGAATATGTTAATTTGTTTCACTACAGCAGCCATTTTATTATCTGTTTGTTACCCATAGCATTATATTGTACACTTACAATATAAAGTAGATGTATAGAATCCCAGTTTTTCCTAAGCCCCTCAAACTCCAAATGTTGATGTCTTCGCAGATTTTGGCAGGGCTTGATTTTAAACTTTGTTAGAGAAGTTCTAGAGAAGACCTTACTCTATGACATATTCCCACATCATGGGAGTATTTTTTCTGGTTGCTCATCTGGATGACCAGCATGTTAACAAGGTTTCTCAACTCTGAGCAGGCCATAACTCCCACATCTCCTAGTACTCATTAACCTGTAGTATTATCTTCTCTCAGCCCGTGGCAATGACTCACTGGTAAGCCTTGCATCAATTTGCCATGCACCTGTGCATCCCTCAGCCAAGGAATCCCTGAGAATCCCTACAGAGACTTCCTGAAATGTCTCCATTCAGCCCCCTCCTTTTCATTGCCCTGCCTTAAAGCTTCTAGCCACTTCAGCAGTCCTGAACTCTGATCCCTGCCTCATCAGATCAGTAGCACTGCTACTTCCTACCCAGGCTCCAACGCTCTGGACCATTATCTGAAGATTGTCCCAGCCAATACCATGTTGATGTGGGTCTTACTTCATTAATTTTCTTCACTCAGGGATCACAATCTTGTGTTGCTTACCATCCAGTGACTAGAAGCGTAAATTTTGTTGAGTTGTATGCTTTTTAAAGCAGGGAAGCTAATCCAACGTCAGCTGTTTTGTCAAGACTGGAAGTGGTATGATTTCCAATTCTGATTTGGGGGAAGGACAGTCCTCTTCAGAAAAACCCACTTCCTCTCATTCCAAGTTACTGTGAGCAGTAGCATTGTGGGTCGAAAGCCCACAGTGTGCTTCTTCTGGTATCTGATTATGTCAGGGCGTGTCCAGAGCATCTGTGGGGCAGGCTGCTTTAGGCCTATACTCATGCTAACAGAAGAGAGCTTCTAAGAGAAGTGGTCCAGAGCTGGTGAAGAGGAATGAATCTCCATCTCTCAGATCTCCTTCCATTCCAGCAATATGGACAGATCTTAAAATCCTAGAAAGTTGGAAGGAGTGCACAATAACCAAAAACTCCGTTTGCTGACATTATTGAGGAAAATTGATATCAATTATAATAATATTGGTTGAACACTTACTATACTCCAGCCATGGCTAAAGAGAACTCTCCATGAACTAACTTATGTAATTTCTACAGAAACCTACTGACAAAGGTTCTGTTACTATCCTGATTCTGCGGAAGATCTTAACCAACATGCTAAGAAAATAAGTACTTTCCCCATGGCCAACAAACTTAACTAGTAAAAATGGAACCTTTGATGTTTATTCTATGCTCCCATTCAGTATGACATATACCAAGCAATCTCAAATGTGTTAACTCTTTTAATTTTCTTAACTACTCAGTAAAGACAGTAATTTACAGATGAGAAAGCTGAGGCTCAGAGAGGGACAATTAACTTACCCAAAGTCCTTTACCTGATGAGTAGGAGCTCTGTGCTTTGAACTTGGTTTTATCTGATTCCAGTCCAATGCTCTTTCTCTGGCCTCCCATAGAAAGAGCGCAGGAACTCCAGGGAATTCAGTAGGAAGAGAAAAAGCAACTCATGGCTACTTTGACCTTCAACATCTAGCATGGACTGTCTCAACCAGGGACATATCTCAGCAGCAAGAAAGGGAAAGTAGTGGGAAGGAGAATTGCTTGGACTCGGGTGAGGGTATTGATGAATGGGGGTTCTGCAATGGCAGATCTCACACAGACAGGGAAATACTGTTTGCGCCTGGTGTTGAGACCTATTCTTTTCACTGTACTGAATTGGCCTGAGGGGGGGAAATGTTAGCCGTTTTATTTCACAAACTGCTTTGGAAAGTAGACAAGTTTAGCATTGGCAATTTTGGTCTCTCCACAGCGTGAGCTGTTTTCAATTGTGTTTGTAATAAGATAAATGATAGAGGTGCTGGCTTGCAGGAAAAGAGAAAGGCTAGCATTCTGGTCGGGAAAGTTTGCTTATACCCCTATGCAAACAAACTGTATTCTCAGTATGCCTCAGCAAAAGAGATGGCATTATGAATCTAGTTCAACCTAAAATGACTCCCCAAAAGCAGAAGAGTCCCTTGATAAGTGAGCAAGCCTCATGTAAGGCAACAGCACAGTTACTTGCCTTTCTGTTTCATTGCAACTCCGCCACTTACTAGCTGTGGGTTGTTAGGCAGGTTATTTCACTTTTTCAAGTCTCATTTTTGCTATTTATAGAATGAAAATAATAATGGCCCTAATAAGACAGTGTCTGTCAAATCAACTAGTGGTTTTAATGCTCAGCGGAGATCTTTAGAAGCAATGAACATTTGAGCAAGACCTGAAGGATGAGACCAAGACAGACATACAAAAATTACGTAAAAGAATATCCCAGGAAAGATTATAAAGCATCAGGGGGATGGTAAGTGCAGAGGTCCTACGGCAGGAAAGGATGTGCATGTTTAAGAAACAGAAGGAGAGTGTGACCGAAACACAGAAAGCAGGAAAAAGGGAGAGAAAATTAGCTTAAAGCAGGGTCAGATCATGTAGGAATTTTAGGACATAGTAAAAACTTTGTGTTTTATTCCAAGTATAAAGGATAGTTTTTAGAGAGTTTTAAAGTGAGAGAATGACGTAACTTGGCTCATCCCAGAGTAGCCATGGATGAACTGGATCCGCAGCGCTTACTGAAAGAACCAGCTTGGCAGCTGGCGATGGAAATGCACAAAGTAAAAACTCGGTAACTGGTACCCGTCATGACTCTCTTGGTTGTACCCACCTTGCCTTGTCCTGAACACAAGATATTGCTAAAAGGGCTCACTTCCCTGAAGCCAGAGGAAAGTTCCAACTAGGCCGCTGACACCAGCCCCCCAACCCCTAGGCCTGGGACAGCTGACTCAGATGCAGAGTAGTCTGATCCAGCTGAGCTTATTAAAGCTCTCCAGCTTGCCAATGTGGTTATGGTTAGTGATGACAGAGCATCCTTACCCAGCATTAGGGCATTACCTGCTGCCAGGGCTGTGCCTAGATTCCTGCCCTCAAGAGGAAGATGAAATGACGTTTCTCTGCCTGTGCTCACTTAGCTGTTTTGTTGTTGTTGTTGTTGTTTTGTTTTTTTGTTAGTGATTTCAGGAATGTCTTTATTCTTTTTAAAATAACCAGTAACCAGATGACTCACCCCGTGTTTTTATTGCTGAGACAGGCCCAGCAAGTAGCTACTAATGAGGGCAGGGACCATGGGTGCAATCTGCCCACTCCCTGAGTCATAGAATCCTCCAGGGTCTGTGCTAGGAGGGACCTTACCCTCATCTAATGATAATGCCTGAAGTGAGCTACTGTGTTAAACACCTACTGTGCTCTAAGTATAAGGCAATTACATTGCCTCTTTTAAGTATTTAACCACTCTTTCAGAGAAACAATTTTTCCCTCCATTTTACAGAGACTCAGAGAGGCTAAGTAAGTTGCCTAAGGTCACACAGCTATTCAGTAGCAAAGCTAGGATTTAAACCCAGTGTTTTAATTCCCAGCTTAGACTGTATGCTTCTACATCCCTTTTCCCCCATCTGAGAGGTGAAGACAGTAAAGGTAAGAATGCAGAAGCAGTTGCTTTAAACCAGATGCCTCTATGTGTTTTTTAGAAAACTTTTGTCACAGAAGATAGGTTCCAGCATCACAGCCTCTGTCTATATGCTCCTCAGAGAACAGGACAAGTTGACCTTGATGCTTGCTTCTGGCTTTTTAGTTCAGAGATTCTGCTTCTAGGATCATTTCTGAAACCCACAAAGCAGGCTGATTATATAAGACTGAAAACGGAACCAAATCAACAAATATGTATTGACCCCTTGATGTGCCGGGATTTATCATTTAGTAAAGATTCATATACCATACTCTGCTTCTGGAATCTGCTTCTGGTTAAGCTGGAGTAGCAAAGACCAGATTTGCCCTTGCACCAGAAATAACTATGAAGACACAGAAAGATACAAGAAGCAATGATTTTAAAGCCAGTGGACCACAGACAATGGAGGACAGTGACCCCTACGAGGTGGGAAACAAATGAGTTAAATCCTATGATTCTTACTCCTTGACAGAATTTCCAGGAGCAGCCCAAGGAGAAGGAAACCAGGAAGAGCTTCCTCAACTCAGTGGACTCTTGGGGTTGAGGAGATGAAGCTGTAAGACCAGGAAATCCAAAGTAAATAGGGTTTGCAGGATATAGAGAAGCGAGACCTGCAGAGGCTTCCCCAGTGTATTGAGCACCCAAAAGGATTTGAAAAAACATTGTCTGAGACTCACACAGGGTCAGAAACAGTGCCTGTTCTCTACAAAGAACTTAAGCAAATTTACAAGAAAAAACAACCCCATCAAAAAGTGGGCCAAGGATATGAACAGACACTTCTCAAAAGAAGACATTTATTCAGCCAACAAAAATGAAAAAAAGCTCATCATCACGGGTCATTCGTGAAATGCAAATTAAAACCACATTGAGACACCATCTCACACCAGTTAGAATGGCAATCATAAAAAGTCAGGAAACAACAGATGCTGGAGAGGATGTGGAGAAATAGGAACATTTTACACTGTTGGTGAGAGTGAAAATTAGTTCAACCATTGTGGAAGACAGTGTGTCGATTCCTCAAGGATCTAGAACCAGAAATATCATTTAACCCAGCAATCCCATTACTGGGCATATGTCCAAAAGATTATAAATTATTCTCCTATAAAGACACATGCACACATATGTTTATTGCAGCATTGGTCACAACAGCAGAGATTTGGAACCAACCCAAATGCCCATCAATGACAGACTGTATAAAGAAAATGTGGCACATATACACTATGGAATACTATGCAGTCATATAAAAGGATGAGTTCATGTCCTTTGCAGGGACATGGATGAAGCTGGAAACCATAATTCTCAGCAAACTAACGCAGGTACAGAAAACAAACACTGCATGTTTTCACTCATAAGTGAGAGTTGAACAGTGGGAACACATGGACACAGGGAGGGGAATATCAAACACCAGGGCCTGTTGGGGTGTGAGGGACTAGGGGAGGGATAGCATTAGGAGAAATACCTAATGTAGATGATGAGTTGATGGATGCAGCAAACCACCATGGCCCATGTATACCTATGTAACAAACCTGCATGTTCTGCACATGAATCCCAGAACTTAAAGTATAATTTAAAAAAAGAAAAAAGAAAAGAAGCAGTGCCTGTTCCTATTAGTCAGACTAGAAAACCTCACGGTTCACTGGACACTGGCTAAAGTTCTGTAGAAAGGTCTTGCCTCAGCAGTGGTAATGTTGTAAATCTTAGAATAGTAAGGGACAAAGGTAAGTCCCCTAGACAAAACAGTATCCTAAACATTTCCCTTTCTTCTTGCAACATAAATTGCTACAATAATTAGGAGGAAAAAAGTTGGGGCAGATTGTAGCTTTATTGCATGTTAGTTCCTAGTGGAGAATTTCCCTTTTGATCCAGGCTTAGCCTAGAACAAAGACTAGTTTTTTGAGAAGCAAATAATAAAGAGTTTTGGAAGGAGAATCACAAACCCAGTCATTAAGACATACTTGGAACAGCTTTAACCAGGGTTTTACAGAAATCTATGTCTGCAGTGCAAGTGATAAGCTTAAGGTAATTTTTTAAAGTGTAGGTCATTGATTTTCCCTCGTGCACCCTTTTAAAAGAGAATTGCATAGGGACAAAAATTTTCCAATGATCTTTTTAACATACAACATTCCAAACAGACTACAATATTAAATACTAATTAATCAGTAGCAGAAAGACATTTTAAATTTGATTTAACAAATATTCACTTCTGTAAGTAGTGTGGATATTGCATATCCATATAAAAATCTAGTGAACCCCAAAGAATTGTCAATATGCTAGAGGAATGAGAGAGAGAAACAGGTGGTTCTTATTCTCAACACTAATGAGCCAGTCTCTCCTGAATAATGTTAAACTTTGGGAGCGCCCAAAGGTATGAAATATTAAAACTTGGCCTGGGATACCTTCACCAGAATCCATAGAGTCACAATATTGCCATGCCTGTGGTCTGACCCATGGCAGGCATTACTAAACGGTAGGGACACTCAACAGAGAAGCCAGGCCGACAGTTGATTAAGGAGAAACCATTTCACCCTGGCTATTAGGTTGTCTCCTTCTGATGGTGTTCGTCAACCTAAGCTGAAGTCTTTGAACAGTTCCCATGTCCAAAGAAGCTTAGTTTATTTCATGCCATTTAGTTCTTTGAGAGACAGAATAACTGTCTCCTGGTTTGCTTTTGGCAATAATCATCTTCTGCATGTCTGTCTGCCCTTCTCCATCCTCCAGTATCATCAAATATCATTGCTATCATCATCATCATATCATTTCCTGAACACTATGAATCAGACTAAATACTAAACTTGAGAGCAGGCCAGGCATGGTGGCTCACACCTGTAATCCCGGCACTTCAGGAGGCCGAGGCAGGAGATCGCCTGAGGTCAAGAGTTTGAGACCAGACTGGCCAACATGGTGAAATCCTGTCTTCACTAAAAATACAAAAAAAAAAAAAAAATTAGCCAGGCATGGTGGCAGGTGTCTGTAATCTCAGTTACTCGGGAGACTGAGGCGGGAGAATCACTTGAACCCAGGAGGTGGAGGTTGCAGTGAGCTGAGATTGGCCGCTGCACTCCAGCCTTGGCAAAAAAGCAAGACTCCATCTCAAAATAAATAAATAAATAAATAAATAATTTTAAAATTGTAATTGAGACTAGATACTAAGGATGCATTAAGTATTTACCATGTTTGTTTCAAATTTTTAGGACATTCTGAATAAGTAGTACTTTATCTCCATTTTACAGATGAAGAAACTGAGATTTAAGGAGACAAAGTAACTTGCCTATGTTTGCCTTGTGAAAATCAAAATTCAAACCCATAGGTTATGACATCATAGAAAAACTCATGTGTAATACGCTAAGATTATTTTCTATATCAATACAGGTGTCCCCAACTCTCTAAATATAAGCACTGGCAAAGGAGTTAATTATTTCCTATTGCTATGACTGGAGTCTGTATAAGATTTTGCTCATCGAGATTTTGACCATAAGTCTAGAAGTTATTTGAGAAGACTGAAAAGTCTCTTTGTTCCAATTCGAAAGCATTCAGCCAGTATTAAAAATATTACTGCAGCTCTATGTGAATTGCCCTTTTTTCATGATAAATTTTGTGTCATGAGGAGTTCCTAAGTGGCTTTCCAATAAGCATTTCCATTCGGGTTTCTTTTGTGGTGTGCAGATGGTAATAAAATAAGCTGCCATTCCTGTCCTTGCTTTTAACTTTCGTCACTACACATCATAAATAGTGTAGGAGTTGTCACCAGGGACTCCTTGGATATATATAAATTGTTGTTATTTCTGTGGTTTACCACTTGGACCTGGAGTGATTTAGCTTTGCACATCTAGGGGCTGCTGTTGAATTTATCATCCAAGTGAAGGCAGAAAGCCAGCGGGTCCGTGTTCATTGAGCAGCTAAATGTGAATTGCATGGCAGGGACAGAGGTCAAGTTAGATCTGATTAACTCATAAATGAATGTACCCACTGGATGCCTCCTGGGAAACTACAGCTGCTAATAGAGTATTACAAAATGCGACTTTCATGAAGGTGGGGGCCTTGTCTGTCTTCTTCACCCTTCAACCCCTATCACCTGGCCCCATGTCCAGCACACCATAGATTCTCTATTAATATTTTTCCCAATATTTTATTATAAGAGATTTGAAACATAGCAAAGTTGAGAGAACTTTTTGGGCAAAGTTCATACACTCATCTCCTAGATTCTACCATTTAAATGTCATTATATTTGCTTTATCATACATATATATACATATATACCCATTATATTTGCTTTATCGTATATATATATCCATCTATTAATCCACTTTATTTTTCAAAGCATTTTAAATTAAACTGCAAACATCAATACACTTTCCTCTAAGTATTTCAGCATGCATATCATTAACTTCTGTTCAATATTGTTTTGCACTTTTTTTGATGCAAATTTACCTACAGCTTAATGTATAAATCTTAAGAGCACATTTACTGGATATTGTAAATTGAATTGAGTCCCCACTAAAATTTATATGCTAAAGTCTTAACCCCATTACTGCAGAATGTGACTGTATTTGGATATAGGGTCTTTAAAAAGGTGTTGAAGGTTAAATGAGTTTATTAGGGAGGACATTAATCCAATATGACTGGTGCCCTTAAAAGAAGAGGTGGTTAGAACAGACACACACAGAGAGAGGAAACACAGGGAAAAGATGTCCCCCTAAAAGCCAAGGAGAGAGGACTGGAATAGGTCGTGCCCTCACAGCCCTAAGAAGGAACCAACCCTGTCCATACTTTGATCACTGATTTTTAGCCCCCAGAATTTTATGAAAATAAATTTCTCCTGTTTAAGCCACCTAGTCTGTACATTTTGTTATGGCAGCCTTAGCAAACTAATACACTGATTTTGACAAATGCATTAACCTATATGACTCAAACCCCAATCAATATACAAAACATTAGTACCCTCCAGAATGTTCTCTTATGCTCTTGCTCAAGTAATTCCCAACCAAGACACTACTCTGACTTTTTATATGCTAGGTTAGTTTTGTCCATTGTAGAACTTCATAAAAAACTAGAATTAGATGTTATACACTCTTTTATGTAAGGCTTATTTTGCTGAATGTTTTCAAAATACATTCATGCTTTTCCATGAATCAGCAGTTTATTCTTTTCGTTGGTGTCACTCCATTGTATGAATGTACCACAGTTTACTTATACATTATCATATGGATAGACACCTAGATTCTAATTTATGAAAATTATAGATAAAACTGCTGTGAATATTCCTATACAAGTCTTTTCTTAAGCATGTGTTTTTATTTCTTTTGGGGAAATATCTAGGAATGGAATGCCTGAATCATATTGCAGGTGTGTGTTTTGTATTATAAGAAATGTCCCGAAATGTTTCCAAACTGGTTGCACCATTGTGCGTACTTACCAATAATGCAGAAGAGTTCTGCTTGTTCCACATCCTTGCCAACATCTGGTGCTGTCACAATAAGTGTTTCGTGAATGAATAAAGATGTGGATTGTTCCTGAGTCTTGAAGTGACTATTCCAGGAACTTCTTTGGAAAGACCTCAAGCAGAAAAACCAGATTTCTTTCTGTTAGAGAAAAATACATGATGCAATGAGAAGGTTCTGGGCTTTGGAGATGGAATATCTGGGTCCAATTCCCACCTTGGCCACTTAGTTAGCTGTGTGATCTGGGCAAGTGTTACATGTAAAATTTTCAGTGCCACAAAAGAAGTAGCACTCGAATATAAATTTCCTCAGCAAGGTAATTTACTTCTATAGAAGGGTGCAGCTCATAGATGGAACAATGGCAAGCACATAGCTGGACAAGGGAGGGGAAGCGGAACTTAATCCTGACGGAGGTCACTACTGCTATGTCATTCCTCTATTGGCTAGGGTTAGACTGCACAGTCTAATTCAATTTCGATTGGCAATTTTTAAGGGAGCAGAGGTATGTGCCAGAGTGGTGGAGTGGGTAGCTTGGCAGGAAGGACAGTTATGGAACAGGTCAGAGCAGGCAACCAGGGGTTAAAGCAGGTGACCAGAGCAGGTAACCAGAGCAGGTAGCTGGAATGAGTCAGGATGGAGAAGGGGGCCGGGGAACAGATGTGAACTACTGATTAGAGCTGGTGGAAGAGATTGTTTGCTGAAATTACGAGGAAGTTAAACTTTAAAATGGAGACTTAAAGACTGGAATAATGATTCTTTGAATAGAAACTTGGAGTTCACTATATCTAACACAAGCCATTTAAGTTCCTTGAGCTTTCGTTTTCTCATGTGTCACAAGGACGAAATGAGGAAATGCACTGAACAATGCTTAGCGTCGTGCGTGAATATAGCAAAGCTTAGGAACTGATGCTTTGTAACTTGCATCAGTCACTGTCCTCTTTTTCATCTTTTCTCAGAATCTTCTCATTCCTTTATCACATCCACCTTGCCCCTTAAATTCTTTCCTGAATCCTTTTCCTCCTCCTTCATGCCTCTGTAGAAAATCAGAATTTTTGTTTAGAACAGGGCAAACCAGTAGCTAAAGGTATGTTTTGAAGAGATCAGGGGAGCTGACTCACAGAAAAAGAGACCTAAATTTTAATTCAGCTTCACTTACTAAGTATGGCACTGGGGACAAATAAATCTCAGTTTCCTTATTTGTGTGGAGAATAACACCTTGCCCCATGGGGTCGTGTGGTAAATCAAATCAAGTAATTGTCTAAAGCACCCCGCATAGTGCACAGTATAGAGTAAGTCATCAGGAAACAAGAGTTCTTTTCCTCTACGAGGTCTAAGGTCAGAAGCCACATTGCATGCATAAGATCTGCACCTCTCTGCCCACTCTGAACTCTGCTCCTAACTCATTTGGGACTGCCAGAAACCCTGTGGTCTTTTGTCCTCTCTCTTTAGATGTTGTTACTCAGGTCTCTGATGTTCTTTGAGTGTTTAGGAGACAAGAAACTTCGTGTGTGATCAGGCCCCAAGCCCTGGGGAGAGGGCACCACATGTGCTGATAGAGAAATAAACAAGCAGAAGAAAAGAGAGAGGAGGATTAGGAGTTGGGGAGAGATAGCAAGGGGAGAGATGCCAGATGTAGGTGATGGGGAGGAAGGTAGCAAATCACACTGCCACGTGTGTACCTATGCATCAATCTTGCATGTTCTTCACAGGTACCCCAAAACCTAAAATGCAATAAAATAAATAAATGAAAAAAAAAAAGAAAGGAGGATTCACTTAGCATCTGTTTCCATCCTTTGCCTCAAAGGAAAGATTTCAGAAGTTACCTTCCCCCATGCCTCTTCCCTACCATCTCATCATTAAAGCCTCAGAGAGATATTCAAGGCATTCCTTCCCTCTTCAATTGAACATAAGGAAAAGTCTCTTCGTGTTTAACAAATGATTCTTGTGAATAAGAGTAAAAGCCTTTCACTCAGTGATCATTCTATTGCATTATTATTATTAACCACTGGTTGACTCTTGCTAATTGAACTCCTCTGAATGAAAGGTTAACATTTCTTAATACAAAGCAGCCTCTAACTATTTAGCAATTTGCAGAATGTGCTCTCTGCTTTGCCTAATTAAAGGAACATTGAGGAGAGGGGCTTCTGAGTTGTCAGGGATGATCTTGGGAAAATGGAAGTGGCCCATTACCACTCCCTAGTTCCTTAATACATCATGTTCATTCTAAATGAATTCTTAAACCTATGCTTCTTGAAGTTGCTCAAGCCTTTACAATGATGAATGTTTGAAGTCTCCTGGACCCATAGATTTTCACTGGATAATTAGGAAATAGGGTAGATGAATCTCTTCCAAATTGTACTCTTGGGTAATCCAAATGGCTTAATTTAAATTGCTAAAGAATTTACATATGTGGCAGGGTAAAAAGGTTTTGGAAGCCAATGAAACTACATTTAAATACCAGCTATGACTTTTTCTAGCTTGTGACCTCAAACATGTATCCTCTGGGAGTCTCAGTTTCCTCACCTGCAAAATGTAAATAATAAGACCCACTGAAAGGAACTGTTACAAAGAGTAGGGATGATAAAACACCCAACATAGTACATAATGGGTGCTCTAAATAAAAATGCTAACTTAGCATCGTCATCATCCAGCAGAGAGTTTGTGACCTTTCACTTGCAAGCAGATTGAACCTGTGACACTATGTGAAAACATTCCCCTGGGACTTCTCTGTAAGAGTCAGCCAGATCCTATGTTTAATGCAAGAAGGTAGAGATAGTATTCTCTAAGTCTCTGCGCAAGGCTGAATCCTTTGTCCTTCTGCATCCCCAAGGACTAAAAAGCAAGCACAGTGACTAAACACAAATATATGCATTATTTATGTATGGGAACGATGATTCTATTGTAACCTGTGGTATGCTGAGACATAAATAAGCCTTGTTAAATCAGATTCTGCAAGGGATGGGGGGCGGCTCTTCACCTGATTTTGCTCCCTCTGGGTATCAGAATTATGACCGTAATAGTCAGAGGGGTTGGCCTGGAACTGACATCTAGTTTAACAATACCTGTAGGAATTCTGACTCTATGGGCTCTTAAAAAACTAACAATAGTTTTGAAGAGAAAGCCTGAACACTTATACTGGCTTCTAAGGAGGTTTTGGTTCCTGCAGCCACTATCCATTTCAAGTCACAGTGATGGGCAGTGAAGTCTCCCATCCTTCTGGTTCCAGGAGGAGTTGGTCAAGTTCAAGGACACAGATTGGGGTCATGTTGCCCAAGGGTAGAGAATTGAAAGGAAATAATGCTCATAACACATGCAAGTATTGCTCTCTCTTCTCCCGCACCACTCATATGCCAGGGTGGTTTTAACCAAAGACCAAAATCTCGGACACCTACACTGGCTGAGCAGGTTACCTGGATGAGTGACAGCACTATCTGAAAAGAGCAGCTGCTTCTCAGTGCCAGCTGATTGTTGCCAGATAGGAAAGTGCCGTGTTACCAGATAATCTTATTTTACTGGATGAGTTAGAAGATGAGATTTCTGTAAAATATCCAGTTTTTCAACTATTGGCAAATAATTTTTCTTTCTTTTTTTTTTTTTTTTTTTTTTGAGACAGGGTCTCACTCTGTCAGGCTGGAGTGTGGTGTAGAGATCACAGCTCACTGCATCCTCAACTTCCCCAGCAAGAACAATCCTCCTACTTCAGACTCCCAAATAGCTAAGACCACAGACATGCACCACCATGCTCAGCTCAGCACCACCATGTCCCGTCTCTATTATATATGTATTATGTATTTTATATATATATATATATATAAAATACGTATATGTATTATATACATATTATCTATATAATACATATACATATTATCTATATTACCTATATTATATATGTATTATATATATAATACATATATAATAGAGATAGGGCATTGCTGTGTTGCCCAGACTGCTCAAGTGACCCTTTCACCTCAGCCTCCCAAAGTGATAGGATTAAAGGCATGAGCTACTGCGCCTGGCCAATATTTTTAAATTACTGTAGAGGTCAACAAACAGATTTCACGACCAAAATCAGCCTTTAGACAACCATTTAAGAGCTTACTCACTGGAGTTAGAACTGGGATCAAGTCTCGGCTCTGCACCTTAGTATCTGGGTGACCTTGGATAAGGTTCAGTCTCCTCACCTGCAAAATGAAGTTAATGATGGCCCTTACTTCATTTGGCATTCAGACTAATTGGAATTATGCTCACGAAGCCCTATGCATAATGCCTGGCACATAGAATTGAATTAACACTAGGTTAATAAGTCATGGGTGCATCAAAATGTGGGGATGGAATTGAATATCAGGCAAAGTTAACCTTTCCAGCCCTTACACAATGATTAATTGTGAACCTTCCCGTTTTATTTCTTAGTAATTTTGCCCATATATTTCCAAGTTGGCAGGAATTCCAAGCCAGGCTTGTCCCCAAGAGCTACACATGAAAAATGATCTCTTCCCACCTCACATCCGACCAGGTCCATACCAGTAAGTGTGGTTTATATCCTTCCCACCATTTTGAGATAATAAGAAGAAATGGGTTAGTAATGGGATCGTTTTAAAAGACCTCCAGTGGGCCAGGCACAGTGGCTCACGCCTGTAATCCCAGCACTTTGGGAGGCTGAGGCAGGTGGATCACGAAGTCAAGAGATCGAGACCATCCTGGTCAACACGGTGAAACCCCGTCTCTACTAAAACTACAAAAAAATTAGCTGGGCATGGTGGTGCATGCCTGTAATCCCAGCTACTCAGGAGGCTGAGGCAGGAGAATCGCCTGAACCCAGGAGGCGGAGGTTGCGGTGAGCCGAGATCGCGCCATTGCACTCCAGCCTGGGTAGCAGGAGCGAAACTCCGCCTCAAAAAAAAAAAAAAAAGACCTCCAGCGAATCCTGGATTTCCTCGGAGAAACTTCTCTGTGTTGTCACTCATCCTTGTTGCCATCTTCACTGACTTCTCTCAGGAAGCAGAAAGAGAAAGTAGGCAAGCTAGACAGTAGAGGCACTTCCCCTAGGCTTTGTCCAATTTCCTCTGCAAACACAGGTCAGGACGGTAGAGGAGAGGCTGCTCCTGGATTGGGAAAGGTAAGAAATATCTCAGAGGTCAGAGGTTAGCACTCATCCTCCGCACTGTTGACATGGGCCAGAGAGCTCTTTATTGTGAGGGCTGTTCTGTGTATTGTAAGATGTTCAGCATTTTTTTTACTTCCACCCACTAAATAACAGTAGTGTGTACACTGCCCCTGAACCCCCCACCCCTCCACACACACACCAGTTCTGGTAATCAAAAATATCTCTAGATATTGACAGATGTCCCGTGGAGACCAAACTTGCCCCAGTTGAGAACCACTATTCTAAATGCACCTCTTCCCTGCTACTCCTTGGGGATATCCCTGATTCTGGAAATCTGCCTGTAATAAAATGAAGAGAAAACAACCAGAAGTAGAAGAGCATTCTGTAAAGAAAACTTTAGGAAAAAAAATACAGAGAGTGGCTTTTGGGATCAGATGACAAGGATCCAAATTCTGGTTCACCTTCAGATGAATTGCTTGAAGCAAAATACCTCACTTCTTTGAGCTTCAAATATTTCCTCTATAAAATGGGGATCATGATACCCTCCTCCCAGGGATATTTTTCATATTAAATGTGATAATGTCAGGAATCTAAATATCACAGCATTATACAGTCCTGCTAAATAAACAGAAATTATTATTTTATGAGAAAGATAAAAATTCACTGTATTTTTGGAGACAAGGTCTGGCCCTGTTGCCCAGGCAGTAGTGCAATGGGTGCAATCACAATCACAGCTCACTGAGCCTTAACTTCCTGGGTTCAATTGATCATCCTACCTCAGCCTCCCAAGTAGCCGGGACCACAGGCACACACCACCATGCCCAGATAATTTCTTTTTGGTTGAGGTAGGGTCTTGTTATATTGCATAGGCTTGTCCCAACCTCCTGGGCTCAAACTATTCTCCTGCCTCCACCTCACAAAGTATGCATTCTAAAAAAAAAAAAAAGTCACTGGATCATGTTCAGTATTTTATATGTTTCAGAAATTTGGGTAAGGCCCCACCAATTCAATAAATGGCGTATTCACTGTTAATCTGAGGGGCCGATGCTCAAATGAGACATTTTCCCTCTAGTGATCTTGCTCCTTCCTTCTTTCTCAACGTCTCTGGTTAAAAGATCATGATCTTTTAAGCATAGAAATATACAAAATAATTTGAGTCCTTCTGTCTTCTTTTTATATACTGTAATAGGCTCAAAGTAAAAAGTCCCAAAAGCACCATTCTCACCTCATCTCCCCTTAGGTCTGCTTTATTCATTCAGTAAATATTTCTGAGAACCTAAGTGCCAGGCATTTGAGTTAGATAGATGAAAATATATTACTGTCTTCTCACAAAACAATGGGGACAATAGATAAGTAGGTGGTCAATTATAATACATTGTGGTCATTTTTTAAAGCTTCCTTTTCTAATGCTTTTTCTTGTTTGAAAAAGTAAAGTCAGTACAGAATTACAAATTTATGCTAATAAGGAAATTAAGAAAAGAGTAAGCAAAATAAAAGGAAGTCAAAAAATTAATGTTCACAACATGCATGTTTAACAGGTTACTGGTAATCTGCAAAATGAGCACTGACTTCCTAGTTGCCAATGCAAAAAGAGAAAGAAGTTACAGGACAACTTGGTGTGGTCAATAGGGAAGGAAGAGGAGTGTCGGGGAAGACATCCTATACAAGATCATGTCTGAGATATACATGAAAGCACAACCAGGAGTTACACACATCGATAAAGCAGGGACAGGTAATATAGATGAATTTTATAGCACACTCAAAGGCTCAGAGACAAGGTAGAACATAGCAGCCTCCAAGCTTGTGAGCAAAGCTTGGGATGCTGTTGCTTTTTACCATTTCCCTTTGCTTGATGGGATCAGGTTAGAACCAAATTGTATAACAAATCCTGCCAGCAATCTATCCTTACTGTTTCCACAGGAAGTCATTTGAAAAGGTGAAATTCAGCACATCAGTTGCAGGAGGAAAGACATTCTGAAATTTTGCCTTTTCTTTTTGTTCCTGCCTTGGCAGAGAGGGAATACATGAAAATCAATCCAGAAGTAAATGCTCTGCTAATAGAAAAGCATTAACAATAAAAGTAGGTCACTGGCAGGCCCTTTCTACTCTCTCCTGTGCTACCTGGATTACAGATACCCACCATTACTGATACCAGCAGCTGCCTGGAATCTGCATTCCCATTTTCTACCCTGGATGTCCTCTGATCATGTCCCTGAAGCCCCCTGAACAAATGCCCAGTGCTGACCATGTGAAAGAGATGACTTCTCATGTTCTATGCATTTTACCCCAACAAACCAAGCAGCCAGCCAACCAGCCATCAATCAAAGGTACTCACTGAGCATCCACTTTGTGCTGGGCATTGAGCTGGGGCCAGTTTATGGAAAACCTAGTAAGACTTACGCTGTGGGTCAAGCTCCCAGAGAAATATTCTGAGCAGAGATTCTCATGCAGAGTTTTTGTTGGGGAGTGGTTTTGAGAACAACAGATATAAGGATGGGAGGGAAGCAGGCTGGACAAAGGGAGGAAGTAAGAAACACTGTAGTGGCAACAGAAGCTGGAGATGATCTTATCAGGGGTACCAGAGCTGGTGTGGCCCCTCAAAGATGTTCCAAATTGAAGCAAGGGAGGCAGGCAGGCCTGTGTGCCTCAACCCTGACCAGTTGTTGCATGGAATGAAGAAGCATGACCTTGGATGAGACAACACTCTTTTGAGAGAGGCACTGGTAGCCATGACCCATCAACAGTCAATGGACCAAATTTATATATGCCTGCTGCGTAGCAACAGACCAATACAGTGAGACAGCAGGGTTTGCAACAGAGAAAGAGTTTAGTGATCACAGGTTGCTAAGCAAGGAGATGAAAGGAGACTCTCAAATCCACCTCCCCAAGGAATTCTTGGCTGGAATTTTAAGGGGATTATGGAGGCTGAGGGACTGGAAATTTGGGATCATTGATTGGTTGGAGTAAAGAGAAGGAAACCATCAGGACATGGCAACTGCATTCCTTGGTGAGTCAGCTTCTCATGGGATTCCCCAGACCATCTGGCAGGAGTAGTTTCACTGGTATGTAGGACCTGAAAGAATATCTCAAAGAGAAAACATGACATTTTATAATGTTGAAGTTGTTATCTGTAGAGCAGTTAAGGAGAACTATAATCTTATAACAGGGTCTATGTGATTCCAGGACAATAAGCACCAAAGTATGAGGAAGCAGGCCAGAGGGCAAACTGACCTCATGATTAAAGCTGAGTGTGCTGCATACTTGATCTATTATGTTTCTCTCTTTCCTTTCTTCCCTAATTAATTTTATAAAGTTCATAGGGATGGCCTCATCTACACTCCCAGCTGCTGGGAAAATAAATGGCTTGCTCTTGTAGGGAGGTCAGGGCAGCACACCACAACACCCACTGTACCAAAGGAAGGAACTGAGACTTTATTCTCAGAGTAAGGGGGAATTATTGCAGTGATTTAGGTAGGGGAGTGGCATGGTCTGATGGTCACTGTGAAAGCATCACTCCTGCTGGGTGATGAAGTTGGGGGGAGCAAACATGGCAGCAGGGAGACCAATTAGGAGGCTATTGGAGACATCTCAACCAGAAGGATGGGGATGCAGTGGGATCAGACAGAGTAGATGGTTTAAAACAGCAGGACACGATGAATGACTGGCTGGGAGGGTAGGGAAGACTCTGGCTTGAGAACCTAATGGATCATGAGATAGTGGATGCTGAAGAGAGTTTGCATTTGAGGAGAAGGCTGTGCACACAACCTGAGGCAGAGTGAGTCTGAGTTCCCTGGGAGATGTCCCAGAGGAGATGTGGCATCATTTGCGTGTAGCACTCAGAAGAAAAATTGAGGCTGGAGGTACAAAAGGAGGAAGATCCCCAGCACAAAAATAATACCTGAGGCTATGGAGGTGGGCTAGCTTTCCTAGTAAGAATGCATAGCTCAAAAAGAAAAGAGGGACTATAAAAAAGGCCTTGAGAAACAGTCTTTTATGCTTTTTGAGACAAGGTCTTGCTCTGTCACCCAAGCTGGAGTGCAGTGGCACAATTATGACTCACTGCAGCCTTGACCTCCCAGGCTCAAGCAGTCCTCCCATCTTAGCCTCCTGAGTAGCTGGGACCACAGGTGCATGCCACCACACCTGGCTAATTTTTGTGATTTTTAGTAGAGATGAGGTCTCACTATGTTGCCCAGGCTGGTCTCAAACTCCTGTCCTCAAGCAACCCTCCTACCTCCACCTCCCAAAGTGCTAAAATTACAGACAAGAGCCACTACACCTGGCTGAGAAACAGGTTTCAAGTAAAGAGCAGAAGAGCAGGAGCCAGGAAAACAGGCTGAGAAACAAGCCTGTCAGTAAAACACCGGAAAACGTGCTGATAATGGAGCCAATTTTCACGGAATGTTCTTTATGCCAGTCACTACGCAGTGAGACTTGCAAAGATTGTTTATTTGTATGTTCTTTGAAGTGGGTGTAACTCCTATCTTTCCGTTACAGTAGGAGAAACTGAGACTTAAACTGCTGGAGTAATGTGCTCAGGATTGTACACTCAGTAGGAGGGGTGCAAGGAGTTGTTTTCAGACTTTCTGACTCCATATCAAATGGCCTCAACCACTCTGATTTACTACCATAGAGAAGTCAAGATGATGGGGAGTTTTTCAGGAAGGAAGGAGTGGTCAAATCTGGAAAATTCTACAAAGAGGAGAAGCAAGAGGAAGGACTGCCATTCAATCCAGCAATTCCACTACTGTGTATCTACCTGAAAGAAAATAAGTCATTATATGAAAACGACACCTGCACAAGCATGTTTATAGCAGCACAATTTGCAATTGCAAAAATACGGAACCAACCTAAATGCACATCCACCAATGAATGGATTAAAAAAATGTGGTGTATATATACACTATGGAATACTACTCAGCCATAAAAATAAACAAAATAATGGCACTTACAGTAACTTGGATGGAGTTGGAGATCGTTATTCTAAGTGAAGTGACTCAGGAATGGAAAATCAAATATCATATGTTCTCATAAGTAGGAAGTAAACTGTGAGGTTGCAATGGCATAAGAAGGATACAATAGACTTTGGGGACTCAAGGGGAAGTATGAGCATGTGGTGGGGAATAACAGACTACACATTGGGTACAGTGTACACGGCTTGGGTGACAGGTGCACCAAAATCTCAGAAATCACCACTACAGAACTCTTCCATGTAACCAAAAACCACCCTGTCCCAAAAACTACTGAAATAATTTTTTTAAGAAGAAGAATGAGAGTTCCCATGCTCTTTTCAAAAAGGAAGGTAATAGTGGCTTGATGGAGGCACTTCTACTGAAATGATGGGCACGAAAGCCAGATTGTCGTGGACCAATGTGGAATTATTAATTTATCTGGGTACACTGGGCATAAAGTTATGATGTGGAATTATCCACCCTTCTGGGTTTTGCAGTCAACCTATGACTTTTTTTTTTCTCCATCTGTGGCTATTTTATTGACCATTGGAGTGCATATAAACCCTATTGGTTCATTTAAGAATATTGGGTGTCTACGGAGAGAACATGGATAGGCAAAATAGTTTAGGGGAGAGAAAGTAATTTTAACAGAAGAAGGCAAAGTGATAGCTACATTTAACCCCATTGTTCTTAGGGTATGGTCAAGGACTAGTCCTCTCCACAGTGGATTTCATGATAACACCCAGGTTTCTTTTGTATTGAATTGACAGATATTGTTTTCTTTTTTCTTGAGTTTAGAGAAAATTCTTATGATAATAATAGTAATAATCACATTTGTTGACTCAAGACATATTTCTAGAATTCCAATTATATGTTAAGCATTGGAGATCCTGGACAAATCAAAGTCCCTGTCCTGGGTAAACTCAAAGTCTTGGTGGAGAGGAAGGAATACAAACAAATACATGTGTTATCAAGTGATAAGGAATAATAAAGGTGATGTGTGGGTTTAGTGGAGAGCTCAAAGAAGAAAGTGGAACTAACGTGATGGAGGAGGGAATGCTACATAGAGAAAAGTTATTGAAGGAATGGACTTAAATTGGCTTTTTGACAATGGAGGGAATGTAACACTCAGATGGAATGTGGGGAGCCTAATAGTTCCACATGGTTAAAACCCAGAATTTTGTAAAGAAGCAGCAGGAGAAGAGAGTAAAGAGAGAGGCACCTTCCCACAGGATACAACGCTGCACAGCTTGCTAAGTTGCTTCACCTCCATTACGTAAATGGCCCTCCAAGGTATGCAGAAAGGAAACTTACAGAGATTGAATTACCTAATATACTCCTGGCATTTGGGCTTTGTGTTTTTAAGTTATCCTATATAAATCCAACCACATGCCTGAGATGCAGGTACTAGTTAGTGTCTCTGCTTAAAGATTAGGGAAATTGAGACCCAGAGAAGATGACTTGTCCAAGGTCCAAACATGGAGTCTTTAACCCAGGTCTATCTGACTCCCAACTCTTCTCTTTTTATTACATGGTCCCGCCTTTTACTGTGAATAAAAATTCTTAAATACAGGAGGAGATGCAGGATATTATATTCCTAAAGAGCATAATGAATCATTTATGGAGCTGTAGCTGGCCCCTCCTTGGCACAGCATGATTTCAAAACTCTTTTCTCTAGGGAGGCTGGTCTAGGGAAAAAAAGTTACTTCCATGTCGACCTTTAATATCAATGAATGTGAATGATGGGGAATAGGGAGGAAGCTAGATTTAAATTACTTGAATATTGACTCTGAAAGCATGAGCTTGTGATGTGGACTTTTAATGATATGAACATATGAAAAATGCCAACATATTTTCATTTTAATAGATTAATTTTTTTTAATTTCCAAACCGATTTTCAACATACAGTTTGCAGGCATAGAGAGAGAAAAGTTGGGCAGGGGTGTGAGATCCATTAAAACAGTAAAACATTCCTGAAGCTATACCCAAGTTAGGGAGAAAGATTTGTTCATTTATTCATTGATTCCTTTTCCAATGTTAGTTCTTTGTGCATCCCTGTAATTTGTGAGTCCTCCTATGCACCAGGCACCACTCAGAGCACGGAGGATCCCTCAGTGGACAGAGCAGACAAAATCCCTGCCTTCCAGAAGTTATATTCCAGTAGGAAACACCATGGAACTTCTTAAATGCTATGCCATAAATCTAAACAGTATCCATGATATTTGATGAGGACTCAAGAGACCAGAATTCTATATCCAGTCTTGTTGCTAACCAGTTTCTCTCTCAGTAAGACTACCTAACATTTCTATTTCTTCATTTTCTCATCTGTAAAGTGGGAATAATACCACTTATCCTTCCTGTTGCATGGAGTGGTCATGTGACTCAGTCTGCTGAAAAAAACACAGGCTACTGTACTTTAAAGAATACCAAACAGGTCATACCTCTGAGCATTGCCGCTGCTACTACTTCCACTGTTACTTCTGCTGCTGCTAATGATGTTACTGCTACCACTACTGCTGTTGCTGTCATGACTACACTATGTCTACAACGACTATTGCTGATGTTACTACTACTACCACTGTTTCTTCTTGCTCCTCTTCTACTACTGCTGCTATTCTAATACTGCTACTAATGCCATTATTACTATTATTTCCACTGTTACTATGACAATCACTCCTATTGCCATTTTTAGCACACTTTATTCTTGGCTTCCATGACACTCATTTCTTGGTTCTTCTCTTCTCTGGGTGCTCCCTCTCAATTTCTCTCAACCCATCTTTCCTCCACCTCCAACCCTGGTACCCTTCCCTAGCACCCTGTGCTTTCCTTCAGATGATGTCAACAATTCCCTCTAAAATACTACATTTTGATGAGTCCTTATTGGCATTTCCAGTCTAGATATTTTGAACATGACTTCTCCATGTTTTAGAAAAACTCCTTTCCTGGAATCTACATTTGGGTGTCTCTCAGGAATCTCAAACTCAATCTGAGAAAAGTTGGACCCTTGGCCTCCCCTTCTGGACCTTTCTTCTCCCTCCCTGTATCTTCCATTTTCAGGAAATGACAACATGACTTCCATCACCATCTCACAATAAACATAGCAATTATGTCTGACACTCTCTTACTCTTGTTCCCGAGCACTCTCTCATTCACAAATTCCTATGGATTTTACCTTATGATTGTTTCTTTTCTTTTTTTCTTTTTTTTTTAATTGCATTTTAGGTCTTGGGGTACATGTGAAGAACATGCAACATTGTTGCATAGGTGCACATGTAGCAGTGTGATTTGCTGCCTTCCTCCCCATCACCAACATCTGGCTTCTCTCCCCTTGCTATCTCTCCCCAGCTCCCCACCCCGCACCATCCCTTCCCTATTTCCCCCCAACTGACCCTAGCGTCTAGTGCTCCCCTCCCTGTGTCCATGTGTTCTCACTGTTCAACACCCACCTATGAGTGAGAACATACGGTGTTTGATCTTCTGCTCTTCTGTCAGTTTGCTGAGAATGATGGTTTCCAGGTTCATCCATGTCCCTACAAAGGACACAAACTCATCATTTTTGATGGCTGCATAATATTCCATGGTGTATATATGCCACATTTTCCCTATCCAGTCTATCAACGATGGGCATTTGGGTTGGTTCCAGGTCTTTGCTGTTGTAAACAGTGCTGCAGTGGACATTCGTGTGCACGTGTCCTTATAGTAGAACGATTTATAATCCTTTGGATGTATACCCAGTAATGGGATTGCTGGGTCAAATGGAATTTCTATTTCTAGGTCCTTGAGGAATCGACACACTGTCTTCCACAATGGTTGAACTAATTTACACTCCCACCAACAGCGCAAAAGTGTTCCTATTTCTCCACATCCTCTCCAGCATCTGTTGTCTCCAGATTTTTTAATGATCTCCATTCTAACCATCTCATGCCAGTTAGAATGAGTGTTTCTTGATAGTCTCAGTGCCCTGACTTCATTACTGCATAATCTAGGCATATAACAAAATTACACTGGTACCCCATAAATTTATACAAATTTTCAAATATATTTCTTGAGCATGTCTGCTTCTGTGCATCAGTCCCTCAGCTCATGAGACTGTCCCCATGTCACCAGGACCACTATTGTTATTTCCTAACTTCCACGATTGCTCCCTTTAGTTAATTCTCCATTTTAAAAAGATCTTTCATGCTTTATTTTTTCCTTTTTTTTTTGAGACAGAGTATTATTCTGTCTCCCAGACTGGAGTGCAGTGGGGTAATCATGGCTCACTGCAGCCTCAGCCTCCTGGGCTCAAGTGATCCTTTCACCTCAGCCTCCCAAGTATCTGGAAAGAGGTGTGCACCACCATGCCCAGCTATTTTATTTTTGATATATTTTTGTAGAGATTGAAGTCTCACTATGTTGCCCAGGCTTGTATCCAACTCCTGGCTTCAAGCAATCCTCCCACTTCAGCATCCCAAAGTGTTGGGATTACAGGCATGAACCACTGCACCCACCCATTTCATATATTTTCTTTGCTCGTAAAATAAAGTTCAAAATCTACAACATGGCCCTCGGGGGCAGCCCGATTGTTTCCTTTTCCCGCTCTGGTTCACCCTCGGATGTTTGCCTTCCCTCTTGCTTCAACCACACATTATCTGGCTCCTCCATGAGCCAGATTATTTCCATTGCAAGGTCTTTTAACATGCCCTTTCCTCTGCCTGGAATGTTCCTTTATCCCCATCCCCCCAACACATCCACAGGGCTCATACTCATCTTGCAGACTTCATCTTCACTGACATTTCCTTCAACCTCCAGCCTAGACTTGCTTCCCTTAGTCAATCTCAGAGCACCAATGAACTTTGCCTTGTAATTACCTGCATGAATGAAATCACTGTTGAAAGACTGTCTCTCCTAACAGAACTTGAAGGTCAGGACATCCTTGTAATCCCAGTGGCAAGAACAGTACCTGGCACAAAGCAGGTATTCAATGAATGTGCATTGAGTGAACAGACAAGTAAATTGTCACTGTTGTTGTTATAAAGTCATTGCCCTCTGGAGATTTCGGTTCCCTCATATGAGCACCCCATTCTGTGAAATTCTGCTTTGTTTATGAAACATTCTGCTCACTCCCTTGAACCTCGTGGGTTTCAATTTGACTTTCCTTCCATTCTTCTCAAATTCATGTGGGAGACACCTTAATGCATGCATTTGGCTCTAATAAGCTCAGTTCCAAGGTAACTGAATTTCCTGCTATTTTGGGGTGGCACTGTTATGAAAGAGGGAAAATCACTGTCCTCTAACAATTATTATCACTGTTATTGCCATTTGAGGTAGAAGCCACCTAAGCACTTTCTGAAAACATGTCAGATAAAGAACCTAGAGTGTGTCTGAGTCTGTTTTTTATTTTTAAGTTTTTTCCTGAAGCTTCCTGGACCCAATCACCCAGAGATGGTAGAAGGGCCCTGGTGAAACATACCAGCCCTGAGATGCCTCATGACTGACAGCTCTTTGCAGCTTTAGGCCAGCTGCCATCTGCCAAGTAGCCCCCAAGGGCTCCTGCCAAGAAAAGAGAGGCTCAAGGGAGCGGGAATTGAAAATAATTTAGTTTACACAACACACATATACACACAGTCTTATCAATACCCTTGGCTCAAGTCCGACGTTGAGCTGTAAAGATCAAATCCTCAAGGGTATTTCAGAAATAACTGCATTGGAGCAGGCCTGCTGGGTTCATGCCCCTTAAAGATAAAATAAACCTCACCCCATCATATGCCCTCATCCATAAACAGTTGACAGGGAACTCAACAGAAACTCAGTCTATATTTATACTGAAGCTCTGTTCCTTCTAATGAGACTCTCCATTACTCCAATAGGATTTTTATTTCCTTTAAAAGTGACTCTTGGTTGAGCATGGTGGCTCATGCCTATAATTTCACATGACTTTGGGAAACTGAGGGAGGCAGATCACCTGAAGTCGGGAGTTTGAGACCAGCCTGGCCAACATGACAAAACCCCATCTCTACTAAAAATACAAAAAATTAGCTGGGTGTGGAGGTGTGCGCCTGTAATCCCAGCTTCTCTGCTATGGTGGCTGAGGCAGGAGAATCGCTTGAATCTGGGAAGCGGAAGTTGCAGTGAGCCAAGATCATGCCACTGTACTTCAGCCTGGGTGACAAAGTGAGATTCTACTTCAAAATAATTAAATACATAAATAAATAAAACTAAAAGTGACTCTTGGTCCTGGAATGTCTGGTAAATAGCAGGAAGGCGGGCAGAACTTCCTCTAAGCAGCCTTCCCTTTTGTGCACTCAGAACCATGATCCTGCTCCCAGCTCCCCTGGACCCCTGCTGAGGTGTCTGCTGCAAATGGATCATGCTCTGTATTTTACTGACGTTGCCTTGGTTGCTGCCATCAGATTAGGGCCCAGGTCTCACAGGATCCTCCAACAGAGCTATCAAAGCCTCCAGTAGCCCCCACTGTTTCCATACGTCCATCTCCCAGCTCGGAGTCTCAATGATGCTTGCCTCCTCCTCTCAGCATCCTACCTCAGATCCCAAGTTACTCAGGATTTACAGGACTCTCAGAGAAGCAGTGAATCTCTCCCCCTTTCTCTACCTATTTGTCAAACACAGGTTCCAGAACCAGTTACCAATCAAAAGAAGATATCAAATATCTCCAGCCTTAGTCTTGGGTGAGTAGTAATCAGCCAGGTTCTTCAGACAATGTTGAGAACACAGACCAGTCAAGCTATCATATTTCCTAAAGAGTTACTGGCCTTTCTGTACATTCATGGAAGCAGACCATGGCCCTTCGCCAGCAAGACCAAGAGAAAAAGAAAAAATAACACCAGTTATGTATGGAATGTTTACCAGTTTTCCCAGCACTTTACAGGCTTTACCTTTCATTTAAATTTATAAGAGCCTGACAAGTTAAGTGGTCGTTGTCCTCCTCATTGTTGCTGTTATTATTTTACAAGGAGGGAGACTGAGGCTCAGAGTGGTTAATTAATTTGCCCTTCCATTGTCAGGCAAATGATGGTGCTTTTTTTGGGACACATATCTGTGTTGCTTCCAAAACCTGAGCTTTTAAAAGTATAAAAAATAACAAAAGCTGGCATTTAATCTTCACGTTACTGAGTGCCAGGTGCTAAGCATTTAACGTGCCTCCTCTCACCTCTTTTCTGCAATGATCCCATGAGGTAGGCATCAATATACCCATTTTAGAGAAGAGCTCACTGAGGTCCAGAACAGCTAAGTATCTGGTCCAAGGACTTATGGCTGGTGAGTAAAGAAGCAGGGATTCCAGCCCAGGTCTTCTGACCTCAGAGTCTAGTTACCCACAGCTCTATGGAAAACTCTGCCATGGTTTCATGGAGGACCTCTGGCCCACACAGAAGTATTATCTCAAAATGTTGCCCCTTGCAGCCCCATTCCTGTGACCAAAAACCCTACATCCTATTTTTCTAAATTCGAATCAATAGCAAGAGAAGTAGGGATTGATATTTGTATTTTTAAGGTATGATTCAAAACTTTGTCTTATTCTTAAAACACATGATAATATACAATCCCTCCAATGAAGCTACCTAAGCTCCCAGCAGCCCCAGCTACTTCCATACTTTCATTTCCCAACTCTGAGTCTTAACAGTGCTTGCATCCTACATCAGATCCCAAGTTACTCAAGATTTACAGGACTCTCAGGAAAGCAGTGAATCTCTACCTCTCTGGGCGCCATCATTTCCTACTTGCACATTTCCATTAGTTACTTCATTTCCTTGAGTCTCAGATCATCATCTGTAAACACACAGGGCATAATCGTATCATTTTCCTCTTGGGTTCCTGCAAGGATTAGAAAAAATATGAATAAAAAGTCAGTCCTTAATACATGCTGGTTTCCTAAGTGCACCTCCCTAGCACAGTGCTGAGTATTCATAATAACAGCAATAACAGCAGTATTAAATAATCGCTAAGCACTAGGCTCTGTGCTAAACACTTCCTAGTTATTGTCTTACTAATCCTTACCACAGCCCTATAATGTAGGTAATATAAGTGCACTTTTTAGAACTGGGGAAATCAAGTCTCAGAAAGATTCTGTAACGTATCGCAGGGTACTGTTGAAAAATGGCAAAGTAGGAATTCATGCCAACGCAAACAAGGCAAGCTGAGCTCTATGAGGCACTGGCAGTGTGCGGGAGCTGCTCTAACTATGTTTAAATCTATTCTCCCCGAACAAACTCCCAGAAATAAGTTCCCTTTTTCCCCCCATTTTACAGAAAAGTGTGGGGGACCAGAGAAAAACTTCCCCTGTACTGTCTGAGATTCACTGAAAATCAATTGAATCAAAGGCAGATTAAGAGGAGAAAAGTCACACAGAATTATAGTTTAACATGCATAGTCCTGGGGAATTGCAGGAGAATGATTACTCAATAACCTAGTGAGGCACAGATGTTTATACACTCTTCTTCATGAGGGAAGAGGAGCTAGGGGAAATGTGGCAATTTGAGGGACAGTAAATGGTGTTTAGGGGGAAATGAATGGAGTTGGAAAACATACAATGGCCTGAGACAAAGTCTCTTGGGCCCACAGAGCAGGCAATGGCTGGTGACTCAAGTCTGTGCAGGCTTCCGGCTGGGCGTGGTGACTCATGCCTGTAATCCCAGCACTTTGGGAGGCCCAGGTGGGTGGATTACAAGGTCAGGAGATCAAGACCATCCTGGCCAACATGGTGAAACCCTGTCTCTACCAAAAACACAAAAATTAGCCAGATGTGGTAGCGTGTACCTGTAGTCCCAGCTACTCGGGAGGCTGAGGCAGGAGAATTGCTTGAACCCAGGAGGTAGAGGCTGCAGTAAGCCGAGTTGTGCCACCGCACTCCAGCCTGGGTGACAGAGTGAGACTCCATCTCGAAAAACAAACAAAAAACAGACTTCCATCTTTCTTTCTGCAGTATGAGTTAGGGTTGTGAAAACTCAGGGAAGGCAGTTGTGTTTTTGGCAAGTCTGATTTCTAGGTAGATATGGAAACTTCAGAGGACAACTTTATCCTGTGCTTTGGGAGACAGAGAGCGTTGAGAGTTGGAATGAGGGAAAGTCAGAGATCTTGAGGCTACTTCTTTAGCTCAGCACTTCAAAATGCAGTATTTGGGGCTATCGGTTTCTGAGCCCCAACAAGAAACAAGCTCAGAGGCTAAAAGCTAATAGATTCTCCCAGCTAATAGGAGGTGGAACCAGAATTCAAACCTGCATCTCCCCAATTGTAGAGCTTTTTGTTTTCATTCTCTATGTTCTGCTGCCTCTCCTATGCAGCTAAAGGGAAGGCTACATTTTTTAGCAAGCACCAAATAAAAAGACAAGCAAATTGTACTCTGAGAGTTCAAAGGAAGGAGACATCAGTGAAGGATGGAGAGGTATGACCCCTTGCTCTGCTACTTGAAAGTTTATTTCACCTCTGTGAGCCTCAGTTTCCCTATGTGAAAAAAGGAAATGATAGTACTCATTTCAGAGGGTGAGGAAGTCATAGGAATGAGTATAGAGGGGTTTGATGCATGTTTCTTAGAACTTTTGCACGGCGGGACCCTTGCTGTGGTCCGAGGAACAGCTTTCCTTTTCTCCTTGTCTTCCCTTTGCTGTGTTTGTATGGAGGAAGCCCTAAGTCCTGTCTGAAAATGAAGATGTGCTGTTTGACTCCCTCAGCCTGCCTACAGGAGCAATTCAAAGGCCTCAAATAATTGTCTCGTAAGAACCTATTTGGAGAAAGTACATTACAGGAGGAAAGTAAATTGCCTAATCCTCATGCTGCTCAATTTGCTGGAGCTCGGAATCAAAATAATGAGGCAATAAGCATTGGGGCAGTTCCAGGGCTGATGCCTGTCAGTCGCTCACCTGGAAGACTCCACCTCTCAGTGCAGAGAAGTCCTTAGGGCCACCTGGGAGCAGCTATGAGGTCAGAAAAGGCTGAAACAGAGTGATAGGAGCACATGTGGGAAGACAGCAAAGAGACCCCTGGTTTCATGGTGCTGCAAGATGTAGCTCAGCCTCTCGCCAGGTACGTGATCTCCTCTTATGCTCCCTGCCTCTCGAGCATCCCCAGAAATGGGTTACGGCGTGAAAACATACAAGGAGCCCTAGCACAGAGGCTGCCTGTGGTAAAAGCCCACACGTGCACATTTCCTCAGTAACCCAGTCGTTTTTCACCATTTACTTTCTGCTGCTCAGCTTATGAGAACCATTTTAATCTCTCCACCCTAAGTACTTGGGCTGGGATTCAAATTATGGAAAATGAGCAAAAGCAGCAGTTATCAAAACTACAGGAGTCTGAGAAAGGGTTTTCTTTTTCTTTTTTTTTTTTTTTTTTTGAGACAGAGTCTCGCTCCGTCTCCCAGGCTGGAGTGCAGTGGTGTGATCTTGGCTCAACTGCAACCTCTGCCTCCCGGGTTCAAGCGATTCTGCTGCCTCAACCTCCTGAGTAGCTGGGATTATAGGTGCCCACCACCGCACCCAGCTAATTTTTGTATTTTTAGTAGAGACAGAGTTTCACCATGTTGACCAGGCTGGTCTCGAACTCCTGACCTCAGGTGATCCACCTGCCTTGGCCTCCCAAAGTGCCGGGATTACAGGCGTGAGCCACCATGCCCAGCCCTATTTTTTCTTATGTAACAAAGAAAGACAATTTAAATAAAGCTAGGAATATTTTTTAAATTCCATCAACAGAGATATGAAAATTGATTTAGTGTTCAATTGAAACCCCATATGTTCAAAGTCCTACCATTGATGGGGAAGTTTTACAGATGTGTGTTTAATACATAATTCATGGAAAAGTGGCATGATTTATTTATGTTAATCTGTGAAGATGGGCTGAGTAGGAACTACTTTAAATGAATAGTTTTACGGCCTTGAAAAATAAAAGACACTCAATTTATACATTTATAATTAGAGGACCACCGATGGCTGAGCTTCATGCAGATATGATTCAGTCCATCCATGTGGCTTGTGAGGAATGGATCTGGGGGATTCCCAGGAGTTCTGAGACGGAACTAGGACAACTCCCAGGCTTGCAGGTGAATGACTGGCATTATATGGAGCCCTTCCAGAGCCTCTTTACCCAGAACACTGAGAGATGCTTTCAGAATCTGAAGCAGGCAAGGGTAGCGCTGAATGGTTAGGTCTGCTAGGCAGGAATCATAACAGTGCCTGGACCACAGAGAGCAGTACTGGGGATAAATGAGATGACGTAGGTGAGGTGCTGGCATACAGCAGACACTCAGGTGTTACAGAGAATTCAGAAAGCTGGCGTCTATTTGGCACTGCCCCCAATGCAGCCCCCTTCCTGCCCCCTCATTGTAGGATTGTGGTCAAGAGCACTGTATTTAGATGTGAGCACCTTCTACAGCCTAAACTGGTCATTGCAGCTCTCTTGGTGTCAGTTTACTCATCCCTATAACAGGGATAATAATAATACTTGCCTCATAGGATTACTGCAAAGATTGAAAAAGTAACATGTCTTCATTTGGGTTCCCCAAAAGCACTATTATTATCCCCATTTAACAGATGAATAAGAGATTCTCACATCCTGATTCATGCCCATTATCAATTACTATCAAGGCATACTTCATGCTCCCAGTTTTCTGTCTGGACCATAAATCAGTCATGATTATCCTCCAGAGGAGAAAATCAAGGTGAGAGAAGTAACTTGCTGAGGATCACACAAGACAGTCAGGGCTTACACCCAGGCATTCAAGTCCATTCTCTCTGCTAATCATTACACATCCTTACCTCAGATTCTGAAATTATCTCCTGGGGTTCTTGGTAATGGAGACTCCCATAGAGCTCCATGCAGTGCTGGCCAGTCACCTGTGAGACTGAATTCCATCCAGATCCATTCTCAGAACTCCTGGAAACCCCCAAGGTCCATGACTCACAAGCCACATGGATGGGCTGTCTTGTCTACATTATATTCAGCCCAGCCATTGGTTGCCCTTCAACTATCAGTTTATAAATTGAGTCTGAGACAGAATCTGGGGACACGTCCTTTAGTTGGAGGATGATCTTAGTTAGCACCAGTGGGAAAGTGAGACACGAGATAGGGAAATGGAAAAGCCAACAGAGGACACATTCACACGTGGGTTGCCATTGGGCAGGTAGGGCTTCACCTGGAACACTCCTCAGAACTGTCCCACCCAGGGATAGGGAAGCTGAGCTACTCATCCACCAACTCCCATCACTCATCCATGGAGCATTGGCACTAGTTCTCTTGCATATTCATCTACCCAAGGCACCGACCAAAGATACCCCAGTGGCCAGAGAGCACCCCAGAGTGTCAGAGAAAACCATCAGTATGTGGGAACTGAGATGCTCCAGCACCTGCTATGGTCATAGATCACGGGCATCTGTAGTACTCGCTGTTGTACCTCCCCAGGAAGTACTTGTGACCTCAGTACAGTTCCCAGTATTTCCTGACCCAGGCACTATCTCATGTGATCCAGGGAGAAGGTGGCCTGATATAATATTGAAGAGAAAGCAAGGCCTGGTAGGACATGGCAGAGCTTTGGAGCTTTATCCTGAGGGACATGAGAAGCCCCGGTGGATTTTAAACAGGGAATGGACTTGATCTAATTATCACTTCCAAACAATTGCCCTGGCTACTGCCTTATGAAATGCAATGGCCTTAAAGCATGTTCACAACGCAAACAGCTTGGGGTATCAGGGTCAGAGAAGAACTTCTAAAGTGTGGTTCTCAAGCAGAGGTAAATTTGTCTAATCACTCAGGGACATGTGATGGTACTTGGAGATATTTCTGGCTGTTACAATTGTGAGAGGGAATAATGGTACCACTAGTGGGTAGAGACCAAGGATGCTGCTAAACAGCCTACAATGCCCAGGACAGCCCTTCACAGCAAAGAACTATCTGCCCAAAATATCGGTAGTGCCAAGGCTGGGAAATCCTGCTCTAAAGACTTCTCTAAGAGCGAGGGATCTGTATGAAGTGAGGCTTCCTGGTCAAAGAGGGGTCAGCAGAGTTGATAGAGCAGGTGGTAAGCAAGGTTCCATAAGAGAAGAAGGAGATGAACAGGAGGTGGAAATGATCAGGGGTCATAAAGTCATGGGTCCAACTGTCAGAGGTGTTTGAACAGCAGCAACTCCATCTTGAATAAGGGCTAGGTAAAATAAGGCTGAGACTTACTGGGTTGCATTTCCAGATGGTTAGGCATTCTAAGTCACAGGATGAGATAGGAGGTTGGAAAAGACACAGGTCATAATGACATTTCTGATAAAGCAGTTTGCAGTAAAGAAGCCAGCTAAAACCCGCCAAAACCAAGATGGTGAGGAGAGACCTCTGGTTGTCCTCACCACTACGCTCCCACTGGTGCCATGGAAGTTTACAGATGCCATGGCAACGTCAGGAAGTTACCCTATGTGGTCTAAAAGGGGGAGGCATGAGTAGTCCACATTTTGCTTAGCATATCATCAAGAAATAACTACAAAAATGGGCAACCAGCACCCCTCAGGGCTGCTCTGCCTATGGAATAACCATTCTTTTATTTGTTTACTTTCTTAATAAATTTGCTTTCACTTTACTCTGTGGACTCACCTCAAATTCTTTCTTGCATGAGATCCAAGAACAGACTTTTGGGGTCTGGATTGGGAGCCTTTTCCAGTAATACAACAGCAATTAATGGCCATGATGGAGAGAGAGTGACATAATGCCGAATAGGGCTTGAAATACCACTCAGGGCAATATGGTCTTATTCTTTGTCCAGTAGCAAATAGCTTTCATCTGCATCTGATTAGTAGTGACTGCCTGAATCAAGGGTTGGATCTGGTAGTGCCATGATTGATTACTGATGTCTGTCGCAGGAGCTGAGCCAGAACTGAGTGGCTGTGTGTTCTCTCTCTTTTTTTAATTGACAAGTAAAAAGTGTATATATTTATGGTATACAACATGATGTTTTGATATGTATATATTGTGAAATGACTAAATTAAGCTACTTAACATATGCATTACCTCACATAATGTACATGATTTTTGTGATGAGAACACTTAAAATCTACTTTCAGCAATTTTTAAGTATACAATATATTGCTAACTGCAGTCACCGTGATGTACACTAGATCTTTTGAAATGATTTCCTGTCTAACTGAAATTTTGTGTTTTTTGACCAACATTTCCCCAAACCCCACATCCTCTAGGGCATCCTTAAAGTTAATTTTTCCCTCTTTCAGCAATGGTCACTAGTGGTGATACAGGACTTTTGCTCCTTAGCTCAGCTGGTTCCAAGTTCTTGTCTCGGGACCAGAAAGAATTAGTCACATGATTCCCAGAAAGTGAGTGGAGTAGAATTTATTAAGCAAGAGGAAAGCTCTCAGCAAAGAGAGGGGTCCTGAAAGCAGTTACGAGTTGCCCCCTTCACAGTTGAATACCAGGGCTTAAGGCATGAGTTCCTGGCATTTCCACCCCATCCTTCCAGTGGCTTAAATTGAGCCACTCCATGTTGATTTATTTCCCTTACTGCATGTGTGTTAAGGAATGAAATTTTCCACTGCAGGCATGGTTAGGAAAGTCCCCTTTGCAAGTTCTCTTATCTGCACAAAACATCCAGTGTAAGCACTTGTGGGTGGGTCAGAGTTTCTCTAGGGACCCTTTCCTTACTGTCTGCCTAAAGCTAGCTGGCTAACTCCTTTCCGTGGGAGGAGGGACAATAGGATGACCTCATTGATTTATTGTGAGGTAATTGTAAGCTGGGCTGCACAAACGTTGAGTTATTCTCAATATGAGTATTCCAGAAACTTTCACCTCTCAGACTCCAGTGCAAATGACAGAAACAGGGAGCAGTAACAGGTCAAGATGCCTCCAAATGTTGCATGTGGGTCTGCATCTGTGCCCTCTGAGTATAGCACTTATGTTACTCAGTGATGCACTAACACAGTAAATGCCATATTGCTCCAGGTCTCGGAGAAACTATACCCTCCTATGGAATTCACTGAACTTTTCTTTCTCCACTCCATTCTCTCTTCCTTTATTAACTGCCCACTTCCTTTTCTTTCTGCCCTGATCTCTCCTTCCTCCACTTCTACCCCCAGTGACTGACTCCTTTAACTCTCCTAGAAAGGAATTACCTTTTGTGTCTAGCTATCTAGTACCACATGTAATCCATTTGGGATGATGGTCTGTTTGATCCTACATGAGAAACACTGTCCATATACTTTAAAATTTTTTTAATCAATACATAGTAATTATACATATTTATGGGTTACAATGTGATATTTCAATACCTGTATATAATATGTGATGATCAAATTCAGGTAATAACCATATCTATCAACTCAAATAATTATCATTTTTTGTGCTGTGGACATTTAAAATCCTCTCTTCTAGGTATTTAAAAATATAGAGTTAACTGTTAACTATAGTTACCTTATAGCTCTACAGAACACTGGAACTTATTCCTTTACATCTAGCTGTAATTTTGTATTTATTAACCCATCTTTCTCTATTCCTCCTTCCTCCCCATCTTACCAGCTTCTGGTTACCACTATTCTACTATCAATGTCTATGGGATTAACTTATTTAGCTTCCACTACATGAATCAGAGAGCATGAAGTATTTATCTTCCTGTGCCTGGCTTACTACACTTATAACATCCTCTAGGCTCATCCATGTTGCCACAATTGAAGGATTTCATTCTTTTTATGGCTGAATACTATTCCATTGTTTGTATATAGCACATTTTCTTTATTTATCTGCTGATCAACACTTAGGTTGAGTTTTTGTCTCGGCCATTATGAATAGTGCTGCTATAAACATGGGAGGACAGCCATCTCTTTGACATTGTGATTTCCGTTCCTTTAGATAAATACCCAGTAAAGGCATTGCTGAATTATATGATAGCTCTGCTCTTTGAAAAACCTCCCTGTTATTTTCCATAATTGCTGTACTAATTTACATTCCCACCAAGAGTGCATAAGAGTTCCCTTTTCTCTACATTCTTACCAGTATTTATTTGCTTGTGTGTTTTTGTCTTTTTTATAATCACTGTTCTAACTGGAGTGAGATAATATCTCCGTGTGATTTTGATTTGCATTTCCCTGATGATTAGTTATCTTAAGCATCTTTATGTGCTTCTTGGCCATTTGTATATCTTCTTCTGAGAAGTGTTTATTCAGATTATTTCCTCATGTTTACTCAGATTATTTTTTCACCATTGTACTGATTGAGTATTTTTTATATTCTGTATATTACTTGCTTGTCAAATGAACAGTTTGCAAATATTTTCACTCTGTAGATTGTCCCTTTACTCTGTTGGTTGTTTCCTTTGCCGTGCATAAGCTTTTTAGTTTGATATAAATCTATTTGTCTATTTTTTATTTTGTTTTACATGCTTTTGAGCTTTTGAGCATGAAATCTTTGCCAGTCCAATGTTCAGAGACATTTCCCCATACCCTATATTTTCCTCTTGTAGTTTCACAGTTTCAGGTCTTACATTTAAGTGTTTAATCCATTTGAGTTGATTTTTGTGTATGGTGAGAGATAGGGGTCTAGTTTCCTTCTTCTGCAGATGGATATTTAATTTTCCCGGAACCGTTCACTGAGCATATGGTTCTTTCTCCAATGTACGTTATTGGTACCTTGTTTAAAATCAGTTGGCTACAAATATGTGGCTGTATTTCTAGATACTATATTCTGTTCTATTGGTCTATGTTTCTGTTTTTAATGCCATCACCATGCTGTTTTGGTTATACATTTGTACTATATTTTGAAGTCACATAGAGTGATGTTTCCACCTTTGTTCTTTTTGCTCAGGATTGCTTCAGAGTCTTTTGTGATCCCATATAAATCTTAGGATTTTTCTATTTCTATGAAAAATGTTATTGGTATTTTAATAGGAATTGCATTGAATCTGTAGATTGCCTTAGGTAGTATATGGATTCGTACAATATTTATTCCTCCAATTCATGAACATAAGATGTCTTTCTAATTTTTTTTTGTCCCTTTCAGTTTCCTTTATCAGAATTTTATAATTTTCATCTTAGAGCTCTTTCACCTCCTTGATTAAATTAAACAAAGAATTCATCACCAACAGACCAGCCTTACAAGAAGTGCTTAAAGGAATCCAACTTCTGGAAGCAAAAAGCCAGTCAAAGCTTCCATAATGAAGACACTTGAAAGTATACAACTCACTAGTAGAGCAGATACACAAATGAGAAAGGGAAAGGAATAAAACCTTTTCCCTATTAAAAAAACACCAAACCACAAACAGAGGAAGAAAGGAACAAGGGATATACAAAACAATCAGAAAACAATTGACAAAATGACAGGAGTAAGTCCTCACCCATCAATAACAACTTTGAATGTAAATAAAGTAAATTCCCCAATTAAAAGATATAGATTGGCAGAATTGATTTTTTTTAGACCCAACAATATGCTGCCTACACAAAACTCACTTCATCTGTAATGACACACATAGACTAAAAGAAAGGGGGTAGAGAAAGACGTTCTATACAAATGAACATTAAAATCAAGCAGGAGTAGCTATATTTAGATAAAATAGACTTTAAGCCAGAAACTGTGAAAAAAGATAAACAATGTCATTATATAATGTTAAAGGGATCAATCAATTCAGCAAGAAAGTATAACAATTATAAATATATATGCACATAACACCAGAGCACCCAGATATATAAAGCAAATATTAATAGATCGAAAGGGGAGATAGACTAAAACCCAATAACAGTAGGAGATATTTTCCCATGAAACATTCTCCAGGTTAGACCATATGTTATGTTAGGCCACAGTACAAGTCTCAATATATTTTTAAAAATCAAAATCATATCAAGTAGATTTTCTGTCCACAATGAAATAAAACTAGATATCATAGCAAGAGGAGCTTTGGAAACTGTACAAATACATGGAAATTAAATATCATGCTTCTGAACAACTGATGGGTCAATGAAGAAATTAAGAAGAAAGTTTAAAAATTTCTTGAAACAAATAAAAATAGAAATATAGCATTCCAAAATCTGTGAGACGTGCTGAAAGCAGTAGCAACAGGGACATTTATAGCAATAATTGCCTACGTTCAAAAAATAGAAATGTTTCAAGTAAACAACTCAACAATGCACTTCAAGGAATTAGAAAAGCAAAAACAAAACAAACCCGAAATTAGTGGAAGGAAAGAAACAATAAAGATCAGGAAAAAAATAAAACAAAGTAGGACATTAAAAAATATGAAAAAAAGAAAGAAGAGAAAAAGGATTTGGTTTGCTAATATTCTGTTGAGAATTTTTGCATCTGTGTTCATCAGACCTGTGGTTTTCTTTTTTGGTTGTGTTTTTGTCTGGTTTTGGTATCAGGATAATGTTGACCTTGTAGAATGAGTTTGGAAGAATTTTTTTCTTTTCAATTTTTGGAATAGTTTGAAGAGAATTAGTGTTTGCTTCTAAAATGTTTGGTAGAATCCAATAGTGAAGCCATTGGTCCTGGGCTTTTCTTTGTTGGGAAACTTTTTATTATTGCTTTAATCTCATTACTTGTTATTGGTGTGTTCAGATTTTCTATTTCCTTCTGGTTTAATCTTTGCAGATTATATTTGTCCAGAAATTTATCTATTTCTTCTGGGTTTTCCTTTTTTTTTTGTATATAGTTGTTTGTAAGTCTCTAATAATTTTTAAAAATATATCTATGGTATCAGTTGCAATGTCTTCTCTTTTTGTTTCTTATTTTATTTATTTGAGTCTTCTCTCTTTTTCTTTTCATAGTCCAGCTATGGTTTGTTGAGTTGTTAGTCTTTAAAATAACAACTTTTCATTTCATTTATCTTTTGTATTTTTTTATATATGCTTTAAGTTCTGGGGTACATGTGCAGATCATTCAGGACTGTTACATAGGTATACACATGCTATGGTGGTTTGCTGCATCCATCCCCCCATCATCTACATTAGATATTTCTCCTAATGTTATCCCTCCCCAATCCCTCCATCCCCTGCTCTCCCTCCCTTAGCTCCCTCACCCCTCAGCAGGCCTTGGTGTGTGATGTTCCCCTCCCTGTGTCCACGTGTTCTCATTGTTCAACACCTGCCTATTAAGGAGAACGTGTGGTGTTTGTTTTTCTGTTCTTGTGTCAGTTTGCTGAGAATGATGATTTCCAGCTTCATCCATGTCCCTGCAAAAGAACATGAACTCATCCTTTTTATGGCTGCATAGTATTCCATGGTATATATGTGCCACATTTTCTTTATCCAGACTATCATTGATGAGCATTTGGGTTGGTTCCAAGTCCAACAGCACATCAAAAAGATTATACATCATAACGAAGTAGGAATCATTCCAGGAATGCAAGGAGATTTCAACATATGCAAATCAATAAATGTGATCCATCATATCAATAGAATGAAGGACAATAACCATGTGATCATCTCAACAGATTCACAAAAAAAGATTTGATAAAATTCAGTATCCCTTCATAATTAAAAAAAAAAAAACTTTCAACAAATTGGACATAAAAGCAATGTACTTCAACACAACAAAGACCATGTATGATAACCCCATATCCAACATCATTAAGAATGAGGAATAGAACACTTTTCCTCCAAGAACTGGAACAAGACAAGCATGTCCACTTTCACCACTCTATTGCAACATCATACTAGAAGCCCTAGCCAGAGCAATCAGGCGAGAGAAAAAAGTAAAGGGCATCTAAATTGGAAACAAGGAAGTCAGATTTTCTCTGTTTGCAGATGACATGATTGCATACAGAGAAAATCCTAAAGATGACACCAGGAAACTCTTAAGGCAGATTAACAAATTCAGTATAGATGCAGGTACAAAATCAACATAAAAAAATCAGTAGTATTCTATACAGCAATAGCAAACTAGCTGAGAAAGAAAGCAAGAAAGCAATTCCATTTACACTAAACACAAAAGAATAAAGTAAAATATCTACTCATTAAGTTTAGAGAATGTGAGCAAGAGAAAGCTGCATTTAAAAATTGTTTGTAGGAGCCAGGTATGGTAGCTCATGCCTATAATCCTAGTGCTTTGAGATGCCAGGGAGAGAGGATTGCTTGAGGCTAAGAGTTCAAGACCAGCCTGGGCAACATAGCAAGACCCCATTGCTACATGGAACAAAAACTTTTTGTAATAGTGATGATATCTGTAGGAGCACTTGGAAACGTTACAAATCTTGTGACTTCCAGTTACATGACTTCTGAGTAGTAAGCAATTATAGAAAAGAAGCTAGGGAATAATGGCTGGCTATTGATTAATTATGCTCCTAGCTTAGCAGAAGAAACAATGACTTGTTAGAGTTTGACTGTGTCTACATCTTAGCAGAATTCAGGTCCCTATCATAATTCTAACTTTGTGGACTTTCATTAGTCTTACAAGGGTGGTTGCAGTTTCCAAACAAGGAGGCAGTCAGTTTTGGGAAGGTCATCCTTGCTTTGAAGTTAAACTATAAACTAAATTCCTTCCATAGTTAGCTTGGCCTATGCACAAGAATGAGCAAGGGAAGTTAGCTTGTGATGTTAGAAACAAGATGGAGTCAGTTATGTTTGATTTCTCTCACTGTTGTAATTTTGCAAAGGCTGTTTCAAGGGGATGTGAGGAGGAAGGAACAGTGACCAGGCAGAGGAATTGGTATGTGAAAAGGCACTGGTGTGTGAAAGAACATTGCACACTGTCTCTCGTTACAGCAGAACACACATACATGAGAGACCACATAGTACAACTCTTCAAGAGTCCCAAGGCTCAGGGGAAGTGAAGCACCTTGAGATAACCCATGCACAGTCACATCTCAATATTTGGCTATACTCTTGCCTTCCTGGGCCCTAAAAATCAGAAGGGTGAGTTCTGACCTTCTAGTACCTTCTGGGGAAGAATTCATTCATTAATCCAACAAATAAATATTCATTGAGGTTCTACTATGTACCAGGGCCTCATGATAAATTCTGGGGCTGTGATGACAAAGTAAACCAACAGGTTGTATTCTCATGGAGGTCATGGTTGACCCTCACTTCCCCATCTCTGACAAGTGCATACACGAGACCAGGCCTAATGGAGCTCCCAGGAGAGGGAGAAGGGACGCCATTTTGAAAACAAACTCCCAGTGGCTTTTATAGACTTCTTGGTGTCTCTAGCAGCATATCCTGCTGACTGGGCCTTTTTCCAGGAAGAAATGAAAGACTGCCCTAGTGAGGCCAAGGATGAGGGACAAGGCCTGCCACAGGGGCCTCAAGGTAGCGTGTTTAAATTCAAAGCACTCAGCACACTTCATGCTGGAAATAATCAGTCAACTCACAGGCAGCATCGGCCCAGGGAGAATACAGAATGCAGAATAAAGCTGCCACAAGGAAAACAAAACAGCACATACTGGTGTTTGCAGGCCTGTCCTCGGCTCTGGAGAACCATAAACCAGGGATGGTTCGAATGCAAAATGGCTTTGTGGAAACCTCTGCTTCCTTCTGACTTTCCCCTTTAAAAGCAACACTGCTTTCTTTGTTTGCAGACTTGGCAGCTTTTTCGGGACCCAAATCCACTGTCAGCACCTCTGAGATTAGTGGCTTTTCCAAGGCCACAGAGGATTATTATTTCCTCTGAATCGCCTGGACTTTAAGGCTGCTTGGAATTCACTCATTGCCTCTTTTATCCATTAGCATCTTCAAAATATTCTCGATATCAGAATAATTATAAGAATAATGACAATATCATCAACAACCACTTACTGAGAGTCTGTGTCAGGCCAGGTCCCATTGACAACTGAACAGGCAGGCTTCTAAAACAACCGTGTCAGCACTGCCTGAGTGGTTAAGTTATATACTAAAAACTGAAAGAGCTAGTGGCCTTATACAAAGGCGGGAATGTGTGCCTAGGCTTTTCTGAGGCCTTGAAGCATGACAAAGTAATGAAGGAATTCTTAACAGGACCCATTTAGGATTAAACACATTTTTATTGGTGGTCTGAAGAAACTCCCCAGATCTCCACAAACAAGTTTTACTGAGGTCTAAAGGAACTCCCCAAACCTCTATGATTTGGTGAGAGACAAGATAAGGGTAATCACCCCTGCACCTGGACCCATCTACATTAAGTAAATTTATTGAGGGTCCAGAGGAAGGTCGGCAGGACTCAGGCCTTATAGATGAGAAGAAGATAATCACTTACGTCTTTAGATGAATCCACACTTACACTTAGCCATATAGCTTAGAAGGTATATAAGCTCTGGGAAACTTCGTAATTTTGAGTTGGTCTGGTGATATTTCCTAGGCCTTCTCCTGGAACCCTGTTATAGAAATAAACTCCCTTCTTCCCCAGTTCATCTGCATCTCTTTATTGGGTTGCTAGAATAAACAGTCCAACCCTCGGTTTGGTATGGGAGTGAGTCTAGTATGTATCATACTCTGTGCCAACCCCTTGGGGCACTTGGTCAAATTTAACCCTCTTAATTAGCCTATAAGGTAGATATTTGTAGTGCATGCTGTGGTGCACCACCCAGATCTCCCTTCAAGACTGAAGTGCTCATTCCCCCAGCTGCCAAGAATATTATTGGCTGATAAACAATTCAGCCAAGTTCTTCTTTGGGAATTAACCTACTGGGTGGAAGGGCACTGCCTCACGCAAAGTTTCCACCCCAGGGGCAGCCTACATCCAATGGCCCAGCCCCCTCCCCTCCAGGTGGAAGGACCTCCAGGGTCATCGCGACCCCAGGTAGCTTATGATGTTAACAGTTCACCTCCTCCCTCTGCTAGGTCCTGCATCCCTCACTCCTGGCAGCTGCTGAGCCCTAGAACACTCCCCAGTAAAATTCCATCTCTTCCAATTCTAAAGGCTTTTCCCATTTTAGAAAGCCCACCTCTGTCTACTCAAAGGGAATTAGTGTCAGAAAATAAAGTCTTGCCAGTTCTTTCCAGGAGCAAAGAAGGCCTATGCTTTTGTTATTCAAAGGCTTGGTTAGTGTCTTGGTTTCCCATTGATGCTGTAACAAATTACCAAATATGTAATGGCTTAAAGCAACCCAAATGTACTTCCTTGCAGTTCTGGAGGTCAGAAATCTAAAATGGCTCTTTCCAGGCTAACATCAAGATGTTGGAAAAGTTTGAAAGTCGCTTCTGGAGGCCATGTGAGAATAATCTGTTTCCTTTGACCTTTTCCACCTTCTAGAAGCAACCCACATTTCTTGTCTCCTAGCTTCCTCCTCCATCTCAAAGCTAACAGCATAGTGTCTTAAATCTCTCTCTTTCCCTCCCTCCCTCTCTGTTTCCCCTGCCCTGCTTCTGCTTCCATCATATCTCCTCTGACTCTGACCCTCCCACATCTCTCTTATGAGGATTCTTTTGATCACCTTGAGCCCACCCAATAATTTGGCATCATCTCGCCACTTCAAGATTCTTAACTTTGTCCTTACCACCATGTAAGGTCATATCTTCGCAGGTTTCAGGAATTTCAAGGTGGACATCTTTAGGACGCTATTATGATGTCTACCACAATTGGGAAGGTGGAAATACAACTCCTTTTCAGTTTTATACAGCTAAGACATCAATTTCAAATCATTAAATTGGAAGATTATTCTGCCATATTAACCCAGCTTTGTGCAATGGACACTGAAATTCCTTGTGCCTCATATCCTTTGGCTAAAAATTTATCAATGTGTCTAGCAAGACAGAAAATGTTGGGGTGTCAGTTTTGCCACTACCTTTATTCTGTACCTGTACACTCAGAACTTCCCATTCTTCAGAAATCATGACCAACCTTCCCACCTTGGGAGCTTTGTTAAATAGACCCCCAGGTGCTGGGATCTTCTTGTCTGTCCCTTGGTAACTCCACAGTACCTGGCTTGAACCTTTAGTTCTGAGCTCACAGTTGCCACGGCAGCTCATGCTCTGGGGTGCACTGGGGATGGTCTAGTCCTGCCCACACTGTCCAACACTGTAGTCATTGGCCACATGTGGTCACCAAGCCCTTGGAATGTGTTATTTTTTCAAATAGAGATGGGAGCAAGTGTAAAATACACACCAGATTTCGAAGACTTAGTACAAAAAAGAGTGAAAGGCCGTGAGGAGACGTGAAGGAACCTTAAAAGCACGTGACTAAGTAGAGAAGCCTGTCAGAAAAGGCTACATTCTGGATGATTCCAACTCTGTGACATTCTGAAAAAGGCAAAACCATGGGGACAGTAAAAGATCCATGGCTGCTAGGAGTTGGGGAAAGGAGAATTAAACTGGCAGAGCATAGAAAATGTTTGGGGCAGGGCACTGAAATAATTCTGCATGTTCATACTTAGGCTATATTAAGAGTAACGTTAATGTTTTGGGTATAGTAAGTTAAATATACTATTAACCATTATTTACGTTTATTTCATTTGGGTTTTTTTCTACTTTTTCAATGTAACTACTAAGTCAATTTTAAATTATATCAAATTATATAATTCCGTATATTCTATAATTATATAAAATTATATTTGTGGCTCGCTTTATATTTCTACTGGGGAGCATTGGTTGAATCAGTCGATTTCTACAGAAGCTTTCTTTACCCACAGGCCCCACAGAATGTTGGCTGCTTTATTCATCTGTAAGTGAATGCCACGCACAGTCTTGGGACATAATGAATATTTTAGTCAATGTTTACTGAATGAATGAGAGACTAAACGGGTGAGCACTTTAGCAGGCTAGGAGTGGTTCTCTGATACTACGGTGCGTGCGCGCTCTCTGTCTCTGTCTCTGTCTCTCTGTCTCTCTCTCTCTCTCTCTCTCACTCTCTATTTCTCTTTCTCACATCCTGTAAACAAGTCCTCTGATGCTTATCCCAAGGAACTTCTTGTGGGATACTGTAGACATTCCCCCACCTCCAGCAAAATAGGTCCTAAAATTACCCTTTAATCAATTCATACTCAACATTCCATCTATTCCATTCCCTTTACACCCTCTTTACATTTTTTAATGGTAACTGTGTGAGAATTAATATCTCCACTTTACAGGCAAAATGCCTTGGAAAAGAAATGTCAGGGTGCTTGCTGAAAGGTCACAGAGGATATTTGGTTTTCCGGACTCCATGCCTAAGCTAAAAGCACAAGCAGTTATACATCTTTCCTCAACCAAAGGGAGTTAGAGTGTAGTCAAGCCAAGTTTCATTTTACTTTATTATATTTTGTTTTATTTCATTTTTCTGATGTTAAAAGTAATACATCATGATTGTAGAAAATTTAAAAGGTGAAGGAAAGTATAAGGAAACATATTCATAAATATGCCCTACAATCCTACCCTTCAGTTACAGTCACATAGCGTGTTTTCCTCTAGTCTCTGTACTTAGGACTCTACATAATTGACAGTATTTTTACAATTTTTCTGCCTTACTTTTTTATTCACTATTGTAGCATAAATATTTACAACCTCATTTCAAACTCACCATGGAACAAGATAAATGCCATATGTGCAAAAACCATAATTAATTGAATTTCATCCAGATTATGCATCTCTGGGCTGTTTCCCATTGACCACTGTGAGAGAGCCTGGCTCTGCAGCTTTAGGAGAAAATCTTCACTCCCTATTGTGCTATTTTCAGGATAAAGACAAAGAATTAAAGTTATTGAGTAAAAGAGGAAGAATATGAAGGGGGCCCTTGATACCTCCAGCAAGGCTATATGAAATGCCTTTACCAGACTCTACCCAGCTGTTACATTCTGTCCTACAGTCTCCAGCCCTGACAGAGAGGAGCTGAACACCCAGAAGATGAGTAAAAAGCCACTAACTCTGCCTTGTTCCAGGCCATACAAGATCCTTTCCTGGGTCAGGACAGATCCCTCCCAGAGAGCAGTGTGGGAGCCAGTGTCCATTCACCCTTAAAATGCATAGGGAAATCTGCAAGAGAAATCAGAATAGAAACTGAACTGAAACTGTCCTAAAGGGAGTGGAATGTATTGGCTCACAGGGCTTGAAAATTATACTGAAGGAGTATATAGAATTGAAAGGATGGTTACAAGGATAATGTCCCCAGGCAGTGGAACTGGCTCTTGACACTGCCAAAATACAACTTTGATCCTTTCTCTCTCTCCCTCTCCCTCTCTCTCCCCCTCCCTCCCTCCCTCCCTCCATCCCCTCTCCCATCTCTTTTTTCTCTCTCTCTCTTTCTCTCTCTCACTTTCTCTCTCTTCCTCTCTCTCCCTCTCTGTCTCCCTCTCTGTCTCCCTCTCTGTATCTCCTCTCTCTCTTTCTCTCTCACTCCCCTTTTTTCCTTCTCTCCCCTTCTCTCTTTCTTTCTCACTCTCTCTTCTCTTACACACAGTCTTACTCTTCCTCCTCCTCTCTCTCTCTTTCTCTTTCTCTCTCCCCCCCCCATCCTCTCCCTCTCCTCTCTCCCCATAAATTTCTCACCTCCCTTTTCTCTCCCTGGCTTCATATCTTCCACTACAAACAAGCCTTTTCTACATGACAGGAAAAAAGATAACTCTCAGTACCTCCAACTTTACACCCCCCTTTGTATTTACAGCCAAAAGAAAGAGTATCTTTCCCACAGCATTTATACATCAGTTCCAGGGAAGAATGCTAATTGCTTTGCTAAGGTCACCTGTCCACCCACTGAACCAATTACTGACACCTAAGAAATAGAAGTTGTTGATTAGTCAGACTTGAGTCATATGCCAACCTCATTGGCCAGATCTGTTATCAGAAGGGAGATGCACAAACTTGCTGGACAGTATTTTTAAAAATACCTACCACCAAGGTGCGGTGGCTCACACCTGTAATCCCAGCATTTTGGGGTGCTGAGCTGGGTGGATCACCTGAGGTCAGGAGTTCGAGACCAGCCTGGTCAACATGGTGAAACCCCACCCTACTAAAAATACAAAAATTAGCCAGGTGTGGTGGTGACACCTGTAGTCCTAGCTACTCAGAAGGCTAAGGCAGGAGAATTGTTTGGACCTGGGAGGCAGCGGTTGCAGTAAGCCGAGATTGTACCACTACACTCCAGCCTGGGCAACAAAGCAAGACTCCATCTCAAAAAAAAAAAAAAAAAAAATAGCTACCTTGGTTAAGCATGTTTATCTGTACCCATAAGCTACAAGAACATCAGGTTATGAAAGCAAGAGCATGGACCTATGAGAGTTGTCATAGATAAAAGTCATTAGTTAAGGTAAATTTCAATTTCACTTTTTTATTTGTTTGTTTTGAGACAGGGTATTGCTCTGTCAGCCAGGCTGGAGTGCAGTGACGCGATCATGGTTCACTGCAGCCCCGACTTCCCTGGGCTCAATTGATCCTCCTACCTCAGCCTCTAAGCAGCTGGGACTACAAGTATACGCCAACCAAACCTAATTTTGTATTTTTCCCCTTTTTTTGTAGAGTTGGGGTTTCACCATGTTGCCCAGGCTAGTCTCAGACTCCTGGGCTCAAGCAACCCATCCACCTCAGCTTCCCAAAGTGGGAAGACAGACATCAGCCACTGCACTCAGCCCTTGAATTTCACTTTTAAAAGTGGAAAAATGATGGGAAGATAACTTGTAAACATCAGGGACCTACCTTCTATTGATTCCAAACAGATAACCGTAATTATGCTATTTACCTGGAGATCTCACATGCCAGATGACAAATGTTTCTCTGCAATTATCTGAGTTTTGCATTGCATAATTTAGGCTTTCAAGTTGTTGGGAAAGAGCACTTATCTATAAATATAAAATTATGTATGTGTATCATCCGGTTACAAGGTAATCAGTAAACAGGGTATTTAAGAAAAGTGTACAGTAATTACCAAAGCTTGCTATGTGGGGCATATTACTTAACTAGGTAATGAAATAGCTGAACACTAGTTTCTCTTTAAATGTCATTCATCTGCAGATAGGAAGATACTCTTCAGCTTTTAATTAAATCATAGAATATCTCAGCTGTATTGTGCATTAAGTAGAAAGTTCTTTCACTTTTATAGTGGGATGAACTGAGACGTACTTCCCTGGCACCAAATCTAGAAATAAAGGTTATGAAATCTTCAATAGAATTTTCCACATCCCTTTAACATCTGCCTTACATGTAAAATGAGATAATTTTTATAAACATAAAAATTTACTTATAGTTGACTTCAGAGCTGAGACAGAAGAACCCAGTATCCAGAAACTAGTATTTGTTGAGTGCCTACTATGTGCTAGGTATTGTGCAAAGCACTTTGTATGTTTCACCTCATTAGAACCACCTGTCTTTTATAGGTGATAAAAACCAAGGTTTGGAGGGCTGATATTGCAAGGTCACACAGCTTTTGAGTGGGAGAGTTGGAATTTGAAATCAAGCCAATAAGACACCAAGGTCCATGTTCTGACTGCCACAGCATGAGCTCAGAAGCTGGTAGTTAAAAGGGATGAAAGCCAAAGTTTTCATCTAATTGTTGGGTTCCATGATGCCAATTTTTGTAGCTCTACTCATAAATGGCACAAAAATAGTATCTGGTGAACCAAGACTCAGGGGAACCAAATTCTGCTGAATAGTTCTGCCATCTGCTGTATTTCGCAAAGCAAAACCTGTAGGAACTATATCATTTGCTGCAGACATTATTCCTTCCCTTGAGGGTGGCAGGCAGTAGAGTTTAGGACATAACCAGAGTCCATAGAGTACAGATTTTGAACCCGAATTGCCTGGGTTCAAATACAGACTCAACTATTTTTCATCCATGGATATAGGCAACTAATTTACCTTCTCTAAAGCCCAAGGACCATGATGTGCAAAAAGGTTTCAAACATTTTATGTAACTACTCATCTGAATTTTGTTTAATATATTACATACTTGGACCACAGCACATAAGACAGATGTTGATGTTGTCTTCATACTTCCTTAGTTTCAAATGCCAAGATGGATTCATTCATCCATTACATGATTATTTGTGGAGTACAAGCTATGTGCCAGGCACTGTGCTAAACCCTGCCTATAATAGTGAACAAACAGATACAGTCTTGCCTTCATGAAGTTTGTAATCTACCTGGTGAGAAAAATACACTGGTTAAAAATGCACTTGGCTATAACTATTTTTTTAAAAGTCCCACACTGTCTTAAGCTTTAAGTACATGTGTGACTTACAAAAAAAGAGGTCCATAATAAACAAACCTAGATTTGGCTTAGTAGCTCAGTGATAGCATGAGAGTCCTAGGATCATCCTGTCCTCTGTTATTCTCAGTGTGAAAATGAGGTCCCACCTCATGGTCACAAGATAGCTGCCAGGACTCCAAGCAATACATCTCCACATGCTGACACTACTCCAAAAGGAAGGGATCATTCTTTAATGATAGAGGAAAATGTTTGTCAGAAACTCCTATTAGATTTCTGAGATGTCATTGGCAAGAACCAAGCCACTGAGTCACATACCCATTCCTAAACCAATTCCAGACAAAATAAAATGGAATTTCCATAGATAAATAGTCCAACATCACTTCCCTCATCTAGTTCCCTGGAGAATTCTCTACCTTCTTGTCCACCTTTCTATGCTCCTCTTCCTAATTCTGGAAAGCTAAAGTGGATGTTCAGGTAGAAGAATATTCTTTCTGCCACCATCAAGCCTCAGTGTTGGGTGATCTCAAGCCACAGGGGCCATGATTGTTTTTAGAAGGTCTCCCAACAGGACTCTTGGAAGAGACACAGCATAAAGTGTTCTCTATGTCAGCACTGATGGAGTTCAGAGTGAGGTGTGAAACCTACCACCGGCTCAGTTTAGTGGAGTGCAGCTAGCAGAGTGTTCACATCTTGCTGGGTGCTTCTCAGAGTCAGCTAAGACTTAACCCAATGGATTTCAATCCTTTGTGCACATTGGGATTCATTGCCAATGCCCCCATCCACACCAATTAAATCAAAAGTCCTCAGAGTGGGGCCTGGACCTCAGCATTGTGTTAAAGCTCTCCCCAGATTGCTTGAGAACCAGGTTGCAGACCCAAGAGCTGCACCCTGTGATAAAGGTGCAGCTCATGCATAAAGGCTTATGGATTATTAGCTTCTGCTCTCCAAGTCCCACCTTAGGATCTCAGCATGACCACAGACCAATCCAATTAACCTCTCTAGACTCAGTTTTCCCATCAGTAAAAAGGGGATAATAATAAATAATAACTCCCTTGATGGATTAAATGAAATAATGAATGCAAAGGCCTTGGCTCATGATGAAAGCTATTATTAATTGTTCATTTATTATCATCTTCTTACTCTCCCCTCCTCATGGGGATCATCTGCCTGGTAAGACTAGCCCTGACTCCCAAATGGTTCAGTGAGAGTTCCCAGGTTCTATGTGTGTGAATGTGTGTATAAGTGTCTCTTATTTCTGTCTGTCTCCCTGACACTCCTCTACGAAAATATCACCAAGTTTTGTCACAAGGAGAGGCTTTGATAACATGAAGGATACTTACGACTCAACGTAGCTGCTGGGATACATGGCAGAAGTAGGAATGCCTTTCCCCCTCTGTTTGAAACACTTTCTGGAATATGATCATGTTGTCTTAAAAGTAAAAAGTGAAGAAAATGGCAGCTCAGTTATTTTTAGGCACAATTACTGTCTTCAGAGACTCTGAATGGCTTTGTCACCTCCGAGCAGAACTAAGAGAAGCCAGCCCTCTTCCAGAGTGTGTGTGGTAGCTGAAGCTGGCAGTCCTTGCCAACAAGGTTTCTATACATATGTGCAGAATGGCATGATTGGGGAAGGATGCCGTCATTACAAGCCTGGTGAGAAAACTTTCCAGAAAGAAAAACAATATTAGAAAATAAAAAGAGGAGAGGCAAGTTTAACAGACAAGCTTTCTACACTTCCCACTGCCTCTAAATGTCACCTCTCTGAAGACTCAATTTGGTGAAAAAACACCATTTGAGATTGTGATGCTGGAGCCCCTACAATCTCACAGCAGGAAGATTGCATCCTGGAGGGTTTCACAGGGAGGTGACAGGCAAGGAGAACATCAGCCTTGGAGACAGACAGATTGTGGGTTCAAATCACAGCTCCACCATGGTCTGGGCCAACCAGTTTAACCTCTCCAGACTTAGTTTCCTCATCTGTAAAATGGGGATAAACATAAATCATATGTACCTTGCTGGATTAAATGAGATGATTAATATAAAGGTCTTGCTTAATATTAATTGTTCATTTGCTCATTTATTCAACAAATAATTATTCAAGGATTTCTCTTAACTTAGTATTCTTCCGGATGGTAGGGCCTACCTCCACAAACAAAACACATTTGGGGGATGTGAAGGATTTAGTTGGCACGGCCAGAAGAGACTTCACTGAGAAGGTGAGGGAGTGGGCATGCAGATATCTGGGAACGAACATGGCAGGCAGGGGGATCAATCATCAAAATTGCTGAAAAGGAAACAGGCCAGAGGTGTGAGGAACAGCCAGGAGGCTGGGATGTCCAGAGCAGAGTTAAAAGGAGACAGTAAGAGACACGATCAGAGAGACCAAAGGAGACGGGGCTGCATGAGACCAGCTGGACCATTGCAAGACTTTGGGTTTTACTCTGAGTTGGGAACCATTGGAAGAGTTTGAGCACAGAAGCAGCAGGGTCTGTTTCCACATTTATGCAATCCCTCCAGCAGCTTGGGAGAAGAGCCTGGAGGGAGAGTTAAGACTGGAGCAGGGAGGAGAACGTGAGGGCCTCAACCACCTTCTAGATGGAATAGTATAGGGAGCGGCAGTGGAAATGGTAAGAAAGGGCTGCACTCTGGGTATATTTTGAAGACACAGCTGATGGAATTTGCTGACAGACAAAATGTGGGGTATAAGAGAAAGAGAGATGTCAAAGATGACCCCAAGATTTGAGACCTGTTTTGGGGTTTTGTAGAAAAGTATTATTCGAAAAGGACGTAACTTCAAAATAGAGGACAGTCCTTTCCAAGAGGAAGATTGTAGCCTTATGCTGGTATCCATACATTTATCTACCTGCCTATATATCTATCTGTCTGCCTGTCTGTCTGTCTGCCTGTCCATTTATCTATCTGTCTATCCATCTATCCATCCAACCATCTATATATTCATCTATCCATCCATCTATCCATCCATTTATCCATCCATCCATCAGTCCATCCATCTATCCATCCATCATTTCTCTCTCTATCCATCCATGATCTATCTGTCTACCCATCTATCATCCATCCATCCATCCATCTATCCATCCATCTAACTATCTGTCTATCTTTCCATCTGTCTGTCTTACTCTATATCTATTCATCCATCCATTCATTCACCTATCTATCCATATAACAGCTCCTTTTTTAGTATAATCATAAACTTCTTGAAAAACAACATTTATAAACTAATCTTTAATAATCTAGCATTAATCAACAGAGCAACCTGTCTCCTAACCTAACACTGCTTTTGCCTAAGCAGTATGTTCTGGGTGGGAAAATTGGATAATTTCCTTCAGATTGGTTTCTGCTCTGAGTGTGAATTCCCAAAATTCCACATGGAGAATTGAGTTCTCTTCTATTCCAGCAACACAAGAGAAATCCTAATGAAATGGCTTTGAGTGAAAGAAAGGGCCCCTGAGAAAGCAGCAGAGTGCCAACACTGCCAACATCTAGTGATGTGATCCTTAGATGATCCTTGGATAAGTTGTCAGCTTCAAGCCTCAGTCTCTCATTGGCAAGGAGGAGCCAGTAATGTAAATCCCTCATCCTCCTGGAAAGATGGCCAGCCCCCAAGATGGTCTTATTGATTTTCTTCTCCTGATGGTTCCACTGTTGTGTAGCCCCTTCCCACATTTAACAGGCTGACTTGTGTAACCAACAGGATATTGCAGAAGTGATCATGACTTCTGGTGTGTGGGCATAAAAGACATTGCAGCTTCTGCCTTTCTGTCTCTTGGGGAAATCAGACACCATGTATTGAGGACACAAGCAGGCCTCTGGGAAGGTCCATGTGATGAGGAACTTCCAGCCACCATCAGGCACCAACTTGCCAGCCATGTGAGGGCACCATTGTATAAGTGGCTCCTCCAGCCCCAGTTGAGCCTTCAGATGACAGCAACCCCTAACAACTTGACTACAGCCTCATGAAAGACCTTCAGGCAGAAGCAGCCAACTGGGTAACTTCCAAATTCCTGACAACAGAAACAGCAAGAGAACAAGGGTTTATTAATATTGGAGGCTCCAAGTTTGGGGGTAATTTGTTATGCAGAGATAGAATTAATGTAGTTCCCTAATAATAAAGAATGAAGGCACACTTTTTAGCCTGATGCAAAAGCCTCACCCTGACTCTCACACTGTCTTATCTTCCACCCATCATCCTCCCAGATAAGACATGTATACCCTGGTCCTGACCCAACAGACCTCCCAAAATCTTCTAAACACAGACAGCATGCTCTTTCTCACCTCTATACCTTTCTAAATGCTATTCTTCCTCTCTCTGCAATGCTCTTCCACCAATCCTTTCTAGTAAACTCTGCCTCTTCCTTTACAACCCAGGTCAAGTGACACCTCCCCACGAAGCCTTCCCCAGGAGACATATACCTCTCTGCATTCCCATAGCACTCTGCAAACACCTTAGCACCAAATATTGGAGTGAATTGTGCATTGTTATTTCTGCACATGACAAGAGTCATGTCTTAAGCATCTTAGCATTTCTGCTAGCACATAGTAGGCTCTCAGAAAACATATGAAGGCTGAAGATAGTCAGTTATCATTTTCTCAGCTCCTGTTATATGCCAGAACAGATTATCCTCACTCCACCAACCTACTGAGGAAAGAACTTTGCAGATGAGAAAACTGAGGCTCAGAGATGCTGGACTTTGCCCAAGAACTCAGAGCTGCCTAGTGACGCATCCAGGATTAAAACCCAGAGAAAAACAAAATGAATTTTCTCAAAGTGCTTTTAGAGCTTTTCTCTGGTTTATCCCTCACCACCACTTTATGGGTAGCTGGCTATCAAATGAGAGAAATGTGTGCACAAAGCATTTGCAATAATAAATCCAGGCAAATGCAACAGGTAACCGTTACCCTTAACAACCCCAGCCTCCTTCCTACAGACCCGGAAGCCTGGGTCCAAATTTCCCAGGCCTTTTTCTTTTTAAATGTCTTCAAGCACTGCCAGGTTCTATGCTTGACCCTTACAACAAGGTGCTCTGACTTTTCAGCAGCCACCCCTCCCTACTCCCACACCACTTGCAGACAGGCAAAGGGAGCCAGAGGGAGGCCTCTCTCAGGATGGGTGCTGTTTGTCTAACACTTTAATTTATTGTCCTGCTACTGTGGCTTCATTTGGTATTCAGTGTGATTGCATCCATCCTAATGAATTTATCTGGTAATAATGTGGATGTCACACGCACTTATGCTCTGCGTTGCGCAACATTTCGCCAGCATTGCCGCAATGTGGCTAGCCCAGGAACTCTGCCGATTTTAAAATTTTCTTTTTTCTTTACTTTTCTTTCTTGCTGTCACCCAGGCTGGAGTACAGTGGCATGATCTCCGCTCACTGCAACCTCCACCTCCCAGGCTCAAGTGATCCTCCCATCTCAGCCTCCCAAGTATCTGGGACTACAGGCACCTACCACCATTCTCAGCTAAATTGTTGTATTTTTGGTAGAGACGAGCCTTCGCCATGTTGCCCAGGCTTCTGCCAACTTTAAAAGAAGGTTTTCCTTTCCCCACGCCCACCTTTTTCAGATGGCTCAGGTATTTCTGCTGAACGGCACCTCTTTTGCCTCTCTGACCCATAACCATTGTTATTTTTGTCTTTGAACAAGGTCTCAATACCCACCTGTTGGTTCACAAAGAAGGTTCTTTTGATGCCTCCTTCTGAAACAGTGCCTTTTGGTAGAACTATTGGTGGTGATGATGTTCTATAGATGCAAGATGCAAGTTGATAGCCACGTACAGTTATAGAGCACTGAAAATATGGCTAATGCAACTAAGGAACTAACTTTTACAACATATTTCATTCTCATTAGTTTGAATTTTAATAGCCACATGGCTATCATAGTGGACAGCATAGTTTTAAAAACTAGAACTAGACTAGATCAGAGCTTCTCAAACTTAATGTGTATGTTCATTCCTAGGGGATCTTGTTAAAATGCAGGTTCCAACTCAGGAGGTGGAGTGGAGTCTGGGATTCTACATTTCTAACAAGCTCCTGAGTGATGCTGCTGGTCCTTGGACCACCCTTTGAGAAGCAAATGATCAGGGTGGTAGTTACATTATCATTTGCGAAATGCATTAAATTGAACACAGAAGATTCAGGGACGTTCCAATTTTATGTAGTACCCCAGTCTCTTGGAGGTTGCAGTATAATCTTTGAATCCTAACTTTAGTGGTTCTCACCATTGGTTGCACATAGACTGGAGAGAAAATGTCAGTGTTAATATGTCCCAGACTTTTTTTTATTGTAAGCTCACAAATTATAGTTGTATATATTTATGCTAGTGCCAAGTGAGTTATGATTTCTGAATACAATGTGGAATAATTAAATCAAGCTAATTAACATATCTATCACTTCGAATATTTATTATTTTCTGCAGTGAGGACATTTGTAATTTATTTTTTTTAACAATTTTAACATGCACAATACACTATTATTAACTATATTCACTATGCTGTGCAATAGATCTCAAAAAAAGAAAACCCACAAACTTATTCCTGCTTTCTAGACAAGGCTTTTTCCAGAGGATGGAGAGTAAGGGGAATGGAAAGATGACATTCCGAACATTGCAGGTGGTGTACTTCTACTAAAACATTATTTGTTGGTTCTTTGAAATGCAAATTTAACTGGGCTTGTTGTTGTTGCAATTTTGTTAACTTGATCAACCTTAGTTGCACATTAACAGTACCTGAGAAATTTCTTTTTTACTGTCAATGCCCAAGCCTCATTCTATCTCAAAGATCCTAATTGCCCTGGGCGTACGCATGTTGCATGTTTTGAGAGCTCTCCAAGTGACTGTAATTTGCAGCAAGGGCCGTGACGTGCCAGGCTGTGTCCTCAAACTCCAGCAAGCATTAGACACCCTAGAGGGCTTGTTAAAATACGGATTGTAGGACCACACCCCAAGAGTTTCTGAATCAGTTGAATTTCTAACAAGTTCCCAGGTGGTGTTAATGCTGACAGTCCAGGCACCACTCTCTGAGAACATTTGGGTTCCTAGTCAGTAAGTCTTGAGCATGAAAAATTGCATTTTTAAGAAATTCCCAGGTGATGTTGATGCTGGTGGTCCAGGCACCCCATTTGGAGAATCCCTGGGTTACTTTATGCTGACCCAGAGTTGAAATTAACCCAAACTAGAAGCAAGCCACTGTCTAAGGCCTGATGGAGTTAGTGGTACAAAAGCAAAAATCCAACGAAATCTGAACTGCCTGCAAGTCAAGGGTGCATTTCCCCCAAGGCGCTCACTCTGTTTCCTCTTTCTTGGTGATGAGGGATGATGGGAAGCTTTTTTAGCATCAGTTGGGCCTGGTGCCACCACTTACTAAATGGTGGATCTTGAGAAATGTGCACCCATCTCAGAGCCTCGTTTGTAAAATGAGCACCCACTACTCTCACTTCATGAGGAGGTAAAATGAAACAGGTATGCAATGGGATCAAGTGGGCATTCAATGTCTGCTGTCACCAGGAGGAAAGCGCAATACTTGGGCAACTCTAGCAAAAATACAGTGGACCAGTACCATCCATCCTCATAAATCTACAACTGAAGGAAACAAGCTTGGCTAGACCTGAATTTCAATCCAGGCCAATAATGTGCCACCCCAGCAGCTATAAGCATCATCTGGGAAGACTTTTTCAAGGACCAATGCCGGGCCCCACACGCAAGAATGCAGTGCCAATTGTTCTGAGGCAGGGCACAGGCATCAGTGGTTTTGAAGCTTCTCAGCTGTTTCTTGTGGGCAGAAAAAGCTGAAAACTGTGTGGGACTGGCTTTAATCCCAGGCTTCTGGCAAACTGTGTGACCTCTCTGTGTCTTGGTTTTATCCCTGTTTCCATGGCATAGGGACAAACCTCTCTTTCACCAGACGATGAGAGAAAATGTGCTGAGAGATCAGGAGGCTTGGAGATCATCCAGTCTAGCCTCCCTTATTTCACAGGCGGTGAAGCTGAGACTCAGAGAGAATGAGTAATTGGTCCAAGGTCACTTGGCTAGGTGTGTAACTCATGCTCCACAACCTGACCCAGCTGTGGTTCAAAATCTATTTACTTTTATTGAACAAACACTTCTCAGTTTGTGTTCCAGAAATGTATGTTCCAGACACTGTTTTGTTTTAAATGCTTTACAAATAGATCACCTAATCTGCACAATACTTCTAAGTGGTAGGTGATGTTGGTGTTCGTATTCGCATTTCACAGACTAAGCAACTGAGGCCTGGAAATATTAAGCAACTTCCCTGAGGTCATGGTGTATGGGAAGCACTGTGGTAACTCAATCAGTAGAGCATTAGGGAAAGGGCTATTTTATCACCCAAATTTACGACAACACATACGTTCTATTCCTTGTTGCCAAAAAAAAACAGAGATTTTAGAAGATAAGAATACTGTATCGCTTTCCCTTTCTCCATCAATAAAACTAACCATAAAGTGACTGAAAGAAGCCCCTTAACTTTTATAATGAAATAGATGCCACGTCTCAGTATACCTGCCTTCTCAATTCACAGGCACTAAATGCTTTTTTAAGAAAAACCATAAACACTTGTTTGTGTCAAGAAGGCTTTACCAGTTAAGAAAATGAGGAATGCATCAGCAGTGGCTGCTCCATCGGGCATTGTGATTAGGCAAAGCTTAGACCCCTGTCAAAATCTGCCCCGACATTCTTTCTTCATCAGCCTCAGATTCTAGAAACCAGAAGGTCTTGTTGGCAAGTCTTAGTTCCCCAAACTGTGGTTCCTGCTGAATAGAGGAGAAGAGACCTTGGTCTGAAGCTTTGTATCTTTTCTGAGACCCTCACCTGCTACTTGGAATTGAGAACTTTGATCCAGGGCACCATAATTCCCACTAGGAACTCATCTTTGTAAAACTCAAATCTGTTCACATCTGCACTTAAAATTCCTCAATGTCTCCCTCTTACTTTCATGACAATGGCAGATCCCTCAATGGAATCTGATCACAGTCATGACTTTCTCCACCTCCCCCTCAACCCGTTTCCCAGGCTCATCCTGCAACTGCCTAGACAGAGCCAATTTATCAAGACAGGGGAATTACAATAGAGAAAGAGTAATTCACACAAAGCCAGCTGTTTGAAATGCTGGAGTTTAATTATTATTAATCAAATCAGCCTCCTGAAGCATTTGGGGATCATAGTTTTTAAAGATAATTTGGTGGGTAGGAGCTCTAGAAGTGAGAAGTACTGATTGGTCAGATTGGAGATGGAATCATAGAGGGTTAAAGTGAGGTTTTCTTTCTGTTTCCTGTTCCTGGGTGGGATGGCAGAACTAGTTGAGCCAGATTACTGGCCTGCATGGTATCAGCTGATCCATGGAGTGCAATGTCTGCAAAATATCTCAAGCACAGAGCTTAGGTTTTACTATAGTGATGTTATCTCCAGGAGCAATTTGGGGAGGTTCAGACTCTTGCAGCCAGAGGCTGCCTGTCCCCTAAACTGTAATTTCTAATCTTGCAGCTAATTTGTTAGTCCTGGAAAGGCAGACTGGCCCCCGAACAAGAAGAGGGTCTTTTTGGGAAAGCATTATTATCAATTTTGTTTCAGAGTCAAGCCATGAACTGAATTCCTTCCCGAAGTTAGTTCAAGCTATGCCCAGGAATAAACACTGTATTCAGTGGAAGGCTGATCAAAGACTCAAAAGAATACAACCTTTTGTCTGTTATCTATGACCTGGAAGGCCCCTCCTCACCTTGAGTTGTTCCACCTTGGACTGAACCAAGGTACATCTGACACCTATTGATTTATGTCTCATCTCTCCCTAAAATGTATAAAACCAAGCTGTGCCCGACCACCCTGGGCACATGTCATCAGGACCTCCCTGGCTGTGTCCCAGGCATGTCCTTAGCCTTGGCAAAATAAACCTTTTTAAATTGACTGACACCTGTTTCAGATATGGGTTCTCAGTCTTAGGCATGTGTCTTTAAACTTACTGGGACTCAGTGTCTCCATCTGTAAAATAGAAATAATAATCAAAATAATATATTCCTCCAGTAGTAGTTGTGAGAATTCAATGAGAAAATATGTGGGAACTGAATAGCACGTACCATGCACTCAGAAAAAGGGAGTTGCTGTTATTGTTATGAGAATGATGACAACATTCACAGGTAGCCTCTGACGTTCACACCTTCAAGTTGTGAACAAGCTGTGCTTTCACACACTGAGGGCTGATACCCCTAAATCCAATGCATATGCCGAACTTTAATTTTTTCACCAGTTACCATTTTACTGTAGCTCTATTTGCTCAGTGAGGAAGTTCTAGCACCTTCACTGTCTCTATTGATAAGATTTATTTCGCTATTTCATTACCTTCCATTCTTACTATTCTATAAAAAGTAACTGAAAACAGAAAAGTAAAAAGCACTACTGTTAATAATAAGGAATCAAATCTCAGCCGAGACCGAATTGAGTAAGCACACCACAAATGGCCAACCTTTAACTTCATCGAATTTAGACCAGTTAATTGTGCCTTCAATTGTAAAAGGAAAAGGACAAAATGAGAGCATAGATTGATGCTGGAAATACTGCTTCCGAGTGTGTCTAATGGATAAACTGCAAGAAACATTATGCTAAGTGAAAGAAACCGGGCACAAAAACCCACATATGGCATGATTTCATTACATAAAATGTGCAAAAAAGGAAAATCCATGGAGACAGAAAATAGAATAGTAGTTGCCTCAGGCTGGGGTGAGGAGAGAGAGTGACTTCAGATGGGAATGAGACTTCTTTCTGGGGAGGTAGAAATTACCTAAAATAAGATTGCGGCGATGGCTGCACAACTCTGTAAATATATTAATAGTCACTGAATTCTACACTTGAAATGGGTGCAGTCTGTGGTATGTGAATGATTCTTCAATAAAAGTTAAAAAAAAAAACAAGGGGGGACAAAAAAGCAAGGAGTAACTAAAATCTTAGCATATTTGTAATTCTTTAAGGAGTAACCTACACACACCTGCACACATGCATGTATGCACACACACACAGTCTGATAACATGTAAGTCCACAGTTTGAATTTCCACATAATTACTATTTGCAGGTGTTGTATAGAGAAGTGTTTAGATTATGTTGCGCTGTAGATTTCTGGAGGGCAAGAATCTCCTTCTTCATCTCTATGCCCCTAGTCCATTGCCAGAACTTAGTAAATTTTGCTTAACTGAAGATAAATAAACTCTTTTCCTATTGAGAATTGCTGACAGAGAGGCTTCTGCAAATCAAAGAATTGATCCTCACCTCTGTGGTACTGCTGGTACAATAGGTGGTGTGCCCAAATGTGGCTCTCTCAGCCCATTTCAGTTGGTTTCCTAAAAATAAAAATAAAATAAAAAAGCCTGTAGCAAGCAAATGAATTTTCAACGGCTCTCTTCAATCTGGCCTTTGCAACTTACTGAGCTGTTTCATGTCCTGCCAAATGCAGTCACCTAATGGTCAAAGACACTAGCCTCTAGGTCTTTCCATAAATGGTGAGTTTGCCAACACGGGTTCCTGAAGCCACCATTGAGTGTCTACATGTTTATTTTCCACAGCTCCTGTAACTACCATGGACGTTTGGGGGCCTATAAAGTGCTAGGTTTGTCTTACAGGAGCACACAAGCTCCTCCTTACCAAGCCAAGCACCACCAACCTTCCTAATGACCCTAGCAAAAGCATCCACAACCATTCAGTCTCCATTAAATGGTGACTGATGAGGAAGGAACCCGGCTTAATTCTCTGCACTGTGCATCACGAATTACAATCAGAACATGCCACAAAGTGGCATGTTTGCATGCTGACGGGGGCTTTTGGGCATGATTCTGCAGGAATCTTTAAAAGATTTACTTGGAGGAAAACAGATTGGTATCAAGGAGCGGGCAGAATTTATACAAAGGATTTACAGGCTTGAGCTCAATGTGAGGAATAGGCCTTTAAACAAACAGATCTGCTCAGAGACAGAAGAATGCAAAGCAAGGACCCAAAGATAGCGTGTTCTAGAGGTAGTAACTGCACACCTCACCACCCAGGTGAGTGGGGCAGGTCAGAGCACAGGACTGAGTCCCAGTAATCTCCTCCTTAGGACAGAAGCAGCGTCACAGCCATTGCAGACAACCATTGTACGCATGCTTGTGCATCTCTTCATTCCTTTGTTCAAAGTGGGGCAATGTGTTTAGCAACAAACGTCTACTCCTCTCTGAGGATCAGTAGGGGATTAAGAGCGCGGAGATTTATAAATGTCATAGCTGGCTATGCCTGGCAGTGAAGAGCCTGGAGCTGCGAAGTTGAGTCCACAGACACAGAGGGAGTCTATCCCACACACGTGTGCAGGCAAGGACTCCCAGGAAAGATATTGGACTCAAACTCAGAGTCTCTCCAGATGGAAAATTTTGCAATTAAGTAGCTTATTTGAAGTAAATAAAGATAATAAAAGCTAACATTGATTATGTTCCTCAGCCCTGAGCACCTGCTAAGCATTATATGGTTTATATCATGCATTCAACAAATATCTTTAAAAGGCTTACTGTGTGCCAGGCACTGCCTAGGGATACAGCAGCGAACCAAGCACGTAGATATCCTTGCCTTCCTGAAGCTTACTTTCTACTGGTGTATTTCAGGGAAGGAGGAAAAGAGGCGAAGGGAACAGAGAAATAAATTACATAACTGTGCTTTAGTATTTAAAAAACAGTGTATAAGCATGTAAAATATGTCCGGTTGCTACAAACACTCAGAGAAAATAAATCAAGAGATAGGCATGGACAGTCAGGACTGGTTAATTAAATAGGGTTGTCCAGAAAAGCCTCATTATACAGTATTCCAGCAAAGATCTGTGGTGGGGGCAGATATCTTAAGCAAAAGGTTCCAGGCAGAGGGATTATATATTTGCAGAGTTGTATAACTATAACCACAGTCAATTTTAGAACATTTTCATCACTCCAAAAGGAAACCTCATACCCCTTAGCACTCCTCATTTCTCCCCATCTCTCCCTCCACCACCTCTGACAACCACTACTCTGTTCTCTGTCTTTATGGGTGACTTTTGTATTGAAAGGATGACTCTGATTGATGCAGAGAAGAGATTACAGAGGTTCGAGGTACAAGAAGGGGATCACTTTCAAGGCTGTTGTTATGAATTAGACAATCCTCACTGAAGTTCTATGAGAAGGGTGCCATTATTATGCCCACTTTACAGATGAGGAAACTGAGGCTCTGGAATGTTGACTTGCCTAAAGTCTCATGGCTAGAGAAGGGAAATGCCAGGAATTGAGGCCCAGTCTGTCAGCCTTGTGCAGCCAACCGTGACTCGTCCTGCCTTGAGCCTTGGATTTGTGTTCCTGGTTCCCCCCTCCCTCCCTAACAGGATTATACATTTCCTTCCTTGGTCATATTGTTCTCCCCTAGTAAAGCGGGTGGAGGATTTTTCCTGCCTACTGAAGTTGAGTTTGAACCTGCAACTGGCTTTGGCCTATAGGATGTTAGGCTTTACAAGTGTTCACGTGGGTGGCATGCCTTCTTACACTTCTGCTAGCACCATGAAATTAAAATCCCAGGTAGCACTGGCCCCAAAAGAAGGTGACATGTACAGAAGACTTGGATCCAACTGGTCCTGGAGGCAGGTCCAGCTAAGTGCAGCCTATACCTGCCAAACTCCAACCCACCTACAGACTCATGAATGAGAAAAATAACATGTACGGTATTAAGCCACCAAAATTTGGGCATGGTTGTTACACATTGTTATTTTAGTAGACACTGACTAATCTACAAACAAACTATAAACAAACCTCAAATCTTTGCAGCCTCTTTTGGATAATAAAACAGCAAGCTAACTAGTGGTATTTTGGTTTCCAAAGCTTTTTTTGGGTCCACATTCTCGCTGAGCCCTCACAGCAAACCTATAAACTGAATGCATTCATTCTCCTTTTTTTTTTTTTTTTTTTTTTTTTTTTTTTTTTTTTT
>NW_022437039.1:6423448-6478499 GCF_009761245.1 Sapajus apella | reverse complement strand
CCTGGGTAGCTGGGATTACAGGCACGCGCCACCATGCCCAGCTAATTTTTTGTATTTTTAGTAGAGACGGGGTTTCACCATGTTGACCAGGATGGTCTCGATCTCTTGACCTCGTGATCCACCCGCCTCAGCCTCCCAAAGTGCTGGGATTACAGGCGTGAGCCACCGCGCCCGGCCTCATTCTCCTTTTTATAGAGTGGAATGCTGAGGTTCAGAGATACAGAGCCTCTCGCTTTGATTTGTAAAGGTCAAGTGCACAATCCATGTCTCTGCAAATCTTCCGACCTCAAGTCCAGCTCTCTGCTGTCTTTCAACCTCCTTCCGCTTTCCTGAAGTGTTCATTATTATTATTTTATAACTGATTAACAAACACACCAAAAAGAATCTAGCAGAAATGTCTGATGGCTCAGAATTAAAACAGCTCTCACTAAACTTGATCATTCAGTGCTAGACCTGTCCCTCCCAACCCCCGCTGCTCCATGAGGGCTTTTCAGCACAGCCTTCATCAAGCTGCATTTTAATTGCCTTGTTTCCACATCCATCTCCCCCACTGGACTAAGAGCTTTCAAAAAAAAAAAGAGCAAGCCACTTTTCTTCTCCAATAACCAGCGCTTTTCACCCAGTCCCAGAACAAGTATGATTTTTCAGTAGATTCATTCAAAGGTAGCAGTTCGTTTTCCAATATTCAGTTCAACTCAATATGCACTTGATTAAGCACCAGTTGCAAAATGGAGACACTGATACCACAAAGAGGAGTGTGTTTAAGCATGCCATTTGATCCTGCAGTTTTTTTCTGACTGATCTTGCATCAGAGGCATTTTACCCTACCGTGCATTGGCTTAGCCATCAATATGCCAGCAGACTGTGTATGTATATGTGCGTGCATATGTATATGAGTGTGTGTATGTGTATGTGTTTCTATCTGAATCTTTACATGTGTATATGCTGGTGTATGTGCATATATGTGTCTGTGTGCATACATTTGCACATGTACATGTATATGTGGCTGTGTGTGTACGTATGTACTTTTGTGTGCATATGTATTTCTGTGTGCATGCTATGTGTGCATATTTATGGGTGTTCATATATGTGTGTATATGTGTGGCTGTGTGCATGTGTGTACATATGCATAAGTGTTCATGTGCATAAGTGTGTTCATGTGCATGTCTATGTATGCATACATATGTGTGTGTTTATCTGTATAACTGCATGTATATGCACATGCATGGGTATGTCTGTACATTCATTTATGTCTGAATGCATATATGTTTGTTTATATGTGTAACTTTGCACATATACTCATACGCATGGGGATGTCTGTGTGTCCATGGGCGTGTCTATGAGCATACATTTGTGACTGTGTATATGTGTAACTCTGCCTGTATATGCATATGTATGGGTATGTCTGTGTGTTCATGTGCATGTCTGTGTGTATATATGTTTGTTTATATGTGTAGCTCTTCATGTATACACATATGCATGGTATGTCTGCATGTTCATGTGCATGTCTATGTGTGCATATATGTGTGTTGTATATATGTGTAACTGTATTCATACACATATGCATGGTTATGTCTGTGTTCATGTGCATGTCTGTATGTGCATATAAGTGTGTGGTTTTTCTTTTATTTGTAGTCGACACATAATTATACATATTTATGGGATAAAAAGTGATTTTTGAATACATTTATACAACATGCAATGATCGAATCAGAGTAATTAGCATATCCATCACCTTGAACGTTTATCATTTATCTGGGTTGTGAACATTCAAGATCCTCTCTTCTAGCTTTTTGAAAATATACACTAAATTATTGTTAATCATATTCATCCTACAGTGATACAGAACAGTAGAAATTATTTCTCCCATTCAGCTGTAACTTTGTATCTGCCAACCAGCCTCTCCCTATCTTCTCTTCCCCTACCCTTCCCAGCCTCTAATAACCACAATTCTACTCTCTACTTGTGTGAGCACAAATATATTAACTCCTGCATATGAATGTGAACACATACATGGTGTTTGCACCTACAGGTGTGTCTGTGACAATGTTAGTGCATGTGCATATATATTTCTGTGTATGTGCATGTGTGTGCATGCATACATGTTTGTGTGTGTGGCCATGTGCATGTGTGTGCATACATGTGCAATGTGTATCTGCATGTGCAAGTCTGTGCATATGGGCACATACACATGTGTGCTTACTGTCTCCATCTTCTCTCTTCTCCTCCACTTTCCCTCCTGTTTCCATCAATGTCCTTCCCTTAAAATTTCTCACAGTCTTCTTATCAGACAAATAGACAAACCATCAGTCTTTGATTAAATCATTAGTGAATATCATTCCTTCCACCTACAAATATTTATGGAGCACTTTTGTTTGTTTTTTTAGAGTCTCACTCTGTTGCCCAGGCTGGAGTGTAGTGGGGCAACCTTGGCTCACCGCAACCTCTGCCTCCTGGGTTCAAGTGATTCTCCTGCCTCAGCCTCCCGAGTAGCTGAGACTACAGGTGCCCACCACCATGCCTGGCTAATTTTTTGTATTTTTAGTAGAGACAGGGTTTCACCATGTTGGCCAGGGTGGTCTCAAACTCCTGACCTCAAGTGATCCACCCACCTCAGCCTCCCAAAGTGCAGGGATTACAGGTGTGAGCCACTGCCCCCAGCCTTATGGAGCACTGTCTATGTGCGATGCACTAAGTCTCAAGTATAAGGCAAAAACAACAACAACAACAAAAATAAGACAAATCTTGCCTTTGCAGAGCTTTCGTTCTGGTGGTTACTTCTACCACGTATTACTGGTATGGTAAAAGTGATCAGCAACTAACAAAACTAACAGGGTTAAAATGTCTAGAATGTGTAATGAGCTGAAATTGGCAAGAAAAGAGAAGAGATATTGCTAATAACAAAATTTAAATCTACAAAATTTGATTCAGATTATTTTCACTTGATAGAAAGAATGGCCACAGAAGGATCAAACACACAAACAGGCAAACCTCTTCAAATAGCAGGAGTTAGAATCAGCAAAAAGTTGGTATATAAAAAGAGATTGATGAATCAAATGCTTGTAAATTTAAACAGAAAATAATTGATCCCATGAAAATAATGATACTACAACTAGACATTCTAATGGAAATAATTTAGTTGAGCTGTATAGAAAATTAAACTCTGGATTAAAATGGCTTAATGAAATTTGCTCCGCAAAACACGTTGTTGCAGAAAATTAATGCCGCAAGAATTATCACATTGATGTTTGCATTAAAGATGTACAGGAGGTTGAAACAATTGGGTAAAAATTGAGGGAGGTATGCAATAGTCTTTATCTGTGTCATATAATGCATTGATAGGCACCACCCTAGGCTAGTCAGTGAGAATATGAGAGCTTTTTGGAGCACTAGCATCATCAGACTGGAGTGTGATGAGAAGCTGCTAGCTTAGCCTCTCTGACCCATGCTTCTTGAGCATTATTGTGTATCCAGGTTACCCAGAAATCTTGTTAAAATGCATATTTTGATGCAGCAGATCTGGGTCTCTCACAAGATTCTGCATTTCTAACAAGCTCCCAGGTGATGCAGATGCTGCTGGTCTGCAGACCACACTTTGAGATCTCTGCTGACTCTTCAGGCTGGGATGACAGCTGCTCAGGGGCTAGAGAGCTCCTCACCATTCCCAGCCCTTGGATCACTTGTCTGCTTTGCATGGTCTCTCCCTGGAAACATGGCTGGTCTGGTCTTGCATAATTCCAAAGATCTGCAATACAACTCAATCACCAGGTCCCGAGCCCTTAATGAGCCAGCCCTTGGTGTGAGTGTCAATCCTGCCATTTGCCTTGGTTTGACCCTCATTCCCCAATCAGGAAACGTTCGGGATTTACTAACATAATCCTCTTCATGATTCCACAGGAAGAGAGCAAGGCTTAATCTAAAGGAAGGAATCACCTGAAATAGAAGCAGTCTGCTCAGGGGAAACAAGTCTAGACTCTGAAAGCTACAAGTTCTCCATTCAGATGCTGACTCTTCCATGTACAGGTCTAGGAAAGGCAGTGTCCCACTGGGCCTCAGTTTTCTCATCTGTGTAATGGAAATATGAAGGTGGAATGAGAAATTTCATATAAAACACACAGCACCTAGAAGGTGTGATGTTCAGTACATGCTGGTTTCTATCTGCAGCAAAGATGAATTCAGGTCCCTGCAGAATTTGACAGTGAGTTACTTGGGAGGTTTGAGTTTTCCTGGCACCCATTGGTTTTTGGTTAATGAGCCATGGAGGTAAGATGGAGAACATGTATTCAATACAGAATTCTAGCTGGCATGGGTATCCAGAGTTTGACACAAGCAGAAACATGGAGCACAGGAACGTTTTTAAAATGGGACTCACTTCCTTCTTGCAAAAGGAAAACAATGCCGCTTCAGCAGACATTAGCAGTCAGCTCCTGTCTCCAGACTAGAAATGATCCAGGGGCCTTGGGCTTGCTACCAAATTGACCCTGGGGTCACTTTAAGAAGAGAAAAATAGCAGAACAAGTCAAGTACATTTTCCCCTTTTTCTGCTGCCAACAAATCTCAAATGAGTTTCAAAGTACTTAGAATTCAGAAGGGTGGGAGCCTTCAAGCTCTTGGCCATGGTCCTGAATCTACAATTTTGGAACATCAGTTCCCAGGGGTGGACACAGACCATAGGTGCAGAACAAAGACAGTGCTCACCTGTAACACCCTTGGTGAGAGGGTCCTCCATCACCCAGAGAAGGAAAAACCCATGGCACAAACTGGAACCCACTGGGCTCTGATGGGGATATGTGATTTTAGATAGCAGAGTGGAGTCAGAACAATGCCTTTGAAGTTATACTGACCAGGTCTCAAAATCAGCCCTGACACTTCCTGGCAGTGTGTCCTTGGCTGAGCTGAGTCATTTTACCTCTCTGAGTCTCTATTTTCACATCTGTAAAGTGGAGATAATAGCACCTACCTCATAGGGTGTTGTGAGGATTGAATGAGTTATTATGCATAAAATGCCTTGCATAGGATCTAGTCTAGAGAAGAATTGCCTTAGCCAGGACTCCCACCATGGAATGTAAACCCTGAGGCAAGAGTTTGGGGCAGGCAGTTTGCTTAGGGAAGTGACCCTAGGGGACAGAAATGCAGGATAAGAACTAGTGGAACAGAGAAGGAGAGAAATACATAATGGATATGTGCTCACTTGGTCACCACCATGAGCAGATAGGGTTCCATATCACCAGGATTTTCAGAGGTGTTGTCTGCCCCAAAGCCATAAGAAGGGATCATTGATCCTTCTTATCATAATCCTTCTCTGGAATTATGCAAGACCAGACCAGCCACGTTTCCAGTGCCCCATTGTAGGGGGCACTCCTCCACATGTTCAGACTTCCTGTACCTTAGTGTCAGGAGGATTGTCATGGGCATCCTACAAGACAGCATCGTAGAAGCCCTGAGGGTAAAGCAAGAGGAGAAGTACTACAAAGTTGCACACAAACAAAGCAGAATGCTGCAATAATGGTTGAGGCTGTTAATGAGCCAAGGAGGTAAGATGGAGAACATGCCTTCAATACAAAATTCGAAAATGTTAGTGGACCAATGGAGGTAATGCTAATGATGATGATGGAGGTGATAATGATGAAGGTGATAATGGTGTTGGTGATGATGGTGATGATGATGGAGATTATGATGATAATGGTGATGGAGGTGAGGATGATGATGATGAAGGTAATGATAATGATGGAGGTGATGATGATGAAGGTGATGATGGAGATGGAGGTGATAATGTTGATGAAGGTGGTGATGATAAAGGTGATGATGATGATGATATGTCAAAGAGATCCCCTTATCTTCTTGTATTCCCTCTTGTTCAACTGATCAGCTGGTGAGGTTAGAACTACATTAGGACTCTAAAGGCCTGTGATATAATAACTCTTCTACTTGCTTTGTTACCTAAGCCAATTCCTCTCGCTCTGTGGCTCCCTGACATACCACAGGTCACTGAAGTTGTTCCTGTGTCTCTCTCCTTCCTTCCTCTTCATCCCCTAGTCTGGGTAAATTGTCAGCCAGGACAGCCCACTGGTTTCCAGCAGCCAATTAAATCCCCATCCATGGATGCAATTTCCAGTTACTGAACTAGATCTTATAGTTTCACTTATAGACTTGATCTCACTATCTACTCACCTCCAGAAACTACCCCATTTCCAAAACATATAAAAAGGAAAAGATTAATATGTATTCAGCTATGACAATATCCTACCTCTTTGATGCATCTCGCAAAACCATATTGGCAAATAATAACAGATATGTTTCTAATCCTCTCCCTAATTTCCTGTTGATCCTTCTGCCAGCCGGGTATGCCAGGATTTTCTTTGTTCTCTGCTTCAGGGAAAGAATGTTACATAAGAAATTCAGAAAGAGGAGGAGAATCAGTTCCATGATTTTGAGTTTCAAGACAAGCTTTTGCAACTTGCTTCTGTGTAGCAGAAACAAGAGTTTGAGAGAATAGTTTTCTGCATTTCAAAATCCTAGGTTTTCAGTATCAGAAGTCAAGACCTTATAAGTCTCTGGGCATAGAAATTGTGTCATTAATAATAGATTCGGGAGAATTTATTATCAATCAGAGTGTATTTTTCTGCCTTCAAGGAGTCAGAGATTGCAAGGATTGAGTTCAGTTAGGGAGAAGAGCAAGGAAGAATATATGTTGCTATATCCCTGAGAACAGATTTTGAACCCTGCCCCATTACTCTTCCAGGTCAAATCTCAAAAGAACATGACCAAAGGAAAAAGGATATGCTTGGAGAACCGAGAGCAAAGACCCGTTTCTTTTTCTTCAGGTGAAAGTTCAAGGGGAGCAGGTCCTAAAATGACCCCCAACAATTATTATCTCCTAAAGTTCACACCCTGTGTAAACCACTCCCCTGGTATATAGGTTGATGGGTTGGAATTATTGACCTGCTTTTCATGAATAGAGTATGGCAGAAACAGTGGGATTCGTTTCCAAGATCAGATTGCAAAAAAACCATTGCTGCTGTCCTGGATCCTCTCTCTTTCTCTCTCTCTCGCTCCATCTCTCTGCCCCCTACCCCACCCCAGGAAAGCAAGCTGCCAGCTGCCCTTGGGGTGGTCATTGTGGCAAGTAATTGATGTCTCTGACCTCTGCAGCAGGGATTTCTGCAACCCCAGCTGATGTCTTGATTACAGCTTCTTGGGAGTCCCTAAGCCAGCGGCACTCAGCCAAGTTGTATGTAGATTCCTGACCTGTAGAAACTGTGGGATAATAAATATTTGAGGTTTTTTTTAAGTTGATAAGTTCAGGCAATATTTTCAGCAGCAGCAGATAACCAATGCAGAATGGAAGGTGTCCAGTACAGGCCCTGCGGTAGCCTTTGAGCCCCCATCCACCACAGATTGGCTCTGGAAATGTCCATATCATTTCTTTTGGGATGAAAGCAACATAAACATGTCAGTGGGAACCAGAAAAGTGGACAGTCTCAGCTGTCAGTGTAAGAGTATGTGAAAGAGACTAAATTAAGATATAGAAAGGAAAAAGGGACCACTTATTACGTGGTCAATTAGTGGCCTCAGATTTCTTCTTGCCAAAAATATATCATCTCCTTTAAGACCCATGACAGTTCCATGAGTTCAGTTTTACTGTCTCACCTTTTACTCTTAACTCTGCTCAGAGAGGTAAAGCACCTTCTCTCAGATAATGCCGCTAGAAAGTGGGGGAGCTGTGATTCCAACTGAGGTCACTTGGCTCTGAACTTGAGCTTGGAGCCATACTTACAAATGAAGCTCAAATCTGGTTTCCCTAGTTCTGATCCTCGGGGTTATCTGTGGATTCATTTTAGACCCATGATGTGTGGTACCAGCTTAGATCTAGCCCTGAGACTCCAATCCTAGCTCTTGTTTCCTGGCATCCTCAAATATTGTCCAGATGACTTATTCATTTGTTATCCAAATGATCCTCTTTGTTCAGAAAGAATAAATAACCAACTCCCCAGGCCCCTAGAGATAAAGCAGTTGCCTGCTTAGAATGGTAATTGTCTATGAACTTATTAACAGGGGACAAGCCAAAATTATTTGGTCTCGCCCTTTCAGTTGTTTTATCACTCCTTTATCAGAAGCTGTCTTTTCTAATTTTAGCAGCTCATTAATGGTAAGTAGTACTAGGTTGTTAAGGAATTTTAGGGCTGCTTTCACTGCAGCATGATAAAATGCCTCAGAGTAGGGCTTAGGGATTTTGAGCCCATTAGACAAGAGCCAATTCACAGCTGCATGCCTCAGTCAGTCAGGATGAGCTAGGCTTTAGTCCAGTAACAAACAGCCCTCAAATCTCTGTAGTTTAACATAAGAAAATATTATTTCTCGATTATACTACATGAACCACTGGGTCAGTAGGGCATTCTGCTCCACATAGTCACTCAGACATCCAGGCAGTAGGAGGCCCCAACAGCTTGTAGATGCACCATCTGGATATGTGATCTCCTTATCTGCTACAGCTAGGAAAGAAAGAGAGAAGCATGCTCTGTCTGTAAAGTGCTTCAGCTCAGAAGAAACACATATCATTTCAAGCCTAAATGAGTAGCATGGTCCCACCTAACTCCAAAGGATCTGGTAAACATGGCCTTCCACATGTACAGGAAGGAAAGGAGAACAGGTACTGGTGAGAGCTAGCAATGTCTACCACAGTGAGACCACTATTCCCACCAGAGATGAAACCCTCTCTCTTAAGATGGACGCTGGATATGCGCAGGGAAGCACTGCTAAAATCTAACATTACCCTTAAGGACTTTCTTTTTCTCCATCAAGGAACAAAATATCTCCAGGCCTCATGGAGCACTGGAACACCTCCTCCATTGATTCTAGGATAGAATCATGCATAGTTGTAATTGAGTCGAAGAATGTTAGATCTTAGAAGGACCCTCAGGATTATCAAGTCAGGTCTTATTTGAAGCAATTGAGGATATAAAGATCCAGAGAGGAATGGGAAGTATCCAGAATTATACTTCTATTCATTTCTTTAAGAAACATTTTTGAGTACCTGTTAGATTCCACGGGCTCAAATTTTTTAAATAGAGAAATAAAGAAAATAATGGCATTGTCCTCAAAAGGTCCAAGGAAGCCCAGTAGGGGGACTGACATGAAGACAAATAAATGAAAAGCTCTGTGTGTGTGTGTGTGTGTGTGTGTGTGTGTGTGTGTGTGTCAGAGAGCAAGAGTGTGCATGAGATAGAGAAAGTCAAAACAGAGATGCTGATTCAAGGTCCCATGAGAGAATAGAGAAAAAGGAAGGAAGACATCAAATCTGCCCGCCAATCCAGATAAATTTTAGAGGAGAGGTGATGCCAAGGGAAGTTTTTCTTTTTCATTTGAACTTTTAGTTTAGGTTTGGGGGTACATATACACGCTTGTTACATGGGTAAATTGCCTGTTGCTGGAGTTCGGTGCACAAATTATTTCTTCACTCAGGAAATAAGCATAGTACCCAATATGTAATTTTTCAATCCCTCCTCCAACCTTCCTAGGCTCTGGTGTCTACTGTTCCCTTTTTTGTGTCCTCCTATACTCAATATTTAGCTCCCACTCGTAAGTGAGAACATGCGGTATTTATTTTTCTGTTTCTGCATTAATTTGCTTAGGATAATGGCCTCCAGGTGCATCCATATTGCTGCAAAGGACATGATTTTCTTCTTTTTTATGGCTGTGTAATATTCCATGATGTATATATACACCACATTTTCTTTGTTTGACAGAACACTGGTGAGTGCCTACGTTGATTCCATGTCTTTGCTATTGGGAATGATGCTGTAGTGAACACATAGTGCATCTGTCTTTATGGTAGAACCATTTATATTCCTTGGGTATATACCCAATAATGGTATTGCTGTGTCAGATGGTAGTTCTGCTTTAGGTTCTTTGAGAAACCTCCAAACTGCTTTCAACAGTGGATGAACTAATTTACATTCTCACCAATAGTATATACATACCCGTTTCTCCTCAACCTCACCAGAATCTGTTACTTTTTGACTTTTTAATAGTAGCCATTCTGATGGGTGTGAGGTGGTTTTGATTTGCATTTCTGTGATGAGTAGCGATGTTGAGCATCTCTTCATACGCTTGTTGGCTACATGTATGTCTTCTTTGAGAATTATCTATTCAAGTCTTTTGCCCATTTTTAAGGGGGTTGTTCGTTTTTTGCTTGTTGATTTGTTTAAGTTTCTTAGAGATTCTGGATATCATACCATTGTCGGATGCATAGTTTGTTAATATTTTTTCCATTCTGTAGGTTGTCTGTTTATTCCGTTGGTAGTTTCCTTTGCTGTGAAGAAGCTCTCTAGTTTAATTAAGTCCTAGCCAAGTGAAATTTTAAAGACAAGTAGGAGTTCACCAGGTTTGGGTGGAACAGGCATTCCAGGCCTGGAGGATAGCATGAGCAAAGGCATTTTTCAGATTCGGTTATTGCATCCAGGTCTCTGATATCAGATTTCAGATTCCCTCCCCTACATCCCAGGACCTAAAACAGTATCTGGTATATAATAGGTGTTCAATGAGTGCATGGGGAACTGAGCAAATGTGTCTCCCTATGTCTCAAGGTTATCCAGAAGACACTGTTGACTGAAGCTTGTGTGGTAGCCACATATAGCATTCACCCAAGGCTTCATTATATTGTAAGGTGCTTCCTCAGGTGTTCCTGGCATGTGGGGTGCAGGGGAAGGCCAGAGACACATAGTGCTGGTGTGGGTACTTTGCAGCATTCTGAGGCCTCACCTCTGGAAAACTCCCCATTTCTAAACTCAGCACAGAGCACTGATGCATTTGCCTCCTGCATGAGAGGTGATTAATGTACCTTCACTTCTGCTTGTGTGTTAAGCCTTTCGTATCAGTATTTGCTGCAGTTAAACACAGAATATGTTGTGTAAATAGTACTGTAATTATGACATAGACGGAGGGAAAATTCTTAGTTCAATCACATTTATTCTCGTTGGCCGGATAAAGTGTCTCAGCTGCTCAAGTTAAAGGAAAGGGAAATAGTTTTCATCACTGGTTTTTAAAATTTTTACAAACGATCCTCATCAGGGAAAAAACAGTAATTTTCTTGCTGCCAGGAGTATTCTAGAAAGCCTGCTTCACATTCCTCTTGACAGCAGAGAAAAGGAAGCAAGCACATCCTCTGGTTATTTAAAGGAAAAAGCAGCTCCCCTCCAGAGCCAGAGACCCAGCAAATGTGTCTACCTGAGCCTTCAGATGGAGGCTAACCCCTATTAAAGCAGGTATCAATTAACAGCAAAGAATAGATGCTTATAATGAGTGGAAAGGTCATTTATTGTTTAGAAGAGAAAGAAAACGTTTGTTCTTGCCTCCTCTTAAATTAGGATGTGTCTTAGGAATTGAGTCTCATCTCTCTCCCACTGTAAGACCCCCTTGAAGGGATCCCTACTGAGATCTCCATGGCCCCCTTTGAATAGAGTCTGCCTATCTCTAAAGGTTAAATCAACACCAGAATTCACCCTGGTGTTCTATAGCACTGTGGGGTGAAAATGGTTATCTGTAATTTTATTGTATATTTTTAAAAGCAGGAAGAGAAGATTTTGAATGTTCATAACTCAAAGAAATGATTCATGTTGGAGGTGGCAGATACACTGATTACCCTGATTTGATCATTATACATTGGGCACATCTATTGAAATATCACTCTGTATCTGATGGACATGTACAATTATTAGGTGCCAACTAAAAATTAAAAAAAAAATACAAAGTAAAGACAATAAATAAATAAACTTGAAAATGAACAAAAATAAATCAGTTACAAAGTGTCTCTCTCATCCACCTCTCCACCTGTTCTCATCCTTGTGTCTCTAACTTTGTAATTTCTAAACCAGGTATTGACTCAGAATACCTAGCAGAGGTGAAGAGATGCTACTGCTTGAAAATAAAAAGATGGAAAGGAATGCAGGAAGGGAAGCAGGAAGGGAGGGAAGGTAGAAGGGAGGGAAGGTGAAAGGGAGAGAGGGAAGCAGTGAGGAAGGGAGGGATGCAGGAAGGGAGGGAAGGTGGAAGGGGGAGAGGGAAGCAGTGAGGAAGGGAGGGAAGCAGGAAGAGAGGGAGGGAAGAAGGGACACAGGAAAGGGGATAGAAGGGGAGGGGAGGGAAGGGCATGCTGTTTAACAGGCACGTGTGCAGAGACTGTGCACACTGCTCTAATAAAAGAAGTGAATACGTTAAGCATGAAGCACAAGATTAAAGCGCCTGTGGTTTCCACCTCCATCTTTCCCACCAGCCTGGAAGCCCCAGGGACTATGAGGACAGGCTTTTTCTCCATGTCTGCCTGGTTTCCTGCAGCTCACGACTCTGTCATAGCACTTGTTGGCCTCTCTCTCTCTCTGGGTGCCTTCCTTGCACTTTCCTTTGCTGCTGAGCTTTAAAATTCAGTTCAGGCATCATAGCCTCCTTCAGGAAATCTATTCTGATCTTCTGGCTGGAGTGCATACTACCTTCTATGTTCTCATCTCACACATTATGAGATATGACTTGTATCCAGCTCAGTTTCCCTGTCCAGACGATGCACTCCCTGAGGGCAGAGGTTGGAGCTAATCTTCTTGTTCACTGCCCCTAACTAGGGGCAAGTCTGAGGTGGATGCTTGATGAATATTTACTCAATAAAAGCGGTCCTTTTCTCCAATTTTTGAATTTCCCTTCCTCTTTTCTCCCTCCTTTTTCCCTCATTAAAATCAACCTAAAATTACCGTTTGTGGTGAAATTTGAATTTGAGATGCCTTTTTCTGTATCTTGGGGCTCCAGTCATTCAGGAAGCTGCAGGCCTTGTTTGCTTCACAGGATTGGTTCATTCCACAAAATTCTTTTTATTCAGACTGATTTTAGCAACATCCTTATCGCCAGCCGGAATTCCGCTCTGGAGACTCCTCAAGCTCTGCAATTACTTTACAGCATTTTTCTAATCAGCCTGGGGCCCATGAGGGCTCATAAATGACACTTGTCTTTGTGTTGCTACTTTTCCTGAGTTTTCAGAATTAAGCCCCTCCTGGAGCTGCAGGCCCTCATGGGGGAGGGATTACCTTCCATTCAGTGAGAAAATAAAGGTTAATCGGTAAGTGGGTCTTGTGAATTAAGAAGGTACGGGTGAGAAAGAAAACAGAATCCACAATATAGACAGCACGTTTCTACATTTACAAATTCCTACACTTGTGAGCCTCAAAGAAAAATAGAAATACCGGAAATTCTTTCCGATTCAGTCAGAGAAATTTAAATGTAGAGATTGTCATTAAATAAGGTGAAGGGAGGAATTGGGTATCTGCTGTGTGCCTCATTAAACAGTGAACTCGCAGACATTATTGTATCTAGTTATGTTTGTCAGCCTCCAAGATGACCCCCAGTGATTCTTTCTTCCTGGTGTTTATGCCTTTGTATAGTCCACTTTCATGTTGAATAGGCTGTCCTGTGAAACCAAGGGGATATTTCAGAAATTACGGTATGTGTCTTTTGAGGCTGGGTGGTAAGAGATACTGTGGCTCTTCTTTTGGATCACTCACTCTGAAGGAATCCAGCTGCCATGTTGTGAGGGCACTCAAGCAGTCCCATGGCCAGGGCAGGTGACCAGAAAGTAAGGTCTCCTGCCAACATCCAAGACCAATATGAAGTCTATGAGTCACCTTGAAAATGGGTCCATGAGCCTCAATTGGGCCTTCAGATAACTACAGTCCCCAATGACATGAGACAGAGTTACTCAGCTAAGCTTCTCCCAGATTTCTTCCCCACAGAATCAAAAAGAGTCCTGGTAGGCCTTAATGCCTTGAGCCCCTGGTGTCAGACCCTAGAGAGGTTTTGCTGTGGTTGGGTCCAAGATGTTTCCTGGGACCCTTCAGGATTCAATGCCATTCATTGGGTGGAAAGTGCTAGAACTCAAATCAATGTAAGCAACATTTGAGAGTTACCAATTTACGTAACCGTAAGTAGAGAAAATGAGGTGACCTCAGGCATAACTGGGCTCAAAGAAGAAATAAGTTCACATTTCCGTGATTTGCTTTATCTGACACCTTTCCAGTTCACCTATCTTTGCATGTGGGCTTCATTCTCTTTTTCTACAGACAGGATTTTTTCAGGCAAGAAGCAGCCTGCAAGAACTGAATCCCTGTGGGTCCAGCTCGAGGACCCCAGAGGCAAGCCCCTTCTCCAGCTCCACATCAAAAACTTCCAGGGAAAATTTTTAGGCCAGAATTTAAAACAGATTCACCCACTCACCTAACCACTAATCTCTGTTTAGTAGGAAAATGGTTTACTGTGATTGGCTGGGCTTGAGTCACCTGGCTCTTTATGGCACGGGGAGCAAGGTCTATGATTGACAGCCTCACCAGGGTCACTTGATGGGATGAGAAAGAGAAAAGAAGAAATAGGAGATAGCAATCAGATAACAGCAGGTATTAACTACACCTTTCAAGAAATTCCTTTTAATTTTTTTCTTGCTTAAGCTCTGTTAAGTTGACTTCCTTCCTTGCAATCAAAGTACCTTAACTGTGTATGGCCATAAAAGGACAATAGAAGGAACTGTTGTGACTTCTGTGTCTTGACTGTATCAGTGTCGATATCCTGGTTGTGATATTGTCCTTAGTATCACTAGAGGAAATAAGGTGAAGGATGTATAGTATCTCTCTATGTTAGCTCTTCAAGTAGATGTGAATCCAAAATGACCTGCCCCATCCAAAAAAAATTAATTTTTAAAAACTAGAAAACAAAATTTTGACTACAGTTGATCCTACCATCCAAATTAAATTTGGGCATAGGTTCACCACTCAATAAGCAATAAAATACCACCAACTAGTCATTCAGCCAATATCTTCAGAAAAACAATATCCATTTGCTGCTAATTCTTTTTTAAAAACGAAGTTCTAACCACTCCTTGAATAGCAGCATTGTTGACATTCACGTGGTAATAATTAAAAGGAAAAGTTCAGGAATGTCCACAGTTCAAGAAGGCCACAGTTCACATACCATAAGACATGCCAGAATGTGTTAATCAACTCAGATTTAGCACTAATTTTTCATATGTTTCTAAGCACATCAAATATTAAAACACAATTAGGCACTGCCTAAGCACCTAAAAGTTTCAGAATTCACTTTCCTTTTAAATGTGCCAAGGAATCATCTAATAGAAGAAAGTTAAATGTTGGTCATGAGGGATAAATTGGTCCTTCTTAAATTGGGGACAGGGATGAGTGACAATGTATCAGCATGGAAAGACTTTAAAACCAGAACATCCTGAATTCAAATCTCAACTTTCCTCTAGGCAAGCCACTTCTATGATCTAATCTATAAAGTAGATGTAACAATAATGACCTCCATCACAGGGATGTTGCAAGCATGTAAAGTAGTTAATCTATGGAAAGCACCTGGCACACAGTAGGTCATCAATGACTGTTAGTTTCCTTCCCACTGGGAAACAGCACAAAAAGGCTTTCAACTGTGATTAATGCATTTTATGAGAACATAAAAAATAGGATTGCACTCCCCACTTAATTGGAATAAAAAGTAATATGTTCCTATGGCAGACATTCAAGTATATGACATGAAATATTATGATGGCATTTTGGTCCTCTCCTCTTGAAAAGGCGTGAAAATTAAGAAACTAAATCCTCCCATATCCTTGCATAGAATGCAATTGGCCAGTGGGAAGGGTCTTAAATTAATGTCCTCTTAACAAATTAAATGGTTGACTGATGATGCAGATATCTTTGTAACTGACTTATTTATAGGAAAGATATCAAGTGTAAGATTTTTACTTTCCTCGACACAAAATTCTATTCAAAAAACTGCAACTGAAGCAATAGCACACCAATTCCATGGGGGCTGAATTGCAGTCTATCTACCTGAAATTAGTAAAGAAAAACCAAAGGAAAAGGAAGATGTCATCTACAAACCATTTTCAACTCCTGGCAGCTTTGTGCTACTAAAGCTGCAGGACAGAAATGGATTAATGCATAACCCATTTTCCCCATCTTCCTCACTAATAGAGCCCTACCTTTATTCAGATTGATCTGGTTTAAACTACATTTCCCAGCCTCCCTTGAGAATGGATGCATCATGTGACACAGTATGGCCAATAAAAAGAAAGCACAAGTTAGTAAGTGGATGTGTTATCTATTGCTGCATAACAAGTTATCCTCAAAACTTAGAAACTTGAAACAACAAACACTTTTTATCTCACAATTTCTATGGGACAGGAATCAGGATGGTTCCAGTTCAATGCCTCTCGTTAGGTTGCCATCAAGCTGTCATTTGTGGCTGTGATCATCGGAAGAGCCATATAGGGGAGGATCTGCTTCCAAGATGAATCATGTGGTTGTTGACAGGACCCAGGTCCCCAGTGGCTGTTGACCAAAGATCTCTCAGTTCCCCACCTATGCCATGGGTCTCTGTATAGGGTGAGAAAGACAGGTAAGTCTCCTTAAGTCCTAGAGTTGGAACCAGCATAGTCACTTCTTTCATATTTCATTGGCTACCACAAGTCACATGACACTGCCTGAATCAAGAAATGAAGTATAAACTCCAGACCTGATGAGATTATGGCAAAGTATGGATGGTAGGAGGAGGGATTAAAAACTTGAAATCAATAATTCAACCTACCATACCCCCCTAAGCATAGCTATAGAGATAAATAAGTCCCAAGATTTGTCAAGTTTACCTTTTAATTATGTTTTAAATAGCCCACTCTTTCTGCTTCCACTGCTACCACCAGGGTCCAAGCCATTATCGTCTCTTGCCAAAGTTATTACAGTTCCACCACATCCACTCTCACCTCCCCTACAACCCATTTTCCATGCAGCAGCCAGAGTGATCTTTAAAGAAACAACAAAATCATGGTCTTGCCATACCTTTCCCCAACAACAACAAGAAAAATGCCTAATGGCATTTAAAAAACAGACTGAGTTCCTCTTTGAGGTCCTGCATGGTCTGTCCTTGGCTTCTCCTTCTCCTTCACCTGGTGCTGCCTCCAGACTCTGTGTCTAGTGTTCACCTTTTCATTCCTCCAATGCCCCAGGCTTTCTCTGTCCCCATCACTCTGGGTGTTTCTTATGCCAGAAGAGTTCTTCCTTCCCTTTACCTCTACTTCCTTCCCAGCAACTTCTACTTTCCCATTTCTGCTGACATTTGCTTCCATTTTTTCACCAACATCCACTGTTAGAAACTCACCTTGAAACAAGAAGCTATGGATGCCTAAACTATGCACCATTCTTGATATTTTATTCCTTCCATTAGTGCAGTTAGTGGTTCTGGGTTCCCTCTGTGAATCCCTTTTATCTGACTAATTTTAGATTTCTATGGCCCTAACAGGGATTCAGGCACCTCAATAAGCCAACTTGCAGTGCTCAAAGACAAGATGTGCAGTGTAGCTCCAGAAAGCCTGACAGGATAGGGAAACAGTGGAGGTACAACTCACCACAGGGGTCATGGGCAAGGGATGGCTCTGGATGAAACAGGTCAAAGGCATCCCTCTGTTTAATATTGTGGGGAAGGGATTATTCTGATCCAAACAGACCTGAGAGTATAAAAAAACTTTCTTCTTTAAGGTGAAATTGAGATGTCCCCATGGTCTAACCCCTGGCAGTGTTTGACTACACACAGGGTATAAAATTTGCAATGAACTAGCTTTGTCTTTGTATTGTCTAAATCGCCTTTAACTCTCAGGAAGCCACAATTTCTAGTGCAAAAACTTTCAGGGCTGTAACGCACACACATAAACGTGGTTATAAACCATGGATAGAGAAGAATGTGATGGGTTCTGAGATCATATAACAAACAGGGAGACCTGATCTAGCCTAATCAGTGAGAGAAGGCTTCCAGAAGAAGGTGATTCCCAACCAAGATCAGAACACTAAGTAGGATTTAGAGGGTGAGAGGAAAATTTCACACAAAAGAGATGGATGGTGCAAAGGTTGAGATGCTAGCTAGAGACACACAACTGAAAAACCCCTACTCACACTTCTTACACCAAATCTGGGGGTTCCTTCAGCACCAGCCAGTTCTCCAATTCTGTATACACCAACTGATTATCCTAGAATTTAATTCAGTTATAATGCTAACTACCCAGAGATAGTGCAGATGCCCCCCGCCCCCCGACCCAGGTTAAGTGCTCAGTCCCACAAGTCCCCCATTTGACATATTTCAGATGTCAATCTTCAGCTCTAGGCCACTCTGACACACTGGCTATCCCCACTATCCCCTCCTAGATATAGGATATCCTTTTATCTCTATATCCATGCTTATGGGAGTATGGTAGGTTGAGTTATTGGTTTCAAATTTTTGATCCCTCCTCCCACCATCCATACTTTGCCATAATCTCATCAGGTCTAGAGTTTATACTTCATTCCTTGACTTCAGGCAGTATCATATGACTTGTGGTGGCCAGTGAAATATGAAAGAAGTGACATATGCTAGTTCCAACTCTAGGCCTTAAGGGAACTTACCTGTCTTTCTCACCCTATTCAGAGGCTCATGGCATAGGTGGGCAACTGAGAGATCTTTGGTCAACAGCCACTGGGGACCTGGGTCCTGTCAATAACTGCATGATTCATCTTGGAAGCAGATCCTCCCCTACATGAGCCTTCAGATGATCACAGCCACAAATGACAGGTTGATGGCAACCTCGTGAGAGACATTGAACCTTCTCAGGTTCAATAATTTGCTAGAATGACTCAGAGAACTCAGGAAAATACTTTACTTAGGAATACAGGTTTATTTTTATGAAGGATACAAATGTACAGCCAGATAAAGAAGTATGTAGGGCTAGGTCTGGAAGGGTCCTCAATACAGGAGCTTGTGTTTGTGTGAAGTTGGGGTATGCCATCCCCACCCCTGTATATGGATACGCTCACCACCCCAGAAGCTCTCTGAACTCCATTGTTAGGTGCTTTATGGAAGTTCCATTACATAGGCATGATTGATTAAATCACTGGCCATTGGTGATTGAACTCAGGCTGCAGCCCCTCTCCCATCCCTAGAGGTTCAGGGGTGGGGCTAACCATTCCAACTCTTTAATCACATAGTTGGTTCCTCTGACAACCAGCCTGTATCCTGACGCTGTCTGCAGGATACTAGCCAAGATAATCTCATTACCATACAAAAAGGTATTCATATCACTCTGGAGATTCCAAGCATCTTAGAAGCTCTTGTGTTAGGAACCCGGGACAAAGACCAAATATTATAACAAAGGATTCTCCTATCACGAGTATCACTCAGGAAGTTACAAGGGTTTTAGAAGCTCTGTTCCAGAAGCCAGAGGCAGAGACCAAATATATATTTTGTATTATGTCTCAACTGATTGCACGTTTTCGCCCATAAGCAGTTTGGTAAGGCAAGTGCCTGATTGGAGAAGGGAAAATGGTGAAGGTGTCAGCTTGGGAGGAGCGGTGAGTGCCCAGGGAGTCTCCACTTTATCCAGGGTCACACAAGAGGTGGACATTCCTGGCTGCATTTATTTTTAGACAGAGTCTAGCTCTGTCACCCAGGCGGGAGTGTGGTGGCATTATTTCGGCTCCCTGCAACCTCCACCTCCCAGATTCAAGCAATTCTCCTGCCTCAGCCTCTCTAGTTGCTAGAATTACAGGCATACACCATCACACCTGGCTAACTTTTGCATTTTTAGTAGAGATGGGGTTTCACCATATTGGCCATGCTGGTCTTAAACTCCTGACCTCAAGTGATCCGCCCACCTTGGCCTCCCAAAGTGCTGGAATTATAGGCATGAGCCACTGCACCCAGCCTCCTGGCTGGATTTTAAAGAGTTCACTCCTGCTGCCATTCACAGAAAGGATGAGAAGGGAGCAAGTTTGGCATTCCCTGTGGTACCCCAGAGCAGTCTGGTACCTCACAGGATACAGACCAGAAACCCCAGAAACAGGGCAGGGACTGTGGCCCCTTCATGTGGTGGCTTCTGTCAAAGTCCTATAACTCGTGCTGTTGACACTCTTGATCAATTTCTGCTTTTACCAAAAGAAAAGCCTGCCTGGTCCAAAAAGAAAGAACAAGATCAGCCCTGCCCCTCCTGGGAGAAAATAAAAGCCCATGTCGTTAATTGCTCTTTCCTGAGCCTCCCTCATTAAGAAAAGGAATGATCAGCATCTCTCCTCAGCTGCTGCTGATACCCAAAGGAAAATGAGAAAAAACCTGCCTGCCCTCCCTCACATCAGAGGGGAAAAGACTCTGCAAGACTTGCCGGGTATATCTTTCCCCTTCTGATATGGTCTGGCTTTGTATCCTAACTCATCTTGAGTTGTAGCTCCCACAATTCCCACATGTTGTGGGAAGGACCTAGTGAGAGGTAATTGAACCATGGGGGGCGGGTCTTTCCCATGCTGTTCTCGTGGTAGTAAGTCTCGTGAGAGTTACTACCACGAGATTTGATGGTTTTATAAAAGGGAATTGTGCAACACAAGCTCTCTCTTGTTTACTCTTCTGCAGGATATGTGCCTTTCACCTTCCACCGTGATTGTAAGACCTCCCCAGCCATGTGGAACTGTGAGTCCATTAAACCTCTTTTTCTTTATAAATGACTCAGTCTAGGTTATGTCTTTATCAGCAGTATGAAAATGTACTAATACACCTGTTAATCATCTAGACTCTCCTGGCACAGCCCCAGGCTGGGTGTCCTCCACTCCAGATAGTCCCACGCCTCAGGTGCTGTGCTGTTTCCTTTTTACTCCAACAGCATATTCAGTGGGAAGACAGTGTGAGGAATGTGATGGGAGCACGAGACACAGTGTGTGGGTTCCCATCCCAGCTCTGCCGCTGAATTGCTGAGTGGCCTTGGGCACTTACCCTCTGTTTACTCATTTATAAACTGGGAATAATGATAGTACCAACCTTCAGGACTTTTGTTCAGACTAAGTAAGTGATAACTGTAAGCACCTGAGATGGGCTTAGCACTAAGTAAATGCTCAATAAATGGTAGCTGTTGGTAAGATTATAAGAAAGTGAAAGTTTAAGAGTTCAGAGAGAAAGAGAAGGAGGGGCTGGGTACTGTGGCTCATGCCTGTAATCCCAGCACTTTGAGAGGCCAAGGTGAGTGGATCACTTGAGGTTAGGAGTTTAAGACCAGCCTGGGAAACCTGGCAAGACCCTGTCTCCACAAAAAAATAAAAAGAAAAGAAAAGAAAATTAGCTGGGTGTGGTGGTGTGCACCTGTGATCACCGCTACTTCAGAGGTAGAGGTGGGAGGATCGCTTGAGTGCGGGAGGTTGAGGCTACAGTCAGCTGAGATTGTGCCATTGCACTCCAGCCTGGGTGACAGTGAGACCCTTTCTTTTTTTTATGCGTTAGTTTTTTTTGAAGCCCCTCATACAAAACAATGGGATACAAACTGCTTGGTTGGTTTTGTTTCGGTTTTTGTTTTTGTTATATGTATATTTTATTGCACTTTAAGTTCTTGGGTACATGTGAAGAACTTGCAGGATTGTTGCATAGGTACATATATGGCAATGTGGTTTGCTGCCTCCATCCCCATCACCTATATCTGGCATTTCTCCCCGTGTTATCCCTCCCAAACTCCACACCCCCTGCTGTCCCTCCCCTAATCCCCCACAACAGACCTCAGTGTGTGATGCTCCCTTCCCTGTGTCCATGTGTTCTCATTGTTCAACACCCGCCTATGAGTGAGAACATGTGGTGTTTGATTTTCTGTTCTTGTGTCAGTTTGCTGAGAATGATGGTTTCCAGCTTCATCCATGTCCCTACAAAGGACATGAACTCATGGTTTTTTATGGCTGCATAGTATTCCATGGTGTATATGTGCCACATTTTCGCTATCCAGTCTATCATTGATGGGTATTTGGGTTGGTTCCAAGTATTTGCTATTGTAAACCATGCTGCAATGAACATACATGTGCATGTGTCTTTATAATAGAACGATTTATAATCCTTTGGATATATACCCAGTAATGGGATTGCTGGGTCAAATGGAATTTCTATTTTTAGGTCCTCGAGGAATCACCACACTGTCTTCCACAATGGTTGAACTAATTTACACTCACACCAACAATGTAAAAGTGTTCCTATTTCTCCACATCCTTTCCAACATCTGTTGTCTCCAGATTTTTTAATGATCGCCATTCTAACTGGCATGAGATGATATCTCAATGTAGTTTTGATTTGCATTTCTCTAATGACCAGTGATGATGAGCATTTTGTCATATGTTTCTTGGCCTCATATGGGTCTTCTTTTGAAAACTGGCTGTTCATATCCTTCTCCCACTTTTGAATGGGTTTGTTTTTTTCTTGCAAATCTGTTTTAGTTCTTTGTAAATTCTGGATATAAGTCCTTTGTCAGCTGGGTAGATGGCAAAAATTTTTTCCCATTCTGTTGGTTGCTGGTTCACTCTAATGATTGTTCATTTTGCTGTGCAGAAGCTCTGGAATTTAATTAGATCCCATTTGTCTATTTTGGCTTTTGTCGCTAGTGCTTTTGGTGTTTTAGTCTTGAAGCCCTTGCCTATGCCTATGTCCTGAATGATTTTGCCTAGGTTTTCTTCCAGGGTTTTTATGATGTTAGGTGTTATGTTTAAGTCTTTAATCCATCTGCAGTTAATTTTAGTGTAAGGTGTCAGGAAGGGGTCCAGTTTCTGCTTTCTGCACATGGCTAACCAGTTTTCCCAACACCATTTCTTAAACAGGGAATCCTTTCCCCATTGCTTGTTTTCATCAAGTTTGTCAAAGATTGGATGGTTGTAGATGTGTGCACCTGTGATCACAGCTACTTGAGAGGCTGAGGGGGGAGAATCGCTTGAGTGCTAGAGGTTGAGGCTACAGTGAGCTGAGATTGTGTCATTGCACTCCAGCCTGGGTGACAGTGAGACCCTTTCTTTAAAAACAAAGATAAGGGGAAGGGGGAGCAGGAAAGGGAGATGGGAAGAAGGGAAGAAAGAGAAAAGAGAAAGCACCTACACTGGAATGGTATATATTGCTTTTAAGGATAAACAAATATTCCATCATATTGGTTGATTACATTTTGATTTGATTCAAAAAGTGCTTTATTGAGTGTCTCCTCAGTCTATAACTATCATTTAATTTATCCTTCTAAACAACACTCATGGGGTAGGTTTTATTTCCATCTTATCACATGAGCAAAATGGGACTCGGAGAAGTAAAGCACCCTGGATCCCACAGCTTAGTTAAGAGTCAGGCAGGAAGCTAGACAGTGTCCTCCAGGGCATGGGTTGAGTCAACATCTGCTTAGCACCATGATGTTTCAAACAGAGGGCTGACACCACAGATGGTTATAATCCCTCAGCATATAAGCATATAAACAGGGATATCCTCTAAGCCACCATCTCATCAGCAGCATCCCTAAGCAGCTCCTCTTGCCAATTACTGCCCTGCACCATACTGGTTATCTGTCCTGTGTCGTCTCCCAAACCACCATGCCCAGACCATGAGCCTCTGGAGGGCAGAAAATCATGATTTTTTTTTCATCTTGTATCTGATTCAAGGTAGGAAATGAATCACCAGTACAGACTTGAGTTGGCACAATTTCTTCAGAATACGAGCAATGCCAACAACTGCATCCATCCATCAAGTCACGAAATATTTACCAGTTAACAATTGTGTGCCTGGCCCTGAGCCAGAGACAGAGCAGCACATGGAAGACAAAGCAAATACAATGTCTCTCCCCAAGGAGTTTAGTGGTATGATTAAGTGGTAGGGGACCCTGATTTCTAGCATTTGCCAGCTGCCATGGTGTTAATATTCCTATCATGAATCAGCCAGTGATTCTTCCATCACACAAAACTGACCTTGGGGTTGATATAGTAGAGTCACCATCAGCGTGCTGAATGAGAGGTTTGTCTAGAAAGAAGGGAGGATATGCCCAAGGGGCATTGATCTCTGAAAAACCAGGGAAAGGAGCTTTGAAGGGAGGTGCTTGCAGAGTAGACAGTGAACCGGGAGGGGGCTGGTGAGGCACAAGGAGTGGACCTGAATTTATTGTGTCTCTTTCAGGGCTGAGACTAGGGTGATGCGAGTGAAGCTTGGGATGCAAAGCTTAAGGGGGTGCCCCCAAACTCAGCAGCCTCTCCAAGCTACCCAGCAACAAAATGGAATTAGGAAGACAGGCTGCTTCCTGCACACGCTATAGATTTGTTGAGGAGGTAAACAGAATCAAGCAAGTGAGGAAACCAAATTAAATAATAACTGATTGGTTCTGTGAAGGAAATAAACAGGATGCTAGGACAGAGAGACAGGGACGCTGCCTTTAAGCTAAGAGCCGTGCATACAACTCCTTAACTTTCAAAGAGGATTTTTCAGTCCAAATTAAGCTCTGGTATTTACCATGGAGATTTATAGGAGTGGACAAATTCCTCCTCTATCCTCTTTTTCGTGGGCCACCCTCCCCACCAGGAAAGTGGGCTGTCATTGAGGTTCTTCTACCCATCCCTCTGTCTTCTGGAAAAGCAACAGGCTCTTCCCCACCCAGAACTTGGCAGCTGCAGAAGTTTAAACTGATTATGACCTCCACTCCTGCTGTCCCCTGCTGCCTGCCTGATAACGTCTTCCTCCCTGATGGCTGCTGTCCTGGGGCGATCAGTGAATCAAATCAATAGTGTCACCTATTAAGCTGATGTCAAACCCTGGAGGAGATGGTTTTTCTTCCTCTGCTTTTAACAGGTATTATGTAGCCACTGGGTCCCAGAGAGACTCCTTAATTATATAATTTTATTTATTTACTAGCATTGGGAAATGTCTCCCACTGGCCTTATCTTATTCAGGTCAATCCAAAATGAAGGCTCAGAGAAACAGTGGAAACCTCTGAATTCCTTTTATTCCACCGAGAACGTTAAAGGCATCCTATGGTTTTTCCTGTGGATGAATGGCATCAGATGGTCTGGATTTTCTTTCTGACTCCACCGCTTGCTTGCTGTATGGACTGTAAGGAATCCTTTTACTTCTGGATGACTTTGTTTTCCTCATCTATAAAGTGGGGATAATAAAGGCCAGGTGCAGTGGCTCACAGTTGTAATCCCAGCACTTTGGGAGGCTGAGATGGGAGGACTCCTTGAGACCAGGAGTTTGAGACCAGCCTAGGCAACAGAGAAAAAAAAAATCACGAAACGTTTAAAAATTAGCCAGATGGGATAGTGCACACCCATAATCCCAGCTGCTCAAGAGGCTGAGATAGGACATTTCTTGAGTTCAGGAGTTAAAGTCTACAGTGAATCATGATAATAACATGACACTCTAGCCTGGGTGAAAATGGAAATAATGAAGTTCACCTTTAAGGTTGTTGTAAAGATTGGATGAATTGATTTGATACAGGCAAAGGCCTTAAAGGAATGCTTTAATGCCACCATGTATGGTGGCTCATGCCTGTAATCCCAGCACTTTGGGAGGCTGAGATGGGCAAGTCACCTGAGGTTAGGAGTTTGAGACCAGCCTTACCCACATGGAGAAAACCATCTCTACTAAAAATACAAAATTAGCTGGGCATGGTGGTACATGCCTGTAATCCCAGCTACTTGGGAGGCTGAGGCAAGAGAATCGCTTGAACCCGGGAGGTGGAGGTTGCAGTGAGCCGAGACCAGGCCACTGCACTTCAGCCTGGGCGACAGAGTGAGACTCTATCTCAAAAAGAAAAAGAAAAAAAAAATGCTGGCCACATTTGGCATTATTACTACTTTTCCATTCTTTTTTGATTTCTTGAATACCTACTAATTGCCAGATTCTGAGCTAGGAGATTTGCCTACATGACCTCACTTAAAATTGGTATGTTGCTCATCATGGATTTTTTGCATTAATTTTCATTTTTTTTAATGTTGCCTGGAAACATCATTCATCTTGGTTGCTGAGTTTGGGAGCACCCCCTTACATGTTGCATCCAAGGTCTCACTACCCTCATCCTCGTCTCAGCCCTGAGAGAGGCACAGTAGATTCAGGTCCGCTCCTTGTGCCTCGCCAGCCCCCTCCCTCCCCATTGTCTACTCTGGAGGAGTCTCCTTTCAAAGCCCCTTCCCATGGCTTTTCAGAGCTCAGTGCCCCTTGAGCATATCCTCCCTTCTTTCTAGATGAACCTCTCATTCAGCACAGTGACAGTCACTCTATTATATCAACCCCAAGGTCAGTTTGTATGATGGGAGACTCACTGGCTGATTGCAGAGGAGGGACAGAAAGCTGGTGGCAAAGAGAACAACAGGGAAGGCACAGTTCTAGGGATATTTCTGGAGCAGCAGACTTGATGGTCCTATAAATCTGGGCATAAGGAAAAAGGAGGAGCAGAAGGTGACTTGCAGGCTGGTGATCTACGTACCAGGGAGGGTCAGTTCCACTCATGGCAGGGAGGTGGATGCCTGAGAGGTGGGGGGAATCCCACTATGCCCTGGTCCTCCCTGGGGCTCTGATTTCTACCTGTGCCTCTCAGTGAAGCACAGCTAACTCCATGCAGGGGAAAGATCTTGGGCTGTGGAGTCACAGAGGCCAGGGCATTGAGATAGAATTTTAATAACCACACCAAGCTCTAGTATGAAAATAGAACTGGCATTGAAATTAGAGGGGGCAGCAAACATTCATCCCTGGTTCCCTGCTCCCAGTTTGTTGTTAGAAGCTTCAAGAAAAGGTGACTGTGGAGCAGCCATTCCTGCCTAACAGATCTCCTTTGCTCTGGTAGACGTAGCCATTGCACAGCGCAGTTCTCCCTAAGTGAAGGCTGTGCAGAAGACACAGGCACCTCTGTTTCCCTCTTGGGTTGCTATGATCTGAATGTTTATGTGCCCCAAAAATTCATACATTGAAACCTAATTCCCAATGGGATGGTACTAGAGCTTAGGGTCTTTGGAAAATGATTCGGTCATGAAGATGTTGCTGTCATGAATGGGATTAGTCCCTGCTATGGTTTGGTTGATTGTCTCTACCATGCCTCATGTTCAAATTGGATCCCCAGTGTTGGAGCTGGGGCCTTGTAGAAGGTGTCTGGGTCATGGGGGCAGGTCTCAGGAATGGCTTGGTCCTGTCCTCACAGTAATGAGTGAGTTCTTTCTGTTAGTTCCTGCAAAAGCCGGTTGTTTAAAAGAACCTGGTACCTTCTTCCTCCCCCTCTTGCCTCCTCTTTTGCCTTATGGTATCTTCATACATGGACTTCCCTTCCCCTTCCACCATGAGTAGAAGTAGCCTGAGACCCTCACCAGTAGCCAAGAAGATGCTGGCATCATGCTTCTTGTACAGCCTGCAGAACTGTAAGCCAAATAACCCTCTTTTTATATATATTTTCTAGTCTCCGTTATTCCTTTTTTAGCAGCACAAATGGACTACAACAATATCATTATAACAGGAACCCCAGAGAGTAAGCTAGCCCCCTTCTTCTATGTAAGGACATAGCTGGAAGCTGCCACCTGTGAACCAGAGAATGGGCCCTTGCCAGACCCTGAATCTGCCAGTGCCTTAATCTTGGACTTTGCAGCCTCCAGAATAGTGAGCAACAGATTTGTGTTGTGGATAAGCCACCTAGGGTATGATATTTTTGTTATCTCAGGCTGAATGGATTCAGGCACAGGTATAGATGGCACGAGGTGGATGGTTATGGCTTATTTGGGACAGTAGACTTCTTAGGATATAAGGAGATGATCATAGCCAATACAGGGGACTTCTTCATTCCTTGGGGTTTTGCTTTGCTTCTCCATAGAACATAGGCTCCATAAGACAAAGACTTGGTCTGTTCTGTCTGCTGCCGTCTCCCCAGCCCCCATATGGCTATCTGGCAAGTGGCATAAAACAGAAGCTCATGTATTTTCTGAGCCAATGTTTGAATGAATCCATTCAGCAATAAACAAAGTAACAGAATTAAAGAAGACTAGATGATGCAGGACTGCACAGGTACAGTTTGAATGTACCCACTGCGCACATCTCCTCCCAGACTCAGCGTAGGGATGTTGCATGGGGAAAGATATGAAAGCGGAAGAGGATTTAGGAAATGAATGTGATGTTAAAATGTGTAGTCTTTGACCCATGTGGTGGCTGCTGCCAGTAATCCCAGCATTTTGGGAGGCTGAGGCGGACAGATCACCTGAGGTCAGGAATTCAAGACCAGCCTGGCCAACATGGCAAAACTCTATCTCTACTAAAAATACAAAAATTAGCCAGGCATGGTGGCAGGTGCCTGTGATCCCAGCTACTCAGGAGGCGGAGATTACAGCGAGCTTGAGATCTCGCCACTGCCCTGCAGCCTGGGTGACAGAGCAAGACTTTGTCTCAAAAAAAAAAAAGTGTAGTCTTTAGACAAGTCTCCCCTCTGTCTGTGGTTTCGTCCAGGGACTTTGATTCCCTGGTGAGAGCTTCATCATGCAGCCACTGAAAACTCCTGAGATTCTACCAGCAAAATAGTCTTTATTTTTTAAGATTCCAAGGTCTTAGGATCAGAGCCATCAGGCAGGATGGACTCTGTTGGCTGCAACCCTGGGTGGGTACTACTGGTGACTTTGTCCATTTTAACATGGATAAGCTGCTGAGGCAAGCACATGGTTTAATGTACGTGAGTGCGCCAGGCATGGCATTACCCTGTGAGATTGATAAGGCTGCCCTGTTCACACTCTGATGTCCCCTGAGTGCCTAGCACTGACCGCACCGCAGGTGTTCAATGGATACTTGTGGGATGCATGTATTCCGGGTTGTATGATGTCCCTCAGAAAGATATGTTGAAGCCCTAACACCCAGGACTTGTGAATATGACCTTATTTGGAAATAGGCTCTTTGCAAATGTCATCAAGTTAAGATGAGATCATTAGGGTGAGCTCTAATCCGATAGGACAGTGTCCCTACAAAAAGGGAAAATTTGGACGCAGACATAAACACCCAGTAATCACACCATGTGATGACAGAGGCAGAGACTGGCATGATGCATCCTTAAGCCAAAGCACAACAAGGATTGCCTGCAACACTGGAAACTAAGAGAAAGGCACAGGACAGATTCTCCTCTGTGACCTTCAGAAAGAACATGGCCCTGCCAACCCCTTATTTTGGACTTCTGGCCTCCCAAGCTGTGAGCAAATAAATTTCCAACAATGGAAGCCACCCAGTTTGTGGTCGTTGTTATAGCAGGCTGGGGAAACAAATGTAGGATGGCTGGTCTTGAACTCCTGATCTCAGGTAACTGTCCCACCTCAGCCTCCCAACATGCCGGGATTACAGGTGTGAGCCACTGCGCCGGCCAGTACTCAACACACTTTCACAGTTGTTCATGGACAGGCGCCAAAAGGCTAAGAAGCTGAGTCGCGTAACATGCACCTTCCAGTCTGAGGCTGAACAAGGTGAGGGTCTGCCTTCTTGTATCAGCAAATAAGTGTCATCATTGTGGTCTGTTAAATGCCATTTTTTTTTGCATTTTTGTGTTTTTGGGGGGTGCTTTTTGCTGTTTAAAAAGGCCAAGGGTAGTGCTGAAGGCTGAGGCAGAAGGATTGCTTGAAGCCAGGAGCTTGAGACCAGCATGGGCAAAAAAAGCGAGACCCTATCTCTCCAAAAAAAATATTTAGCTGGGTGCAGTGGTATGTGCCTGTATTCCCAGCTACTTGGGAGGCCGAGGTGGGAGGATAGCTTGGGCCCAGGAGTGTGAGGGTGCAGTGAGCTATGATTGTGCCACTGCAACCCAGCCTAAGCAACAGCAAAACCATGTTTCCTGAAAAGAAAAAATACTGTTGTTAAAAGAAAGTCATTGGGAGAGGGAAGAAAAAAGAAAAAATACACACACACACACGCACACACACGCACACATGCACGCGCACACGCACGCACACACACACGCACACACGCACACATACACGCACACGCGCGCGCACACACGCATAATTTTGATGATTACTAATTTAAAATTTTACACACGCTTATATATAGCATCTACTTTAAGTAAAAGAGTCTATGCTTGATAATGTGGTTGGCTTCATCTAATCAGTTGAGGGTGCTAAGAGCAAAAACTGAAGCTCCCCTGAGAAGAAAGAATTCTGCCTCAAGACCAGCACATGGAAATCCCACCCAAATTTCCAGGCTGCCAGTTTGTCCTGCAGAGTTTGGACTTGCCACCTCCTATAATCTCATGAGCCAACTTCCTAGTTTCTTTCTGTCTCTCTGTGTTTTTGTCTCTCTCCCACCTCCTGTTGATTCTATCTTTCCCCCCCTTCCCCCCCGGAGAATTCTGACTGATACAGATATTCAGGGCCTCATAGACCATGCTGCTTTTATTGAAATTTTTTTGGGACAGAGACTCACTCTGTCACCCAAGCTTCGGTACAATGGCATGATCATGGCTCACTGCAGCCTCAACCTCCCAGGAGCAAGCAATCCTCCCATGTCAGTCTCCCAGGTAGCTGGGACTACAGGCGTATGCCATACCTGGTTAATTTTTTCTTTTTTTTTTTTTTTTTTTTTTTTTTGGTAGAGACAGGGTCTCACTAGGTTGACCAGGCTGGTCTTGAACTCCTGGGCTTGGGTGATCCACCAGTCTCAGGCTCCCAAAGTGCTGGAATTACAGGTGTGAGCCACTGTGCTGGGTGCACTATGCTTCTTAACCATTCTGGGGTCATAGATACGCTGAGAAAATGATATAGGACTTGGGCCTTCACTCCTAAAAAGTGCACATGCATACATAATATTGTGTGCAAGCTGAGGGATCTGACACACAGGTTAAGAATGCTTGAGCCAGTGCTGATGAATCCCTAAACTCTACCCGCCCTGACTGCTCCCTCGAGCTTCAGCCTACTTGGTGTCTCATGTTGGCTGTTTTGCAGAGCCTCAAACCCCAAAAACAAAACTCTTCGTCTTTCTGCCCTGTTTCTCCTCTCCTGTTCCACTGCCAGTGAATGACACCGTCACCCACCCAAGAGAGTGATTTTGGGTCATCCTTGCATTTTCCCCTTCCCCTCTCCACCCACATCTAAACAATCATCAAAACCTGCTGAATCCATCCCCACTGCCAGGGGCCAGCTTCAGGCCATGATTGCCTTCCTCCCTTGGATTATGCTGTTGGTCTCCTAATTGGAATCCTTAATTCCAGCCCTGCTCATGTTCAATCTGTTCCTCATTCATAAACCAAAGTTGAATTTTAAAGTGATCATTAAAAACAATTCCTGAATTATGACTCTTTCCTGATTAAAAACATCTTTAATGTTTCCACCTTGCCCTCAGATATTGCCAGAGCCAGCATAGCTTACAAGACTCTGCCTCTGCTTCTGTGAATCCATTGCTCATTCATTCCAGAAGCATGTCCTGAGCACCTTTGTGTGCCAGGCACTGTGTCAGATACTGGGAATACAGAGGAGAGTGGTCCCTGTCTTCAGAGTACTAGCTGCTTTATCCTTGTGTCTTCTAGCCATGCTGAGATAATTCCATTCCTTTCCTTTCCTGTCCTGTCCTGTCCTTTCTCCTTTCTTCCTTTCCCTTCTCCTGCCTTCCTTTCCTTTCTCCTTTCCCCTTCCCTTTCCTTTTCTTTCCCCTTCCCTTCCTTTCCCTTCCCTTCCCCTCTTTCTCTTTCTTTCCTCCATCCCTCCCTCCCCCCTTTCCTTTCCTTTTTCCTTCCTTTCCCCTTTCCTTTTTCCTTTCTCCTTTCCTTTTTCCTTTCTCCTTTCCTTCCTTTTCCTTCCCTTTCCCCCTCTCTCTTTCTTTTCTCCCTTCTTCCCTCTTTCCTTCCCTCTTCCCTCTTTCCTTTCCTTCCCTCCCTCCCTCTCTCTTCCTTTCTTTTTTTTTTTTTTTTTTTCTCTCTCTCTCTCATTCTTTGCTTTGTGTGTGTGTGTGTGTGTGTGGAAATGGTGTCTTGCTCTGTCGCCCAGGCTGGAGTGCAGCAGCGTGGTCTCAGCTCACTGCAAGCTCTGTCTCCTGGGCTCTAGCATTCTCCCACCCGAGCCTCCAGAGTATCTGGGACTACACTCACATGACACCAAGCATGGCTAATTTTTGTACTGTTTGTAGAGATGGAGTTTTGTCATGTTGCTCAGGCTGGTCTTGAACTCTTGAGCTCACATGATCCACCTGCCTCAGCCTCCCACAGTGCTTGGATAACAGGCTTGAGCCATGTTTAAAAATTACTATTTTAAAAGTAATTTCTCTGACCATTTTGAATTTTGATTCCTATGTACTTTGCTTTTGTACTGAACTCTGTGTGTCTGTGAACTGTATAACAGTCACTGTGTCTAGAACATAGTTGGTGCTCAGAAATCTTTGTGGTGTTGAACGGATGAGTGTGAAAATGAACATTTAAAATTAAGTGTTTCAAGGTCCACTTTTAGATATGGATTCTTAAGAGCAACATCTGGTTTTGACTTTTAGAATGTAGTTTTTTATTTCCTTTTCGCAGGAGGCTTGGAGTCTTGGAATGTTGCCTATAAAGAGATTTGGGATAATTAAAATTGATTTGCTGAATGGTTTTCATGATCATAACCAGATACATGGTGCCCAAGGACAGAGGAAGAAATTAGCTCTTGTTCGTGTCAGAGCCATTTACATGCAGAGATCTAAAGGAAAAAATGATCATTTTGGATAAAATATGATGCATAAAAAGTCATAGAATATAAATGCAAAGTAGCTTGGGTTTATGTTATGCTTGGGGAAAGAAAAGGAAAGCCCAAGATTAAGATTGTAAATGGATGGAGCATGTGGCTTGGAAAATGTCCTCTCTTCTCCCAACTATTACTGACACTTACTGTGTGCCTGGTACCGAATCAAGCCCTTACACACAGAATCACCTTTTATCCATACAAATCCCTGCTTGGTGGGAATTACCATTCCCATTTTACAACTGAGGACACTGAAATTCAGTCTATTTATGTAAGTCGCCCCCAAGTTCCTACAGTTAGGAAGTGGCAGAGGCAGGATTTGAACCCTCGTCTCCCTGGTGTCAAAGCTGCTGTTCTGGGTTACAGTTGTAATTTCTCAAAACGTGGTGCAAAATCCCCAAGGGTGAACTTCACACTTAGTCCCAGCAGTCAGTCCAAGGCTCTTGAAATCCCTTCTTGCCAAGGTGAGCATGGGCTCCAAGGTCCAGGGACAGCTGGGCTTGTTTTGTTGGGGTCAAAGGATCAATGGGAAGACTCCATATTGATGGATGTGCAGGTGAAATGCTCAAGCTCTGAGGACAAATCTTGTAAGAGAAAACCCGCTCCCAGTGAGAGAAAGATCTCCCTTCCTCTGCATCTTGGGTCGATGAGGGTTAAGTGTGTACCTGCATGCCACAGGGAATATGTTTGCATGTGTATGTAAAGCCCATATGATTCTGCATAAGAGGTTATGCCTGTCTCTCTGTGTCTCAGTGTGTACTTCTGCGTGTGTTTGGGCGTTGTATGTTTTTTAGTCGTTTATGCCTATAGGGATGAGAGGAATACATGAGATGAAGAGGAAGGAGACTGTATTTACTTATAACTTAATATATATTTTTTTTGAGGTGAAATTTTGCTCTTTTTGCCCAGGTTGAAGTACAATGGTGTGATCTTGGCTCACTGCAACCTCCACCTCCCGGGTTCAAGCGATTCTCCTGCCTCAGCCTCCCGGTTAGCTGGGATTACAGGCACCCGCCATGACGCCCAGCTAATTTATTGTATTTTTAGTAGAGATGGGGTTTCACCATGTTGGTCAGGCTGGTCTTGAACTCCTGACCTCTGGTGATTCACCCACCTTGGCCTCCCAAAGTGCTGAGATTACAGGCTTGAGCCACCACACCCGGCCTAACATAATTACTTTTATTTCTATTATACCTGGTTTCTTAGTCCTTCTTGTGTTGCTATAGCAGAATACCACAGACTGGGTAATTTATGTGTGTGTGTGCATGTGCACATGTGCACATACAGATGTGACTGCATGGATGTGCTTCCTATGAAGTATAAGTAGTCGGGTCTCTGTGTGTGCACTCACCTATATCTCTATGTGTCCGGGTCTGTGTGTGTGTGTGTGTGTGTGTGTGTGTGTGTGTGTGTGTGTGTAGAACCACTTCCAACAATGAGGAAGTGTGTATATAGACAGCCTGATTTCCTGCCAAGCTGTTTGGCAGATTTCAGAGAGTGTCTATTTACCTCTTATTGAAACTGCTCTGCAATTTCATTTTCCATTTGATCAAATGGATTTTGTTTATCTTCCATAAATCTCACTTTGGCAACTCCAGCTCTACTGATTCTCACATCTCGCATTGTTCTCAACTCTGTAGTGTCTGTTATGAGGCCTCATATTCTGCCCCAGCCTTCATGTGATGCCAGTTTCCTACTGGGCTGTGGTCCTGTTTCATTGGCCTGGACCCTGGGAAGCCTGGCTTTAGTAGCAATGTCCAGACCTGTCCTCTTAGCTCTTCTGAAATATACAGATGACCTTGGCTATTGGTAAATTTGGCATTATCTTAGGCAGCATGATAAGAGGCGCATAGAAGGATAGATTTTTAATTAAATGGAGCTATTTTCAAATCTGGCTTTGGAACCTACCAGATGAGTGAACTCAGGCAAGTTCTTCTTTTTATTTTTGTCATAAAATCTCATATAACCAAGAGAATTATAAATTCTCAGTTGAAAGAATAAAAATAATATCTTCAAAACATTGATTAGTTAGTGAGTGTGTCCGGCAGATGTTGCGGCATAACAAACCATCTCAAAAGTTAATGGTTTAGAAACTATGAACCTTTTTTTTCTTGCTCATAACTCTTAGTGTTGGCAATTCAGGTGGGTTCTGCTGGGTAGCTCTTCTATGCCTGGTGCGGCTTCCTCATGTGTCCATGGTCAGTTGAAGGTTGAGTTGATGACCTTGTGTTTGGAGGTTCGCTTGCTGTTAGCTGTGGTCTCTTGGTTCTAATGTACATGGTCTCTCGGCCTCCAGAAGGCCAGCCTGGGCTTGTCATCATGATTGAGGCAAAGGCCCAAGAGAGACAGTAGATACCTGCAAAGCCTCTTAAGATCTCAGTTTAGAGCTGTAACGCTGTCAGTTCCACTATGTTCTATTTACCAAATCAAGTTAACCAGGCCATCTTAGGTGCAAATGGTGGGAAAATAGACTCTACTTTATGATGGGAAGAAGCTGCAGATTCATAATGAAAAGGATGTGGAAGCAGGGATGTCATTAATTGGAGCAATCAGTGCAGTCATAGTACTGCAATAGGCAATCAATGTTTGTTGAATTGCTCGGAACCTAGGAGGCACTTAGTGAATATTGATTAATGGTAGTTAGTGTAACCTGTAGAGTTCAGGATATCTACGTGGTCCAGTCTCAGCACAGATTTGCATTAAAAGAAGGTGCAGCCCAGGTGCCATGGCTTATGCCTGTAAACCTAGTGCTTTGGGAGGCTGAGGCAGGAGAATTGCTTCAGTCCAGGAGTTCAAGACCAGCCTGGGGAACACAGCAGAACTCTGTCTCTACAAGAAAAAAAATAAGAATAAAAGAAAATTAGCTGGTGTGGTGACATATGCTGTTAGTCCTAGCTACTTGGGAGGCTAAAGCAGGAGAATAACTTGAGAACAGGAGTTCCAGGAGTTTGAGGTTACAGTCAGCTATGATACCACTACACGCCAGCCTGGGGGACAAAGCGGGATCTTGCTAATATGGAAGAAAATTTAGTTGAAAAAAATTAAAACTTATACTCAGTCTCTCAATCATCTTAAAAAATCTTATCTCATCTCTCTCACCTCAGATCACTTCCTAAATCTTTGCAGTGGCTCCTGGGAAAAGGCCAACTCGTTTCTCCTTCTCTCTTACTTTCCTAAACCCTGACACAGCCCAGAAAACGTTCCTGTCTCCCTTTTACTTCGTGTTTCCACCTTTGTTCTTTATTATATAAATCAACTTAGCCTTTCTGGATCTTTAGATTTCTTTCTACTTTGCCCTTTTAACACACGCATAAAGGGGAACCTAAGAACTGACCCAGGAAGAAAGAATTTCTTTCTCTTTAAAAGGCCAAAAGGGAGTGATAAGGGAAGAGGAAGGCACTGTACCTACTTATAACTTAACAGCATTTCTTCGGTTTCTGTTACATCTGGTTTCTTAGTCTATTTTGTGTTGCTATAACAGAATGTCACAGACTGGGTAATTTATAAACAGTAGAATTGTATCTGCTTCATTGTTTTGAAGGCTGGGGAGTCCAAGAGCATGGCAGTAGTATCTGGCAAGAGCCTTAGCGCTGTGTTGTCCCGTGGTGGAAGGTGGAAGGGCAAGAGAAGGCAAGAGCAAGTGGACAAGGAGCTGAACTCAATTTTATAAAAATCCACTCTCAAGATAATTAAACGTTTCTCCCAGCAGCAACCTAATCCATTCACGAGGGCAAGGGCTTCAAGACCTAATCCCCCCTTATTAGCCCCCACTTCCCAACACTGCAGCATCGGGGATGAAGCATCCAGCGCATGCATTTTGAGGGGCAAATCTGAACCATAACATTGGGGTATTGTTATGTTTAAAAGATCTCTTCTGTACTCTGCTTCAAACTATTTTTTCCGCCTTTTCCCTCCTCCTAGCCTTATTTTCTCTTTTGAACACAGAAAACTCTGCTAGAATGTCAGTTTCTTGGAATCTTTCATCAGGCCCCCAGAGAATATTCCTCAGAATGGTCAAAGAGGAAGTTGAGAAAGGGAAGGGGCATTGGGTGATCTACCCAGGATGTAGGCATCCAAGGAGGTCCATTTCCTTCAGTCAGACTCCTAGTCTTCCTTATTCCCTCAACAGGAAGCCCCCACTTTGTTGAACCCCCAAGACTTCAAGAACATAGCACTGAGTGTGAGAGATTAGTCCTAACTCTTTCCCTTGCTTGTCCCCACCACTTTCTATCCTAGCCGCATCTCTACACTGCTCTCTCTCACCTTGGTGTCTGCTCTAGTCATTAATTCATGGTCTTTGGTTTCACCATCTCTCATTTTCCTGGATCTCCATATCCAGGCTTATTCCTTTCCTGCTTGGGAGGCTTTCAGAATGTACACTGGCAACTCATTTCTTCAGAATGATGAGAAGAAAACACATCAACTGCCTCCTCTGTGACAGACACTATGCTACACACTTTGCTTGCATTAACCTTATTACATGACTACCTTACATACCCGCGAGGTGGGCAAACACGACCATTTCCGTTTTGCGGAAGAGAGGAGGAGATGCTGCCTGCCCAAGGTAATTTAGCTAGCACAGCTAGGATTCAAATCCAGGCCTGTCTTCAAAGTTCATGCTTTAGAAACTACATCAAACTATGTCTCCAACCTAGGGTGAACAACTCATCCTAGTTTTAGGGGAGCTTTCCTGATTTTAAAACAGAAAGCCCTGCATCTCAGGATATCACTCTATCCCTGGGAAGGTGGGGTAGTTGGCAACTCTGCCCCAACTTGAGCCTTCTTGTGTGAAGAGCCTGGGTAAACAGTCTCATCAGGGAGGTCTGGCTCAGCACTGAAGCCTCCTCCTGCTCCCCTGATCAGAAAAGGAGAGCTGCCAGATTCTCTACATCTCCTGCATCCTCTCTGATTCCTGACACCTGTGTTATTGCCCGCTTCTTGCCTGTGCAGTCTTGTGTACCGTCAACATCTGGTTTGTTCCACTTTACAAATGCACACTGTGCTGAAGGCTGCTACTGGCACTGGGATTCTCTGCACCCACCCCAATAGCTGAAGCCTCCTTAGGGTCCTCAGGTGATGCAACAAGGTAAGAATTCCATCTGGTTTGCAGAACCTTAGGAAACTTACTGTCCTCTCAATGCCTCCCAGTAGCACCAGGGGAATAGGGAGTGCCTTTCTGCTTATTGAGACATCGTAAGTCCCTCCTAATACCTAGCCACCTAACCATCATCATAAACAATGGAGGATTAGCAGGAAGGAGGAGAGGGTTGGGCATGATGGCTCATACCTGTAACCTAGAAATTTGGGAGGCTGAGGTAGAAGGATCGCTTGAAGCCAGGAGTTTGAGACCAGCCTGGGCAACAGGGTGAGACCTTGTCTCTAAAATAAATAAATAAATGATTTTTTTGAGACAGAGTCTTGCTCTGTTGCCCAGCCTGGTGGGCAGTGGTGTGATCTTGGCTCACTGCATCTTCTGCCTTCTGAGTTCAAGTGATTCCCCTGCCTCAGCCTCCTGAGTAGCTGGGATTATAGGCACACACCACTATACCCAACTAATTTTTGTATTTTTAGTACAGACGGGGTCTCACCATGCTTGCCAGGCTGATCTTAAACTCCTGACCTCAAATGACCCACCCACCTCAGCCTCCCAAAGTGCTGGAATTACAGGCATGAGCCACCATGCCTGGCCTATGAAAAATAATTTTTAAAAATTAGCTGGATATGGTGGCATGTGCCTGCAGCCCCAGCTCCTCAGGAGGCTGAGGCAGCAAGATCACTTGAGCCTGGAAGTTTGAAACTGCAAGTGAACTATGACTGTGCCGCTGTACTTCAGTCTGGGTGACAGAGCCAGACCCTGTCTCTAAAAAAAAAAAAAAAAAAAGAGGGGAAAAGAAAATATTCAGATGATCCCCTCCACCCCCAAAACAAACTCTGTCTCAAAAAAAAAAAAGATTTTGTCCTTAAAAATCTTATTTCAATTTTAAACACTTTGGGATTTTAAAAATAGCATTCCCCTGATGATTGTCACTTAAAGACTTACATTTAGATCAAGGAACTGCAAATGTCCAGGCATCAGAAATACTGCTCAAAACTGTATATTTTCACCTCCAACATGCAGCATAGATGTCTGTATCATTAAAAAAGGAATGCCAGACATCCCCAAGTGTGGAGTTAACCAGTACAAAATCACAAATACATTGGACAGGCAGACCTAGACAGGTTTGCTACATAACCAGAGAGATCACTGGATTTACTTGGTTCCAAATGATCAGCTCCCCTGTTAAGCTTCTTCAAGCTTGGCATCTGTGGGACTTGGTAAATACCCAGCAGAGTTCAGGGGAAGTGGTCTTGAATTGTTTAACAGCCACAGCAATTACTTTTTTTTACACACAACATTCTTACCTTATCCATCTGGGAGAACAACAGGTGGAGCAGCTAAAAAAAAAAATTGTGTGAGTGCTTGAGTGGCTCCAAGTTGAATATTAAACAGAAATCCTCAGTGCCCCACGTTTCTGTAGATTGGTGTGCATTTGTGATTTACAACAGAAGTCAAATCAATATTCACCCAGAGAAACAAATTAGGAGTTAACAGTTTACTTAGCCAAGTGTGCTGAGCTCTCCAAGGATATAGAAATGAAAGATTCCCTCAGTCCTCTGTGCATGCCCCAAAGAACATCTAAAAGCTCCCTAAGGTTAACGCCAGAATAAAAAAGACCTTTGGCAATTGTGATATTGTGAGAATTTCCATTAGGTAAAGATAATGGGATTTGTAAAGTACTTCTTGGTTGTTATCAGGTCCATGCTGGGAAAATGATGGAAAAAGAAACAGTAAAAATGTTTTTTAATATTAGTGAGAAATAATATAGAGAAGAAAGAAAATCCCCCACTAATGAGAAACAATCTAATTTCTGGAAATGGCCATTGTGATGGATAGGTTTTCTGTAATTTCAATTATTAGTATGACTGATTAATCTTGGGATGGCCAAAAAGAACATAAAGAGTTGTCTGATCATAGATTCTAGGGAATGGGAGATTGTTAGTACATCATTTTATGCCTTTTTCAGCATCTCAGCTTCCTGATCTCACTTTGTAGATTCTGTGAGTTGAAGGAAAGGAGAGAAAGGTCATGTGTCTCTTCTCTTAGGACACAGTCCAGTCCAGGTATCTGAGTGGTCACCCCTGTCTGTGTGATTCCTGCAATGGCGATGTCTTGTGGGGTTTCTAGTTGTAGTTTGGTGCCATCAGAATTTAGAGGCAAAAAAAAATATGGTGTTGGTCCAAGGGGGACATCTGTCAAATGGGTAGTTTGAAAGATGGACTTGGGGGCTGAGATGCTGTATCTATTATGGGTGTTGAGACAGAGAATCACGTGATCTAGATTTTGGGAAGAGTGGAAAACCTCATTTCATCCCACAACTGCAGGGAGCCATGTAATGGAGGGCTTGGAATCGTGGGCTGGACAACTTCGAGTTACTCCTCCAAGCCACCAGGTATCACTGGTGTGCCAAGGCAGCAACGAATCCAAGTTTTCCCGGTGGATGGGGACCCTGGAAACCAGCAATCCTGTCAGTTCTCCAACCTGGTTGCCCCTCAGAATTCCTTGGAAATTTAAAATAATAATTATTGGAAATGACTTTGGACACACTGAATCAATCAAGGCCCAGAAATAAGTATCTAAAAAAATTCCTCTATCAAAATCGTCATCATTTGGGATGTGTGTGCAGGGGGATTGTCACTGTATATTATATCTACTTAAATAAATGTCTTAGGTGATTCTGTAGCTGCAGCAGGTATTTGGAAAAATGGAGCTAATGTCTTTAACAACAAAGAAGACTAATTTTCCAAGAGTCGCGGGACTTGCTTAATGCCACCCAACACAGAACCATGCCTAGAGGCTGGTCACCTCAATTCAGGTGGGGGGCCTTCCCTCTAGGCAGGGCTGCAGCTCCTAAAGTAGTTCTGGAAACTTCTGGGAAGGTTTGTGCTCTCCCTTGCACTCCCTCTCCCTGCCCCTACCAAGCCCAAAAGACACACTAACAGAGGAACTGGTTTATTTGGCAGAATATAATCTTCTTATCCTCTCTGATAGCTCTTTGCTCACCTCATTCTCTAAAGCTCCCACACGCAGAGATCTGATCCCCCCTCCTCCAGGTGAATGGTCTCCATGGGCAATTGGACAAATCAGAATGGTCTACACTCTGCCACAGCTAATGGGTTAACACGTAACATTTATTGAGCATCTAGTACATGCCAGGCACTTTCCCATCCATTTTAATGTCACATCAACATTCTGAGGACTAGGAATTATTATTTCCACTTTCCAAATGAAGAAACAGGCTCAGGGGTTGAAGAAACTCAATCAAGATCACGAAGCTCAGAAGTACAGAGATTCAAGCCCAGGTCTTCCCCCTGGCCCCCACCTTCAAATGATTCTCCTGCCTCATCCTCCTGAGTAGCTGGGACTACAGGCATGTACCATCACACCCAGCTAAGTTTTGTATTTTTAGTACAAAAATACAACTGAACTCCTGACCTCAAGTGATCTACCTATCTTGGCCTCCCAAAGTGCTGGGATTACAGGTGTGAGCCACCACACCTGGTCTCAAGCCAGGACTTTTGGACTTCAAAGCCGTATTATTTTATCTGCTTATTTGGGGTCCCCATAACTCTCCTATCACATCCAAAGAATTTCTGTGATTCTCACCTAGTTTAGAAATGAACCCACTGTCTAGGTTAAAAACAAAAAAAGTCTGTGAGTGTCTTTTTCAGATGAAAGTAAGCTCCAGGGATACTGATACTTTATAAAATTTCCAAAAATATTGAGGTTTGAAGGAAATAAACTATACAGCAAACTTAGCGCACAAATTATCTTTTTTCTTATGGACCTCAAAGAACGTTTAAATCAAAGAATTCTTACCTAGGAGTAGGCCTTGGCTCGGCTGGCATTAGTGTTAATGAAGTCTTTCATGTTCTTGACGTTTGAGACATTCTTCCTGAGCATAGAGGTCAAGTTCGGGCATTTGTAATCAGCTGATAAAAGACATGTGTGCACAGCCACATGGGAAATTTATTAATATTATCGAATAACGATGTAGAGTATAATTAAGGTTGAGCTATTAAGTACTAATTAATTAAGCTGTCAGATTTTAATCAAGGAATTGATTGTTTCTGTATAAAGGGCCAATGGTTCCGCATATGTGGAAAGCTCTGGAACCCTGATTTGCAAAGATTAACATATTAAAGAGCCACACTTGAGCTATTATGTCCTCTGCAAGAGGCAATGAGCTTTTCTGCTTCCTGGAGATTGTGGATCCAACAAATTTCTCTTTCTTACAGAAAGCCAGAAAGGTAGGTGAGTGCTCTTGGATACGGCCAGACCCAAAGGTTGTACTTAGGGTGGTCATTATTCAGATTTTTTTTTTTCGAGGTAGAGTCTTGCTCTGTCACCCAGGCTGGAGTGCAGTGGTGCAATCTCAGCTCACTGCAGCCTCTGCCTCTGAGGTTCAAGTGATTCCCCAGCCTCAGCCTCCTGAATAGCTGAGATTACAGGTGTGTGCCACCATGCCCAGCTAATTTTTTGTAATTTTAGTAGAGACAGGGTTTCATCATGTTGGCCAGGCTCAAACTCCTGACCTCATAATCTGCCTGCCTTGACCTCCCAAAGTGCTGGGATTAGAGGTGTGAGTCACCATGCCCGGCCATTATTCAGATTTTTTAAAAAACAATTTTTTGAGTACTCTGTGCTTGAAAATACATTGTCTCACCTTATCCTCAAAGCAACTCACTTTACAGAAGAGGAAACTGAGGTTTAAAGAGGTATTGAAATCTTCTCACTGCCTGTAAGTGAGGCCAAATGTCTTCAAAGGAGGAGAGGTGGGTTTGAGTGTGTTTTCAAACTCTGTTTGCTTTTGATGATTGTAGTCCTTGTCAAACCTTTGCTTTTGTCAATTACAGCTCTTTCTGCATTTGATGGGACTGAACTCTCTGCTTTTGAGCAGAGAGTTACTTATTGTAACTACTTATTGTAGCTCTTTTATTTTGATTTTTATTTCATTTTGCATCACTACTTCCTCTATTGCCAATCTCTCTTCCCATTGCATGAAGATTGCCTATCTCATAAAAAAACGCATTCATTTTTGGAGTCATACAGATCAGGGCTTAAATTTTGACTCTGCTAGTTGCTGCTATCAGAGTTTGAATATATTGTTTTCATTTTCCTGAACTTGGCTTTCTCATCTGTGAAATGGGAGCAAAGCCACCACCTTGCAGGATTAAATGACATAACAGCTTCGTTGTATTGAGCACTTTCTATCCTTCAGGTATGGTGCTAGGCACATTGTATTCATCAATTCATTTAATCCTCGCAGTACACCTGTGCTGCCCAGTAGAACTTTCTGCAGTGATGAAAATATTCTATAGCTGCCAAGCATAGCTATGCACTTGAAATGTGGTTTGTGTGACTGAGGGACAGAATTTCTGGTTTTATTTAATTTATAATGAATTAAAATTTAAATAGCCATATTTGGGTGTTGGCTACTGTATTAGATGGTACAGTTTAAAGATGTTCTATTGTTTTTTGAGATGGAGTTTCACTCTTGTTGCCCAGGCTGGAGTGCAATGGCATGATCTTAGCTCACTGCAGCCTCTGCTTCCTGGGTTCAAGCAATTCTCCTGGCTTGGCCTCCCGAGTAGCTGGAATTACAGGTCCCTACCACCATGTCCAGCTAATTTTTTGTACTTTTAGTAGGGATGGGGTTTCACCATGTCGGCCAGGCTGGTCTCGAGCTCTTGGCCTCAGATGATCTGCCCCCATCAGCCTCCCAAAGTGCTGTTACCCGTGTGAGACACCATGTCTGTTCTATCCTTAACCTCATTTTATAGACCAAGGCTCAGAGAAACCATGTGACTTGCCTATAGTCCTACAACTTGTATGTGGCAGAGTTGGAATTTGAGGGCAGTTGAAACGACTCCTTAACTGATGTACCATACCACTTTTAAGGAGTCAGGGTTTATGGAAGCAGGGACTTTGCAGCTCAAGATTATGACCTGATGTTGATGTGTGGGGCTTCCTGCCTTGTAGCTTGAGCATTCCAGCCCTTCAGAAAGGCCACTGGGTCTCACACAGACAGTGCATCTTGGCCAATCTCATCTGCCCTGGAGGAGTCATCTGTTTATATGCAGGGGATGAAATAGACTTGGATGGTGGGCTGGCTGAGGGGGCCTTGCAAAGGGTGGAGATTGATTACATAATCTGTGTTGGCTTCTTGGCAAGAGTGGTCCCGTGCTTTGGCACTTGCTCAGTTGAAGAAAGGAGCTGGTATTGAATGAAGGTTGGTTGTGTACTGGGTTCTACATGGAGCTTTATTATGGCTGCATAGTATTCCATGGTGTATATGTGCCACATTTTCTTTATCCAGTCTATCGTTGATGGGCATTTGGGTTGGTTCCAAGTCTTTGCTATTGTGAACAGTACCACAATAAACATAGGTGTGCATGTGTCTTTTTAATAGAATGATATATAATACTTTGGTTACATACCCAGTAATGGGATTGCTGGATCAAATGTATTTCTATTTCTAGATCCTTGAGGAATTGCCACACTGTCTTCCACAATGGTTGAACTAATTTACACTCCCACCAACAGTGTGAAAGCGTTCCTATATCTCCACATCCTCTCCACGTGAAACTCTTTACATGAATGATCTCATTTAGCATCGTAAGTTAAGTGCTGTCACTGACCTTCTGGAGACGGGGAAATCGAAGCTCCAAGAGGCTAAGTGAATTGTCCCTGATCACACAACATCCGTCTCGTGAAGCATAAGGTCTTGATGGGACAGGCCTTTGAGATCCATCTCTGTGGGCTTGAGAGCAACAGGAGGAAACTGGGGTTTTGCACAATTTGCCCTCAGCAGCTGTGAACAGGGTGGGAGAAGGGAGGTGATGAGCTAAGGAGGAATGGGAACAACACAAAAGAAAGTCATTATAATCATCATCATCATAATTATGCCGGTTCTCCTTGTCCTCTTCCTGGAATCCCTGTGACTCCCCCACACCCAACACAATGGCCCTTTCTGGAGACATCCAGAACCACAGCATCTGTCATCCTCAGAGTAATCATTAGAAAAGAACAGCAGTTATCTTTAGAGCCAATGGAAGCCAAACCACCAACATTTAAGGAAATGTGTCTGCATTTAATACTTTCTTTCTTTAATGGAGCAATAAGATGCCAAGATTTACACATTTCAGGATTCCTAATGGAATCGTGTAAGTGGAAAATGCGAGCTCTGGGAATCTTTGGAAAAACAGGCAAGTGGTTTGTCAATGTCAGGTTGCCGAGCTGGCTTCCTTCCAGGACAGCTTGGTGGCTGCACTAGTGAGTCTCCCGCACTGGCGTGTGTCTGTGCAGGCTGATTTTCTTCTGGGAAGGCACTCTTCTCCTGCAGGAGATCACTTTGTAATCATGTCCATGCACAAGCCAAACATGAGCACTGATTGTTTAAACCACAAAAATGACCCAACAGTCCCTTACCTTGGCTAATGGGAGTAACCTCTGTTTCTTTACCAATCACAGCTTTACCTGTGTCTCATTCCTCACACCCTCTAAAGGAGATTGATCAAAATAGAGTTACTCCTACTTCATGGCAGCATCCAATCCATCCCTAGACAGAAGCTTTCACAGAACTCTGAGTCACAAAGGGTGGAAGAACAAGTAAGCGGAGCTCAAAGCAGCCCACCACAGAGTGTAATTTTTGTAAATATCAGGTTTTCATGAAAAAGTCATGCAAATACTGCTTTTTCCTCCATAATATATTTGCATTTGTTATAAATACATGTTTTTAAATTTCTACCATTGGCTGAACGCAGTGGTTCATGCCTGTAATTCCAGCACTTTGGGAGACCAAGGCAGGCGGATCACTTGAGGCCAGGAGCTTGAGACCAGCCTGACCAACATGGTGAAACTCCATCTCTACTTTAAATTAAAAAAAAAAAAAATTAGCTGGGCACTGTGGCTCACCCCTGTAGCCCCAGCTACTCAGGGGGCTGAGGCACACAAATCACTTGAACCTGGGAGGCAGAGGTTGCAGTGAGCCAAGATCGTGCCACTGCACTCCAGCCTGGGTGACAGAGTGAGACTTTGCCCCCAAAAAATAAAAGTAAATAAATAAATTTTCTACCATTGAGGAAAACTGACAACACAAGATAGGTCTCTCTTCCCCGCTGTCTAGAGACTCCCAATCCATAGTATAGCCTGGGGGTCTTCTACACTCAGCCCTTTGCTTCCTCTCCCACCTTGCGTCAGGAATATTCTCTGGTCCGTACACACCAAGCAAGAATGGCAATTAACATGTTTACTGTGGGCCAGCTAAGCATTTAACACATTTTCTTCTTTATTCAAAATACAAGGAGTGCCTTCACAACAGACATGAACGTTTTTGCCTTTGAGCTTGAAAGTCCTCCACGTTCCCTTCCTCAATCACTCCTACTCACCCCTCAAAACCCAGTTCAGGCAAACTGTCCTCAGTCAAGCAGTTAAGAGCATAAACCCTGAATCCAGCTGTCTACCTCAGTTTGTATCCTCCTCTGCCTTTTGGTATGTGTTCTTGAGCAGGTTTTTTCACTTCTCTGTGCATCAGTTTCCTTTTTAAAAATGGGATGATGATAATATTTCCCTCACAGCATTGAGGATTAAATGAGATAATGAGGGTGTGTGAAATAGTACTTGGCACATAATTGGTGCCCAATGAGTGTTAAGTAGTAGTATTTTACTTTCTTTGACCTTTCCCCTATCACCATCCTATCACACCTGCTAGGAACTGGGTGTCACAGGTATTTCTGGATTTATTAGGAGGTGTTCGTAAGTGTTTGTGGAAAGAATGAATGTGATACACATATGTAGTAGCCACACTTTTGTAGGACTGGTTGCTAAACTCAGCAAACAAACAAAACAACCCAACTCCAAACAAATTTCTGAACTCTGTATAAACAGAATTCGGAACCATAAAGGGAAATTCTGTTATGGTTTCTTGGGCAGATTGAGATTCTGGATATTATTTGGGGGCTCTTAAGAATTTAGGCTAGTAAGGGGTCTTAGCTGATGATAAGGAAGGAGATCAGGCCTGGGAACTCCACACTGGGCAGCTCTGAAATGGCTGGCCCTGGAGCTGTCAGCACTCCAGAAGTCCAGGTTCATTAGTTCTGTCTGCCCAGCAGTGATGGCAGCGATAGGAATAATAATCTCTCGTATTTACAGAGGGCTTTACTTGTTCTCATTTCCACCCTCTCTTGCTCTGTGCAGCCATTGCAGGATGGAGTTTATATTATTACATCTCTGCCCTGGCTGGTTGTCTGACTTGGCCAACCCTCTTCACTTGTTTCAGCCTCATTTTCCTAATTTATAAAATGGAGGCTAATACTACTTATCTTATGGGCTGCTGTAAAAAGTGAGTTTTAGATCAGAAAAGGCGTAGAGTTGGTGGTGGGCTGTTAAATCAGCTCTTTGAAACAAAAGCCCTGATGTGTAGGGTTTGTCAATTTCCAAGGTATATACACTCCTTCCATGGTGGAGTCCAAGCAGCCAATGTCACATCACTGAGTAGATTTGGGAAGAGACATGTGCCATCTACTTTTTTGTGCAGCTGTGAGCTGGCTCCAGCACATTCTGTTAAACCTGTTACACTAACTCTGCTTTATTAGTCAGTGGCTTCCCAACATGGTGTTGAGAAAGATCCTGAGGCTGTGTCTGGGAACAGAGGAAGGGAGTAATTAAATTCATTATGGCTGTCTGCCATGGATGATGGAGGAGAAGATGGCACATATTTGTAGGGACTTACTATCCCTGGATTTATGAGACTGTATGCAAAGGTCCTTTCAGGGTTTGACACCCAGTAGATACTCAATCAATGTACATGTTGCACCTGGGTAAGGAGACAAAGATCACTTCTTGTTTTTCTTACATTGACACTTGCTGAACACACAGGTAGCAGTTAATTGTACCAAAGGTTGATAAGTGCTACAGAAGCACAAGGCAGTGTGGTATAAAGGACAAAGGTTCAGCTTTAGCAGGAAGGTGACCTGTACTGGTATTCTAGCCTATTAGTCATGCATCCTTGGGAAAAATGGCTCATCCTCTCTGATCCTCAGTTTTCTCACCTGCAAAAAGGAGACATTATTGGGAAGATTGAATATTACATGCATTAAAATGAAGTGTGGGACCTATTGCTGATGTGTTTCGTAAGTGGCAGATTCCTTTCTCCTGTTCACTTTGAAGCTGCAAGTGGATTGTTGACCCGCTGCCAACTCAGTGCCATAAAGCCTGAAAATTCCGGGGAATGATTTCCAAGTAGCAGTTAAATTCAAAATCACTCACACAACTTCTTGTCCCACTTAAACATTTCCCTGAGCTATTCTTTTCCTTTTGCAAATAGAAACAAGAATAGAATGGAAAAAAGTGCTACCTACCAAACTTTGCAGGTAAATATCCGTAAGTGGTTCAAGCCTGGGAATGGCCTTCTGAGACAGACAGGGCAGTTTTGTTTTTGCCACATGCTGGGTTCATTATCATCCTTGGAAAAAGCAGGTTCCCAGAGAAATGCTGATGCAATCTGTCTCCGTATTGCTATAATACATGCAAAGCATCACATATAATTAGATCCTGACATACAGACCCAAGTTTTTTAATTATGGAGTTCCTGCCTGTGTTGCAGGAGATCTTTGGTCACTGTGTAATGGTAAGTGCTACCTTTTGTTTTATTTCCTTTGTGGAGGACAAGACTAATTGTTCTCCACAATTTAGCTTCTTTTTATTTGGAAAATGTAGGCAGGAACTTGGGCTCAAGTTGAGGAACCAATTTCTCCATGAAACAGACTCTTGGGAGGGCAGAGAGGGGCGGGCAATGAAGTCTGCAAGATTCTAGTGTGCAAATGCCGAGTGGCACTCACTGTTAACTCTCTGTGTCTTTAGAGAAGTCACTTAACTGCTCTGGTTAGATGAGGACTTTCTCCTTGGTTGATTTGATCAATGGGTCTATGTTTGTACCTTTGTGACGCTAATGCACATGTAAATTGCACAGGTGATTGAGACTCGTGATTCACACTCGGATGATAGTTGATGCGGGCCAATAGTCCACTTGCAGCTTCAAAATGAAAAGGGGAAAGGAAACCACCCACTTACAAAACACACCAGCAATAGGTCCCATGCTTCTTTTTAACACGTGTAATATTCAATCTCTCCAATAATGTCTCCTTTTTGCAGGTGAAAAAACTGAGAATCAGCGTAGGTATTTAGCAGGGCAGTGTCCTGCTAAATGCAAGCTTCTAACTGAGTTGGTCTAAGGTAAGGACTGAGACTCAGCATTTCTAACAAGTACCTGGCTGATGCCAATACTGCTGGTTTCTGACCCAGTCCCTATTTTGAGTAGTCAAAAGGAGCATGAAAGCAGTTTGGAAAGTTATTATATCCTATAAGGCATTTTATATGGAAAACACAAATGTGGAAATTTCATCAGTTGCCCAGCTAGATGATGCTTACTACGTACCTTGGAAGTACCCAGCGGTGCACTAGGATTGGAGGCAGTGACCTGGATTGTGACTGACTGATAACTCTGGGCAGTAAGGGGAATAGACAGTAGCAGCATTGGCCCCAAAAAGACCTGAGTTGGAACCCTGGCTCTGCTCTTTTATGGATGTGTGATCATAAGCAAGTCAGGTCTCCTGTCTTGGCCTCAGTTTCTGTGTCTGTTACATGGGTATGACGTATCATTCCAGGGTGGGTTGAGAGGTTAAGCAGGATAACAAGTGTAGTGGCTGTCTTGGTGCCTGGCTCATGGTGGACCCTCCTTCAGTACATGTCACAGGTGCACACTGCATGAGAGTCCTCACTTGACCCTGGTTCCTCAGGTCAGGGCTCAAAGGGGAGGGGTGATGGCATCTCCAAGGCAGCCATCAGCTCTCACTCCAGGATGGAGTGATCTGACTCTCCAGGGACCTTGCAGGCTGTTCCTCCCAAGTCAGCAGAAAGGGCTGCAGTGATGACAGCCCAAGCCTATCCCAAGTCTCATTATCCACCCCAACATGCCTGCCAGCCGCCAGCAGGTTCCAAGACCAGTGATGCTTGCACCAGGGCCAGTAGCCTTTGGGATTCCTGAGTCAGAAAAACCTAGATCTCAAACCTCATTCAAAAGCCTTGGTTTTCTCATCTGTAAAAGGAGGTTAGTCCTCCCTGCCTTGCAGAATCATGTGGAGATCAGAGAGGATCATGACAAAAATCAGAGCAGCTCCCTCCTTCCATATCCAGCACTGGGCTCAGAGCTTTGCGTGGAGCATTTGAGTCTAGGCCTCAAACCCTCACAATCACTGGTCTCATTAAACTGCCCAGTTCATAATTGAGTGAGCTGAGGCTCAGAGTTTAAGTAACATGTCTGAGGGCACACAGCTGGCAAGGGGCAGAGTCAGGATTTGAATTTAGAAGCCTAACTCTTAGGAGTTTCAAATACTGGCTCCCAACTTTTTTTTTCCCCCCAGAATCTAGCATGGGAGTGACAGGCAGGGCTGGGTACTAGTACCACTACTTGATGTGGTTATGAATACACGAAAAGGCATCTGTTTTTGATGACTTTGTGTCTGGGTCCTCTGGGCTTATTGTTACATGATCTCTCTAGCACGTTTTCATCAAACATCATGGTTATGTGATCATAAGCAAGTCAGCTCACCTCTCTTGGTCTTGCTTTTCCCATGACTTAAATGGAATGATGTCACCCTCCCTTGATAGTCAGAGGGTTAGTAACATGACAGATGCAAAGGACCTGCTGGTCAGGGTGTTACGTAAACAGCTGAAGATGCTCAGTATATGTCTGTGCTCCCTGTGCCTCCCCTCCACTGGACCCTGACTCTAAACTCTCTTTCCCTATGTGTGTCTAAGATAGTCTGGGCATAGTTAGGCGTTCAGCGTTTGGAAGGTGTCATATTATTTGAGCAGCAAGACCTCAATGCCCAGGTATGGCCCATCCTGATTGTAGCCTGTGTTGTCAGGGAGAAATATTCGGGGGACCTGTCAATCTTTCTAGCAGGAAAGAAAAAAAATCTTTAAGACAGCAGGAGCATGGACAGGACAGGCGGGATGATGGGCAGCTGCAGAAGCCAGCTCACTCTGCAGCCAGTCTGCGAGGCAGCCGCTACAGCTTCATAATGTTAAGGAGGCCTGGCTTCCTAGAGTGCCGCTGAGCATTGCAGCAAGTCATGACTAACAAAGTTGTCAGGGGGAGGGGCTTGTTTCCCCCAGTGCACATGTCTCAGCAGCTCAAGACTGACCACTACGGTTGTACCTTTGCTCTAGGCACATGGCCTCTGAAACACCCTCAGGAACCCCCAGGTGGGAAATATACAATATCCATTGCCGCTGGGAGTTGGATGAGGGTGCATTAGACCAGCATGTGGAGCAGCTGGGGTGCAGGAAAGAGAACAAGGACTTGGAGACTGACTCCAAGAGGCTTAAAGCTATCTGGCCTTAGCTTTCTCGCCTGCAAAATGGGACCAAACCCTTTGATTCAGAGAGGCAGTGTAATAGAAGGCAAGAACCTGGCAAGTCTGAATTTGTATCTTGGCTCAGCCACTTAGAAAGTATACACTCCTGGGAAAGTTCCTTTACCTTTCTGAACCTCAGTTGTTTTTCTGTAAAAAGGGTGCTAATGATGATACCTAGACCTCATAGAGTTATTATGCAGATTAAAATAATGTGTGTGAAATGCTTAGCCTATTGCATGGCAAAAAAATGAATATTTCTTTTTTGAAATGAGAATCAGAATTTTTCTTCTTATTCATGAAGTAGCTCATTTATTCCTTCCAGGTGCCGGGAAGGGGCTGGGAATGCAAAAGTAAAAACAAGAGTTGAACAGATATTTCAAGAGCTGTTGGTAGAATTAGCCGAGAAAATGTATGTGAAGGACCTGGCTCCTGTGCTCAGTAAGCCCTAAGGGTCAGTTGAGGCAAGTTCCTGTGTGCTCATCCATTCCTACCCCCTGACAAACTAACAACAATAGCAAAAGATCTGTGCCAGGCATTGATAGAAATTTTAAATCACTTAATTTTACGATACAGAAGGTGTTTATTATTATCCTATTTTGTAGATGAGGAAACTGAGTCACAGGGAAGTTAAATGGCCCAAGATTACACAGCTGTTGTGTGGTGAAGTCAAGATTATAAAGCATGTTGTCCGGTTACCAGGTCCTTGCTTTTCACTGCTCTACCAGACAGCTTGTTAGGATGGCAAGCTGGGCTCTTGATCTTTCTTTCCATGCCCATCTCCTATCCACTGACTACAAGAGATGCCTTCTCAAACTTGTCAGCTAAGCTCAGCTCAACTCAATTCAGCTTAGCTAAGCTCAGCTCAGCTCAACTCAACTTAGTTCAGCTCAACTCTGCCCAGCTCAACTCAACTGAAATCAGCTCAGCTCAATTCAACTCAACTCAGCTTAGTTCATCTCAACTCAGCTCAGTCAACTCAACTGAACTAAGCTCAGCTCAGCTCAACTCAAGTGAATTCAGGTCAGCTCAGCTCAGTTCAGCCCAGGTAAGCCCAACTCAACTGAACTCAGTGGAAGTCAGCTCAGCTCAGCTCAACTCAGTTTAACTGAACTCAATCAGCCCACTTCAATAAAGTCAGCTCAGTTCAGTTGGACTCAACTTGACTCAGTTCAGCTCAACTAAATTCAAGCAGAACATGTACCTAGGGGATCCTAAGATACATGTTCTTAGAGTGACTACAATGAATGATGAAAAACTTGGGGTCTCTATTACATGCTTGTTTCATTCCCATTGCCCTGATGAGAATCTCCTCTCCCTTATTCATGTGAAATAATACCAAGACATTATGTGAGTACACTGCTGTACAGTTTACAAAGCGCTTTTACATATGTAGCTTATTTATAATTATGTTTTCTAAGCCAAGCCAGCTTGAAAGTAAAAAATGGGAGGGATTATATGCAGGACAATTAATAATAATACCACTATTAACTGGGCAGCTACTATATGCCAGGTACAGTGCTAGATACTTAAAGAGGGTAATCTTGTTTAATACGGCAACTTGGGAAGTGAGATTATTCTGGGCATTTTACAAATGAAGGAACTGAAATGTGGAGAGGCCGAGTAGCTTTTCCAAGTCACAAAGCTATAGGGGGTGGAATCGTCGGATTCCAAAGGCCAAATCTTTCTGCAGTTCCACCCTACTCACCACTATCTAGGGAAACCAGTCTCCATGTCTCTGAGAAATTAGGGCTTAGAAAACAAAGGATGACATGAGTTATGTCTTTCCATTACTTGTGAGACAAGAGCTAAAGGAACTGTAAGCTCCATGCCAGCTGGAGGCAGATTTCCCGTCTCCAGGGAAAAATAAGGATTTTGAAAGAGTGACCTTCTGGAACTCCCACTTTATGAACCCAGTATGAATTCACTCCTTACTTAAACATATTCTTGCTGAGCTGACACGCTACATGCAACCTTCCATTCTTGCTAATGGATGTCTTAGAGTCTGGGCTGGAAGAACCATTGCAGTGCCTCTACATCAACCTCCTTGTTTTCAGATGTGCAAACTGTGGCCGCAAGAGACGAATCCTTAGAGCAAGGTAGATGAGAGATCAGAGCTCAGGTCTCTAGTGTTTGCTGGGTTTAATGAAGTCAAAAGCCTGAAAAGGAAGGAGGATTGAAATTTGGCTCTTAAAAATGAACATCAATCACATTATTGATCCTTTCTTCTTTTCCTTTTTCCTCTTTGTGTTTGGGATCCCTGGACTATGCTTGCTGCAGGCTTCACTCAGAATAAAAACCATGTTAATTAAAATACCAACTTACATCAAAAAGGAGACCTTGTTGTGGAAAGGGTAGAACCCATCAAATGAGACTGGAAATGGTGTTCTGCTGAGATGGGGCTCTATCAAATTAAAAGGGAGATGGATTTTGCTGAGAATGGATGTTCAAGAGCCCATTCATTTTTCCCTTTTGTCTAGATTCAAATTCTCTTTTCTGCTACTTTCAAGTGTTCTCTCTGAGAAGTTCCATGGCTTAGCGGCTTGGAGGAAAGCCATTTCAGTGACAGGTTAGAATCACTTCCTCCCTATTGATGATGTAACCTTGGCCATGGCTCTTAACTTCACCAAGCCTCCTTTTCCTCATTTGGTAAATAAGGATAGTAATTTGCAACATGCTGGGGTTTCAGAAGGATTAAATGAGTATGTAAGAGCTGGCATGACTCAGCAGTTGGTTACTTATTATTACTATTATAATCACTATTGTTGGGGGTGGGAATGTCTCAGTCCATTCAGGCTGCCATAACAGAACACTGTAGACTGAGCAGCTTATAAATAACAGAAGTTTATTTCTCACAGTTCTGGAGGCTGGGAAGTCCAAGATCAAGGTAGATTCAGGTTCGGGTGAGGTCCCTGTTTCTGGCCCATAGTGCCATCTTGCTTTGCCCTGACATGATTGAAGGGGCAAAAGATTTAGCCTCTTTTATAAGGACACTAATCTCATTCATGAGGGCTCTACCCTCATGATGTAATCACCACCCACCACCAAACAACCTTCCACTAAGAATTAGGTTTCAAAATAGGAATTCTGCTGTGGCACAGAAATTTAGCCCATTGCAGGGAGCACCTTGAGCTGTAGAACAACTTGATGGCTGTACAACAGGCTTTTCTGTTGGAGGATATTGTTGATTCGTTACCTCCTGTGTCTCAAATTATGATACATTCTTTGTTTGCTGGGCACCAAACACTGTTGTGGAATTTCAGACCCCATAGTGCCTTAAATGAAGTCATAGTTATCAGTGAGCAGGGCTGAAATGATGCCATATGCGTAAAGCAGATGCTGTAGACATTCTTTCACTGTGCAGCACACTTTTTCCTGTGGCCACTCTGTAGCTAGAAAGTAGGAACTCTACTTTCTGCTGTTTTGAGAGGTTAGAGCTCTTTCAGCTCTTGGCTCATGGGTGATGAGTAGTCCTCTCTATGGTGAACCCAATCATGTCTCTTTATGTTTGCTCAGCTATTCTGATCATGCATAGAAGCTACAGATTTAGTATGTGGCTAGAGGAACTGGCTTTAGAGCCAGACAGAGCTCAGTTTACATTCTAGCTCTCCAGCCCCACCTGTGTAATCTTGGTTAGTATGTAACCTCTCACAGCCCATTTTCTCTGTAATAAAATGTGGTAGAGTAGTCCTGTCTTCCCTACAGCAATGTCAAAAATAAATAAATAAATTTAATTTCAAACAAGTGTTTAGTTTAGGGCCCACATGTTAGCTGTCATATCTATGTACAAAAAACCCTATTTTTAACTATTATTTTATCTATATCAGTGAAATTCTCTGAGATAAAACACAAAGAGCTCACTAACAAAGTGGTCCAAAGTAAAATACCTCGTTCTCCATTTGCCTTGGGGACAAAGGGCAAAAAGAGCTCACCTTGCCATTTTCCTCATAGGTGAGGAAGGCAGCAAATCATACTGCCACGTGTGTACCTATGCAACAATCTTGCATGTTCTTCACATG